>NC_057712.1:61621660-61656502 GCF_004010195.1 Chiloscyllium plagiosum | reverse complement strand
CTTTCACTTTCCCTTCCTCCCAACTCAGAAGTTTAAAGTCCTACTGACCACCCTATTTATCCTCTTCGCTAGAACATTGGTACCTGATCGGTTCAGGTGGAGACCGTCCCAACGGTACAGATCCCCCCGGTTCCAAAACTGATGCCAATGCCCCATGAAGTGGAATCCCTCTTTCTCACACCAATCCCTTAGCCATGTGTTTACTTCCCTAATTTTCTTATCCCTATGCCAATTGGCACGTGGCTCGGGCAGTAATCCAAAGATTATGACCCTTGAGGACCTGTACTTCAATTTCCTTCCTAGTGCTTGATAATCCCCAAACAGGTCCTCCACCCTAGCTTTGCCTATGTTGTTAGTCCCAACATGGACCAACGTGAGTCTCATTTCCCAACACTTGACCCATATCCCTATTCATATACCCATCCAGATGCCTTTTAAGTGGTGTAAGTGTCCCAGTCTCCACCATTTCCTCTGGCAGTTCATTCCATACACGCACCATCCTCTGCATGAAAAAGTTGCCCTTTAGGTCCCTTTTAAATCTTTCCCCTCTCACCCTAAACCTAGGGACTCCCACACCCCAGGGAAAATACCTTGTCTATTTACCCTATCCAAGCCCCTCATGATTTTATAAGGTCACCCCCTCAGCCTCCGACGCTCCAGGGAAAAAAGCCCCAGCCTGTTCAGCCTCTCCCGTTATCTCAAATCCTCCAATCCTGACAAGATCCTTGTAAATCTTTTTTGAACCCTTTCAAGTTTAACAACCTCCTTGCTATAGACGGCAGACCAGAATTGCACACAATATTTCAGAAGTGGCCAAACCAATGTCTTGTACAGCCGCAACATGACCTCTCAACCCCTATACTCAATGCACTGACCAATAAAGGAAAGCATACCAAATGTCTTCATCACTATCCTATCTACATGCAAGTCCACCTCACATTTATCTAAATTTAACTCCATCTGCCACTCCTCAGCTATTGGCCCAGCTGATCAAGATCCAATTGTACGCTGAGGTAACCTTCTTCGCTGTCAACTACACCACTAATTTTGGTGTCATCTGCAAACTTACTAACTATACCTCTGATGTTCACATTCAAATTATTTGTATAAATACCAAAAAGCAGTGGACCCAGCACCAATCCTTGCGGCACACCAATGGTCACAAGCCTCCAACCTGAAAAGCATCCCTCCACCATCATGTTCTGTCTTCAAGCCAGTTCTGTATCCAAATGGCTAGTTCTCCCTGTACTCCATGAGATCTAACCTTGCTAACCAGTCGACCATGAGGAACCTTGTTGAACGCCTTACTGATGCCCATGTAGATCGTGTCCCACCACTTTGCCCTTATCAATCATCTTTGTTACTTTTTCAATAAACTCAACCAAGTTCATGAGACGTGATTTCCCACGCACAAAGCCATGTTGACTATGCCTAATCAGCTCTTGCCTTTTCAAATGCATGTAAATCCTGTCCCAACAACTTGTCCAATACCAATGCCAGGCTCACTAGCCTATTGTTCTTTAGCTTTTCCTTGCCATATTTCTCTAGTAGTGACACCACGTTAGCTAAACTCCAGTCTTCCGGCACCTCACCTGTTATTATTGATGATACAAATATTTCAGCAAGGGGCCCAGCAATCACTTCCCTAGCTTCCCACAGAGTTCCAGGGTACATCTGATCAGGTCCGAGGGATTTATCCACTTTTATGCGTCTTAAGACACCTTCTCCTCTGTAATATGGATATTTTTCAAGATGCCACCATCTGTTTCCCCTCATTCTATATCTTCCATATTCTTCTCCATAGTATTCACTGATACAAATTAGTCATTTAGTATCTCCCCCATCTCCTGTGGTTCCACACACAGGCTGCCTTGCTGATCTTTGAGGGGCTCTATTGTCTCCCTAGTTCCCATTTTGTCCTTAATATATTTATAAAATCCCTTTGGATTCTCCTTAACCCTGTTTACCAAAGCTCTCATGTCCCCTTTTTGCCCTCCTGACTTCCCTCTTACGTATACTTCTGTAACCATTATACTCTTCTAAGGATTCACTCGATCTCCGTAATCTATACCTAACATAGACTTCCTTCTTTTTCTTGACCAAAACTTCAATATCTCCAGTCATCCAGCATTCCCTACACCTAACAGCCTTTCACCCTAACAGGAACATGCTGTGTTTTGACTCTCATTATCTCATTTTTGAAGGCTTCCCATTTTCCAGCCATCCCTTTACCTGTGAACATCTCCCGCCCAATCAACTTTTGCAAGTTCTTGCCTAATACTGTCAAAATTGGCCTTCCTCCAATTTAGGAGAAAGTGAGGACTGCAGATGCTGGAGTTTAGAATTAATCCTGATGAAGAACTTATGCTTGAAATATCAACTCTCCAGCTCTTCAGATGCTGCCTGACCAGCTGTGTGCTTTTCCACCAACATACTCTTCGATTCCTCCAATTTAGAACTTCAACTGTTAGATCTGGTCTATCCTTTTCCATGACTATTTTAAAACTAAGAGAATCATGGTCACTGGCCCCAAAGTGCTCCCCCACTGACACCTCAGTCACCTGCCCTGCCTTATTTCCCAAGAGTAGATCAGGTTTTGCATCTTTCTCTAGTAGGTCCATCCACACGCTGAATCAGAAAATTTTCTTGTACACACTTAACAAATTCCTTTCCATCTAAACCCTTAACACCATGGCAGTCCCAATCTATGCTTGGAAAGTTAAAATCCCCTACCATAACCACCCTATTATTCTTATCAATAGCTGAAATCTCCTTACAAATTTGTTTCTTAATTTCCTGCTGACTATTGGGTATCTACAATACAATCCCAATGAGGTGATCATCCCTTTCCTATTTCTCAGTTCCACCCAAATAACTTACTTGGATGTATTCCCAGGAATATCCTTCCTCAGTATAGCCGTAAGCTATGATATCCCAGTCCCAAGTTCCTAACCATGCCCTGAGTTCATCGGCCTTCCCTCTTAGGCCTCTTACATTTAAATAAATGCAGTTTAACTTATCAGTCCTACCTCATTCTCTGCTTTGTCCCTACCTGCCCTGACTGTTTGAGTCGCTCCTTTTCCCAACTACTAGTGTCAGACTGATCTCTTTCTTCACTATTTCCCTGGGTCCCACCCCCCACCTTACAAGTTTAAATCCTCCTGAGCAGCGCTAGCAAATCTCCCTGCCAGTATATTAGCCCCTTTCCAATTCAGGTGCATTCTGTCTTTCTTATACAGGTCACTTCTGCCCCAGAGGTGATTCCAAAGATCCAAATATGTGAACCCTTTTCCCCTGCACCAGCTCCTCAGCCATGCATTCATCTGCTCTATCCTCCTATTCCTACCCGTACTAGCTTGTAGCACCAGGAGTAATCTAGATATTACTACCTTCGAGGACCTCCTTTTTAAATTCAAGTCTAACTTTCTGTATTCTCCTTCAGAATCTCATCCTTTTCTCTTCCTGTCGTTAGTTGGTGAGATTTGTGGCAAAATTGGATGAGAAGTCCAATGAGTCCAATCTTGATGTGGGTAATATTCCACTCCATCTCTTATACTTTTGACAAGCAGCACAGAAACCTTCTTGCTAGGCAGCAGCAGGTTGCCAGTTAAACAGGGCTACTTATTGGTGAATATCATATTGATGGCTAGAAAAGCTAGTTGTGTTCCTCAACAGAAAGAACAAATCAGAAGGAAAATGATTCCTAGGTCGCAATAACTCACCTCAACATAATTGTTCCAATCAGAAATGGCATGTTTATGGGACAGCATTGCTGTTAACTGGTAGGTAGTTGACAAAGAAAGAGAACCAAATAATTAGCACCTCCAAAACAGATTAAAAAACACATTAAAGGCCTACTGTGCTCAGAGTTTCTATTGACTTATCTTTGAATCCAATGGGAAAGAAATTAAATGGTCTCCTGTGCCATGCTTGTCAGTTCATATGTGAATTAGAAAGCAGGTAATCCTCAGTAGATTTTACATGCCCAGAAAATGGTAAACATTCACAAAGCTCAGTCACTGGGAAACTCGTTATGAAGACATGTGTATGAAAATATTACGTATGAGCTAAGATGCTTCCACTGAACTCTATAGGAAACATATCTAAATGGCAGTATAAAATCACTGTCAGCTTAGCAGGTAGAACCATTTGACGATTAATGATTGCTTTGGTAGTAACAATACTAGTGTTAAGGACTAGACATTAGTGTGTGACTGCATGTGGACTCAGTAAGAAGATCCTTTCCAAGAATTTCTCATTTGAAATGTTTTCCAAGGCTAATCAAACTTTAAATCTACTACAAGAATTAAGTCATAGAGTCATAGAGTCATACAGGACGGAATCAGACCATTCGGTCCAACCAATCCATGCCGACTATAATCCCAAACTAAACTAATTCCATCTGCCTGCGCTTGGCCATATCTTCCAAACCTTTCTTATTCATGAACTTACCCAAATGTCTTTTAAACATTGTAACTGTACCCATATCTACTACTTCCTCTGGACATTCATTCCATGCATGAACCACACTTTGTGTAAAAATGTTGCCCCATGTCTTTCGTAAATCTTTCTCTTCTCGCCTTAAAAATATGCCCTCTAGTTTTGAAATCCCCCATCTGAGGGAAAAGACACCTGCCATTCATCTTATCAATACTCCACGTTATGTTATAAACCTATCCAATATCACCCTGAGTCTTCTGTGCTCCAGTGAAATAAGTCCAGCCTTTCCTTATAACTCAAATCTTCCATTTCCAGCAACATCCCAATAAATCGTTTCTGAGCCCTCTCCAGCTTAATAATATCTTTCCTATAACAGGGCAACCAGAACTGGACACAATACTCCATAAAGGGCCTCACCAACATACGGTCCAATCTCAACATGATGTGCCAACTCTTATAGTCAGTTAGAACTCTTGCATTATTTCTTACATCAGTATATTGGAATATACCGATATAAGAAAACACATTTCCTTTTGAACAACAATATTGAATTTCCTGCAAGAAATAATGCCCTTGTAATTTGATAAAGTTAGAAACTATAAATAAATTGAAATGTATAGTAATGGCCATCCTGGATTGTCACTGACAGCCAATTTTATTTTTGAAAATGGTACTTTAAAATCACTTGACTTCAAGATAAATTTTATGGCTAATACATTAACTCAAGACTTTAATAAAGTGTGCACCAGTTTTGTATAAAGGACATTAGTGACAAATCATCATAGAACTTAAGATCTCACACGTCTAGTGACAGATAAGATGGACAAAACAAGTATTCAGATTTGTTTACATTCTTTAAAAAGGTCAGCAGCCTGTCACCAACAGCATAAATCTACATCAAGCAGTTCTGACGATGAGACTTTCCCTCACTTACTTTCTGCTTTTGCTTAAGTTGTGTTAATTTACAGATTAATATCCATATTCTACTAACATTTATATCGAGGCTGCTAGCTAAATCAGGCATGAGTCTGAAATGGTATGTCACGTTGAGGTTGTACAGGACCTGGGTGAGACCCTCTCTGGAGTATTCTGTCCAGTTCTGGTTGTCCTGTTATCAAAAAGATGTTTTTAAGCTGGAGAGTGTTCAGTAAAAGATTTTACAGATAATGCTGGGAATGGAAGGCTTGATAATGAGAATGTTAAATGAAAATAGTTTAAAGATTGGCCTTGAAGAATTTGAGAAATGTGGCTATGACCATTTCCTATTTCAGTTTGTTCCACTGTGGGATTGTTCTTGGGAGTCATTGATACATTGCCTTGGAACTTAATGGCTATGTAAGTTTATGTAGATAGCTACTTTATGTTTTGTTGGAGAGCTCCAGGTACTTGTTGGAGTGAAATCCCACCAGTCTATTCCATTGTTTACAGAACATGGTCAGTTTTTTTTTGTTTTTGTTGTAGAGATTCCTATTACAAATATTTCATCAAGAATATGGCACTAGGATATTGCCTACCAAGTCATGCAGAATCATATCTTTGGATTGCTCGATCATACTTAAATTTCTCGCCATATAAGGATCCTACACGCAATGTGTATACTCCAGGACTGGGTGAAAAAAATATTTGGTATCTGCATGTAGTGATCAATCATGAAAAGTTATATTTCTATTAAACAAAAATAATAATTAATTCTATGCATGAGCAGAAATATTTCACCAAGGTTTGCATGGAAGGAAATTTGAAGTGTTACTCTAATATATTTAGATTATTTTAACATTAGCTATATATCTCTATCACTATCTTTTCATCAGTAGCTGTAATGTTGTTATTGACACTTTGCTGGGATATCTCACCACGGATATCAAATGTCCACTGGTACATACCAGTGGCTTTTTCTGATGTTTGCGTTCAAGGTAATATGAATAGGCTATTCAATTGGAGAAGAATTTTGGCCATGCTGATAATATTATTGCTCGATATCCATAAACAAGGATTTACTGAATCATGGGCGAAAACAAGCACACGCTACAATCATGGATGAATGGTCACTGTGCAACAACCACCAGACAGGGATGTTCCCTCCCATTGGGGGAACACTTCAGTGGTCTGGGACATATGGCTTCGGATCTTCAGGTCACCAACCTCCAAGGCGAACTTCGTGATATGCAACAACGCAGAGTGACTGAACAGAGGTGGATAGCCAAGTTCAGTACTCATGAGGATGGCCTCAGGCAGGACCTTGGGCTCATGTCACATTACGGGGACCCCTCTAAACACACACACACACTCAATCATGCACACACTCTCTCAAATACACACATATACACTCCCCTCACACTGAAACCCATGCACACACCCGCTCACAGACTTATACTCCGTCACACTCATGCACACATTCTACCAAGCATGCAAACACACAGTGTCCCAAGTGCACTCACACTCAGATGAACACATTCACTCTCTCTCTCTCCCTCACATTCCACACACACACACACACACACACACACACACGTCTATGGGGTGAATTTGCATTTGCAGAACTGTATTTGCAAATACATTCTGTTTTTGCTCAAAAAGCACACAACCTGGAGGTAGTCAATGCAGGTAGTCCATCTGTATAACATTTTATAATTCCTACTTTGGAAACAGAACCAGTCTGCCTCAAGATTGGAATACAGACAGATTCTAACCTCACACCATTAATACATTGTCTGAGCCAAGATGGCACTTTTTTTTTTAACAAAAGCTTGGTTATCTTGAGAATGTGACTTAAAAGAAGTTCTGGGATTTACATATTAATGAACCGAAAGCTGCAACCCATTCTAGAACATAGAGCATAGAACATTACAGCGCAGTACAGGCCCTTTGACCCTTGATGTTGCGCTGACCTGTGAAATTAATCTGATGCCTGTCTAACCTATACCATTCCATTACAGAGTTACAGAGATGTACATCATGGAAACAGACCCTTCGGTCCAACTCGTCCATGCCGACCAGATATCCCAACCCAATCTAGTTCCACCTGCCAGTATTTGGCCCATAACCCTCCAAACCCTTCCTTTCATATACCCATCCAGCTGCCTTTTAAATGTTGCAATTGTTCCAGCCTCCACCACTTCCTCAGGCAGCTCAGTCCATACACATACCACCCTCTGCGTGAAAATGTTGCCCCTTAGGTCTCTTTTATATCTTTCCCCTCTCACCCTAAATCTGTGCCCTCTAGTTTTGTACTCCCATACCCAAGGGAAAAGACTTTGTCTATTTATCTTCCCCATGCCACTCATGATTCTATAACCTCTAAAAGTTCACCCCTCAGCCTCCGTGCTCCAGGGAAATCAACCCCAGCCTATTCAACCTCTCCCTATAGCTCAAATCCTCCAACCCTGGCCAGATCCTTATAAATCTTTTCTGAACCCTTTCAAGTTTCAGGTCTCCGATAGGAAGGAGACCAGAATTGCAGGCAATATTCCATCTGTGGCTTAACCAATGTCTTGTACTCCTGTACTCAGTACTCTGACCAATAAAGAAAAGCATACCAAACACCTTCTTCACTGTCCTATATACCTGCGACTTCACTTTCAAGGAGCTATAAACCTGCACTCCAAGGTCTCTTTGTTCAGCAACATTCCCTCGGACCTCACCATTAAGTATATAAGATTTGTTAAGATTTACTTTCCCAAAATGCAGCATCTCACATTTATCTAAATTAAATTCCATCTACCACTTCTTAGCCCATTGGCCCATCTGATCAAGATCCCATGGTAATCTGACGTAACCTTCTTCTCTGTCCAGTACACCTCCAATTTTGGTGTCATCTGCAAACTTACTGTAACTGTACCTCTTATGCTCACATCCAAATCATTTATATAAATGATGAAAAGTAGTGGACCCAGCACTGATCCTTAACTCCACTGGTCACAGGCTTCCAGTCTGAAAACACCTCCTCCACCACCACCCTCTATCTTCTACCTTTCAGCCAGTTCTGTATCCAAATGGCTAGTTCTCCCTGCATTCCATGAGATCTAACCTTGTTAGCCAGTCTCCCATGGGGAACCTTGTCAAACGCCTTACTGAAGCCCATATAGGTCACATCACACGCTCTACCCTCATCAATCATCTTTGTTACTTCTTCAAAAAACTCAATTAAGTTTGTGCGACATGATTTCCCACGCATAAAGCCATGTTGAAGATCCCTAATCAGTCCTTGCCTTTCCAAATACATGTACATCCTGTCCCTCAGGATTCCCTCGAACAACTTGTCCACCACCGATGTCAGGCCCGCTGGTCTATAGTTCCCTGGCTTGTCCTTACCACCTTTCTTAAACAGTGACACCACGTTAGCCAACCGCCAGTCTTCTGGCATCTCACGTGTGACTATCGATGATACAAACCTCTCAGCTCGAGCACCAGCAATCACTTTCCAAAGAGTTCTGGGGTACACCTGAACAGGTCCTGGGGATTTATCCACTTTTATGCGTTTCAGGATACCCAGCACTTACTCCTCTGTAATATGGACATTTTTCAAGATGTCACCATCTATTTCCCTACATTCTATATCTGCCATGGCCTTTTCCACAGTAAATACTGATGCAAAATACTCCTTTTATTATCTCCCCCATCTCCTGCGGCTCTCCAATATTATCCATATGCAAGGGCAATGCCCATTTAAATGCCCTTAACATCAGCGAGTCTACTACTGTTGCAGGCAGCTGTTCCACACCCCTATTCTGAGTAAAGAAACTACCCCTGATATCTGTCCTAAGTCTATCATCCGTCAATTTAAAGCTATGTCCCCTCATGTTAGCCTTCACCATCTGAGGAAAAAGGCTTTCACTGTCCACTCTATCTAATGCCGTGGGCGGCACGGTGGCACAGTGGTTAGCACTGCTGCCTCACAGCGCCTGAGACCTGAGTTCAATTCCCGCCTCAGGCGACTGACGTTCTCCCCGTGTCTGCGTGGGTTTCCTCCGGGTGCTCCGGTTTCCTCCCACAGTCCAAAGATGTGCAGGTTAGATGAATTGACCATGCTAAATTGCCCCTAGTGTTAGGTAAGGGGTAAATGTAGGGGTATGGGTGGGTCGCGCTTCGGCGAGGCGGTGAGGACTTGTTGGGCCGAAGGGCCTGTTTCCACACTGTAAGTAATCTAATCTAATCCAATCCTCTGATTATCTTATACGGCTTAATTAAGTCACCTCTCAACCTTCTTCTCTCCAACGAAAACAGCATCAGTTCCCTCAGCCTATCCTTGTAAGACCTTCCTTCCATACCAGGCAACACCCTAGTAATCTCCTCTGAACCCTTTCCAAAGATTCCACATCCTTCCTATAATGCAGGGACCAGATCTGTACGTAATACTCCAGGTGCAGCCTGATCAGTGTCTTGTACAGCTGAAGCATGACCTCGTGGCTCTGAAACTCAATCCCCCTACCAATAACTGCCAACACACCATATGCCATCTGACCAACCCTATCAACCTGGGTGGCAACTTTCAGGGATTTATGCACCTGGACATCGAGATCTCTCTGTTCATCTACACTGCTAAGAATTTCACCATTAACCCAGTACTCTGCATTCCTGTTACTTCTTCTGAAGTGAACTACCTCACACTTTTCCACATTAAACTCCATTAGCCACGTCTCAGCCCAGCTCTGCATTTTATTGATGCCCCTCTGTAACCCAAACATCCTTTGGCACTACCCACAACTCTGCCAACTTAGTGTCATCTGCAAATTTACTAACTCATCCTTCTTACGCCTACATACAGATCATTTATAAAAATGACAAACAGCACTGGCCCCAAAACAGATCCACTGGTAACTGAGCTCCAGGATGAACATTTCCCATCAACCACCACTCTCTGTCTTCTTCCAGCTAACCAATTTCTGATCCAAACCGCTAAATCACCTTCAATCCCATGTCTCCGTATTTTCTGTAATAGCCTTATCAAACCTCAGTGTAGTCCATTTACACCACATCAGCCACTTTACCTTCATCTACCTGTTTTGTCACCTTCTCGAAGAACCTAATAAGATTTATGAGGCATGACCTACCCTTCACAAAACCGTGTTGCCTATCCCTAATCAAATTATTCCTTTCCAGATTATTATAAATCCTATCTCTCACAACCTTTTCCAACACCTTACCCACAACCAAAGTAAGGTTCACTGGCCTATAATTGCCAGAGTTGTCCTGACTCCCTTTCTTAAACAAGGGAACAACATTTGTTCTCCTCCAGTTTTCTGGCACTACTCCTGTCAACAATGATGACATAAAGATCAAAGGCTCTGCAATCTTCTCTCTGGCTTCCCAGATAATCAGAGGATAAATCTTATCCGGCCCAGGGATCTCATCTATTTTCAGATCTTCCAAAATTGCTAAAACCTCCTCTTTGTCAACCGCAATCCCATCTAATCTAGTTGTCTGTATCTCCGTATTCGCACTAACATTACCCTTTTCCAATGTGAATACTGACAGAAAGTATGCATTAAGCGCTTCTCCTACGTCCTCAGATTCCACACACAACTTCCCCATACTATCTTTGATTGGCCCTAATGTTGCTCTAGTCATTCTTTTATTCCTGATATACCTATAGAAGGCCTTAGGGTGTTCCTTGATCCTATCTGCCAACAACTTCTCATGTCCCCTCCTGGCTCTTCTTAGCCCTTTCTTTAAATCTTTTCTGGCTAACGTATACCTCCCAAGCAACCTAACTGAGCCTTCACGCCTCATCCTCACATAAGCTTTCTTCTTCCTCTTGATAAGAGCTTCAACTTCTTTAGTAAACCATGGCTCCCTGCCTGATAGGTATATGCTTATCAAGGACCCGCAGTAGCTGTTCTTTGAATAAGCTCCACATTTCAAGAGTGTCCATCCTCTGCAGTTTCTTTCATCATTCTATGCACCCTAAATCTTGCCTAATCACATCATAATTGCCTTTCACCCAGTTATACTTCTTTCCCTGCGGTATATACCTATTCCTGCCCATTGCTATTGTAAACCTAACCGAATTGTGGTCACTATGACCAAAGTGTCCACCTACCTCCAAATCTAACACCTGACCGGGTTCATTACCCAGTACCAAATCCAATATGGCCCTTGTTGGCCTGTCTACATACTGTGTCAGAAAACCCTCCTGCGCACATTCAACAAAAACTGACCCATTTAAACTACTTGAACTATAGCATTCCCAGTAATACTGGGGAAGTTAAAGTCCCCCATAACAACTACCCTGTTACTCTTGCTCCTTTCGAGAATCATCTTTACTATCCTTTCCTCTACATCCCTGGAACAATTCGGAAGCCTATAGAAAATTCCCAACAGGGTGACTTCCCCTTTCCTGTTTCTAACCTCAGCCCAAACTACCTCAATGGATGAGTCCTCAAACGTTATCTCAGCTGGTGTAATATTACCCTTGATTAACAATGCCACACACACCCCTTCTCCCCCCCTCCTTTACCATCTGAATCCCAGAATCTGCAACAACCATTCATGATCCTCTTCTAGCCATGTTTCTGAAACGGCCACAACATCGAAATCCCAGGTACCAACCCATGCTGCAAGTTCACCCGCCTTATTCCGGATACTCCTGGCATTGAAGTACACACATTTCAAACCAACATCCTGATTGCGACTTTGTAAGCCTATCCCTGACCTCAATACCCTCAACCTCCTGCACACGAAGTCCAATTCAGGTTCCCATCCCCCTGCTGCATTAGCTTAAACTCCCCCCTCCCAGGATATTGGTTTAGATGAAGGCCATCCTGTTTGTAGAGGTCCCACCTTCCCCAGAAAGAGCTCCAATTATCCAAGAATCCAAAACCCTCCCTCCTGCATCATCCCTGCAGCCACATGTTCAGCTCCACTTTCTACATGTTCCTTGCTTCACTAGCACATGATACAGGCAACAAACCAGAGACAACAACTCTTTGTTCTCACTCTAGGCTTCCATCCTAGCTCCCTGAATTTCTGCCTTAGATCCCCACCTTTCTTCCTACCTATGTGGACTTGACTGGGGCTGCTCCCCCTCCCCCTCAAGGATCCCAAAAACATGATCAGAGACATCACGAATCCTGGCATCTGAGAGGCGACACGCCAATCGTGAGTCTCTCTCGTTCCCACAAAACCTCCTAACTGTCCTCCTAACTATGGAGTCCCCAATGACTAAAGCTCTGCTCCTTCACCCCCTTCCCCTTTGAGCAACAGGGACAGAATCTGTGCCAGAGACCTGTGCCCCATTGCTTACCTCTGGTAAGACATCCCCCTCAACAGTATCCAAAACAGTATACTTGTTGTTGAGGGGAACCACCACAGGAGACTCCTGCACTGCCTGCTGGTTCCCTTTCCTACTCCTGATGGTATTCCACAGCCTTCTTCATGTGGCTGTGGAATAACTACCTCCCCGTAACTCCTCTGAATAACCCCTTCCATCTCCCGAATGATCCGAAGTTCATCCAAACTCTGATTCTAAAAGATGAAAGACTTAACAGCAATCTAGGTTTATTCAATATATCATTTTAATTGCATGACACTGTGATCTTTTGCTATAAATTCTGTGTCTTATGATCCTGCCCCACTAGTTACCTGATGAAGGAGCAGCACCTCAAAATCTAGTGCTTCCAAATAAACCTGTTGGACTATAACCTGGTGTTGTGTGATTTTTAACTTCTTATAATTAGTATTCACTTCATACATAAACATCCTTCATATATTTTCAGTGTTTCTATACCAAGTGCATCGTAATCTGCCTTTTTGCCAGCTTTTGTCATGCAAACCATTTCTGTCAACTGATGATATCTGAAGAAAGTGTAACTAACAATTTTTTTTTCCCTACATTTGCTACTCCAGAGCCTGCATGAAATGGCTGATATGTGGTATTACTTAATCTAATAGTTAGTTGACATTATCCAACCGTTGATTGATTGATTGATTGATTGTCACATGAATCAGAGTACAGTGCAATGCTTTGATTATGAGCAGTACAGGCACAGCATATAAATGATCATCATAAACCCCTCATTCCTGATGTAGGGCTTCTGCCTGAAACGTTGATTCTCCTGCTCCTCAGATGCTGTCTGACTTTTCCAGCACCACACTCTTCGACTCTGATCTCCAGCATCTGCAGTCCTCACGTTCACCTATCAGACCATTGTAAGTAAGGATGTGCAGATCAGAGGTTGTAAAAAACTTTGACAGAGGCAGACAGGTTACGATCGCATTGAACATGTGCTAGGTGAGATCAACGTTAGCACGAGCAACATTATTTGAAGTTAGAAAGTCCATTCGTCACTCTAATAATGGCCGGGAAGAAGCGGTTTCTGAACTTGCTGGTGTGTGTGTGTGCGCGCGCGCGTGTGTGTCTAAACTTCTCTTTCTTTTGCCAGACGCAAGAGGTTGTAGGTGATTGTTACTGGGGTGTGATGGGTCTTTAATGATATTGGCAGCCTTTCCACAGCAATGAGCTGTGTAAATGGAGTCCATGGATGGAAGCTAACAGCAATCTCCATCAATCATGATTTAATCAGAGACACTTTAATCAGGCTTCCTACCCTTACAGTACCTGCATTGTCACCATCCACCTTCCCCTCCCTGCTAGCGAGGTTGGAAACTTTAGCGTTTCGGGAATTTAAGCTCATCACTGGGGAAAAGACTCAATTTTGAAATACATCTGACTGTTCCCACTTGCTGTAATCAGTATCTCATTGAAGATTTCGGACGGTGTAGGTCATCAGCCGGGGTTGAATCCACTGACGCATATTGGATTTATCGGGTGAGTACTTGGTTTTCTCTACGTTTTGCGAGCCGGATTTCACCTCAGGATCTATCTGAAGCCTTGCAGTGTCGGTTGGGTTGGCGATCTTCAGAGGTTGTTAGTTCTTAGGTCTGCTAGTCGTGAATGGTTGCTGCTGGTTCCCCTGGTGCAGAACAGGCCTGTAGGTTTCGGAATTGCAGTTGTGATGCCCTTCCAGACTTAGCTCTTGGAAATAGCTGCTGGAATTAGCTGTTTGAATTCTCCTTCTGGGGATGACTGTTTGGAACACCTCCTGGGAATAACTGCCAGCGGATAGCTCTCAGAGAGACAACTATTTGATATGCCTCTTCTGGAGACAGCTGCGGGAGTTGCTCACAGGGAGAGGTTGGGGCCTGCAATTCTGGTCTCCTTCTTATCGGAAGGATAGTGTGAAACTTGAAAGAGTTCATAAAGGATTTACAAGGATGTTGCCAGGGTTAGAGGATTTGAGCTATAGGGAAAGGCTGAATAGTCTGGGGCTGTTTTCCCTGCAGCATTAGAGGCTGAGGGGTGACCTTTTAGAGGTTTATAAAATCATGAAGGGCATGGATAGGATGTGGTGGAGGAGTCCAGAACTAGAGGGCATAAGTTTAGGGTAAGAGGGGAAAGATGTAAAAATGACATAACAGGCAACTTTTTCAGACAAAGAGTGGCGCATGTACGGAATGAGCTGCCAGAGGAAGTGGTGGAGGCTGGTACAATTACAATACTTAAAGACATCTGGCTGGCTGGATGAAAAGGAAAGGTTCATTGGGATATGGGTCAAGTGCTTGCAAATGGGACTAGATTAATTTAGGATATCTGGTCGGCATGGGTGAGCTGGACCGAAGGGTCTGTTTCCATGCTGTACATCTCTATGACTCTTTGCCTCTATTTTAGTTGCAGGTCTCTTACCTTTGTGCCAAATCTGTGCTTATTATTGTTACTGGCTTCCTGACTGTTAAAAGCATGTGTAAATGCATTTTAATTGAGGTTGATATCTCTCTGAATGAACATTGATTGAAGTTGAATGTCTGGTATGTGTACGGGTTCCATAATGCCTGGGTTGGGAGTAGCCCGCTGTGTAATAGTTTCAATCTAGAATGTTAGATCTGGTTGATTGTTCTTTTAGAGTTGAGGTGTGAATTGGATTTTCAGATTGAAAAATGGTTCCAGTCAGCTATCTCTGTGCTGTGTATTTCTCCCCGAGCTCAGCCCAACTGCCACCTCGTTCTTTAAAAAAAGTTTTGAAAAATCCCCTTTGCTCAATCCTACATTTTGCAGGAATTGCATTCTGGGATCATGAGCCACATGACTGGAGGATAGTCTTTCAAACATACTAACCACCAACTGGTTTAAAATTATGGCTGAAATGTGGATGATATTGTAGACTGTACAGAAATAGGGTACCGTCATTAAAAAGGGGAGGTGATGGCCGAGTGGTATTATCACTGGGCTATTAATCCACAGACCCAGGACCCAGGTAACATTCTAGGGACCTGGGCTCAAAATTCACGACAGCTGATAGTAGAATTTGAATTCAATAAAAATCTGGATTTAAGAGTTTAATTATGCCTATAAATCTGTTATCCAATGTGGGAAAACCCATTTTGTTAACTTATCCCTTAAGAGGCGAAACTGCCATTCCTATCTACTCTGGCCTACACGTGACTCCAGACCCACACCAATGTGGTTGACTCTTAACTGCCATCTGGGCAATAAATGCTGGCCTAGTCCGAATTTGTTAATGAATAAAAAAGAAACACAGAAAATAGGAACAGGAAGAGACCATTCAACCCTTCAACTGCTATCTCAGGCATGGCACTGGCAGCATAACTTGCTTCTTCTAGTTAAACTGCACTTGGACAGTCAGTGTGTAGAGTTATTTCTCCCTGTAGGACAACTGAATTTTCACATATAGGCCTGGATTTTCACTTGTGAGAAGGGTGAATTTTGAGTTTGATATTCCCTGGCTCGCTGAATTTCCTTTGGACAAAAAGAGATTTGAGTAATGGGTTCGTTGTTCTTAGGGTTGGGGAATGCTTGGATAAAGGGGAGTTGCCTGCAGCTTTCAGGCTCATCAAGAGCAACTTCACTGCAAGAAGGGAACTCTGACCTCTGTTTCTCATTGAGGTTAAAATGAGAGAATTGCTCCCTGAACATTCTCAGCAAATAATACCCCTTATTCAAACTCCTTCTCCCTAGACTTCTTCACAGCCTACTTCCAGCAGTATGTTCTATTGTTTGTTACCACTGTTCGTCCTACTATCCATGCTGTATTCCAAGAGGGATCATGTCTGACAGAGTCATCAAAGTCAAGACAATATCTGTCAGCAGATATCACACCATTCCATGCACACAGTACAAACTTGAACAACTCTGGAAACTACCTTATACTTCCACAATCAAAGCGAAGGCCAAGTGGTTCAGGTGCCCTCTCCTCCACCTAGTTTACTGCATTCGATGCTTCCAATGTGGTTTGCTGTATATCAGTGAGACCAAGCATAAACTGAGGGAACGTTTCGCTGAGCATCTCAAAGAATATAAGAACATAGCAACGAGGAGTAGGCCGTCAGGCCCTTCGAACCTGCTCCGCCATTCAATAAGATCATGACTGATCTTTCCTTGGACTCAGATCCACTTACTCGTGCACTCACCATATCCCTTAATTCCTTTATTGTTCAAAAAAATCTATCTTAGCTTTAAAAATGTTTACTGAAGTAGCGTCAACTACTTCACTGGGCAAAGAATTCCATAGATTAACAACCCTCTGGGTGAAGAAGTTCCTTCCCAATTCAGTCCTAAATCTGCTCACTCTAATCTTGAGGCTATGCCCTCTTGTGCTAGTTTCATGTGCCAGTGGAAACATCCTTTCTACTTCTATCCTTTCTATTCCCTTCATAATTTGATACATTTCTATAAGATCGTCTCATTCTTCTGAATTCCAATAAATATAATCCCAGTCCACTCAGGTTCTCCTCATAAGTCAACCCCCTCAACTCTGGAATCAACCTAAGTGAACCTCCCTTGTATCCCCTCCGGTGCAAGTACGTCCTTTCTTAAGTAAGGAGACCAAAACTGCACACAGTACCTCAGGTGTGGCCTCACCAGCACCCTATATAACTGCAACATAACCTCCCTGCTTTTAAACTCAATCCCTTTAGCAATGAAGTACAAAATTCCATTTGCGTTCCTAACTGCTTACTGTACCTGCAGACCAACCTTCTGTGATTCATGCACAAGGACACCCAGATCCCTCTGCATAGCAACATGCTGCAACTTCTTGCCATTCACATAAAAGTCCTTTATACTGTTACTCCTAACAAAATGGATGACCTCACATTTATTAATATTCTACTCTATCTGCCAGACCTTTGCCCACTACTCAAAGTATCTATGTTCCCCTGCAAAGTTTCACAGTCCCCTGCACACTTTGCTCTGCCACTCATCTTTGTGTCATCTGCAAACTTTGATCTGCAAACATGTGGTCCCCAACTCCAAATCATCTATATAAATTGTGAATAACTGTGGTCCCAACCCTGATCCCTGAGATACACCGGTAGTCACTGATTGCCAGCCAGAATAGCACTCATTTATCACCACTCTGCTTCCTGTTAGTCAACTAATCCTCTATCCACACTAATACTTTACAGATAACAGCATGCATCCTTATCTTATGTAGCACTTTGTTGAAGGTCTTTTGGAAATCTAGGTACACCACATCCACTGGGTCCCCGTTGTCCACCTTGCTCGTAATATCTTCATAGAATTCGAAAAGATTTGTTCAGCATGACCCGCCCTGCATGGACCCATGTTGCATCAACAAAATGGGACAATTTCTATCGAGATGCCTTGCTAGGCCAGCAAGAGCCAGCCTGATCTCCCGGTCATTGCACATTTCAATTCCCCTTCCCACTCCCTCTCTGACATGCGCATCCATGGGCTCCTCCATTGCTACAGTGAATCAGACCACAAATTGGAGGACCAACATCTTATTTTCCACCTGAGCTGCCTACAGCCTGGATGACTCAACATGAAGTTTTCCAATTTTAAATAACCTTGCCACCCATCCTTGACTCCCTTTCCATCCCAGCTACAGACCCTTCCTTCCAGCTACCAACCGGATTCGGTCTTCCCATCGACCGAGGTCATACCCAGCACCTGTATTCACCTATCACTACTTCACCATTCTGCCCCTCTTCCCAGCCAAGCCTCCCCCACCTCTCTAACTGCAGCTCCGCTTACTCCCACCTCCATTCCTGAAGAAGGATTATACCCGAAACATTGACTTCTCCACCTCCTGATGCTGTTTGGCTTGTTACGTTCTTCCAGACACCTGCTTGTCTACTTTGGATTCCAGCATCTGCTTTTTTTTCAATAAATAGGAATGAATCAGCAACTAAGCTGTAAGGAATTGTTAGTCCCTTTAAATAAAAGTGGTCGACGCATATCATACCTATTTGATTTATTACTATTATCATGTATCAAGATGCAGTGAAAAGTATTGTTTTGCATGCTATACGAACAAATTATAACTTAATAACTACATCAGGGTGGTAGAGCAGAATGCAGAACCTAGTGTTATAGAAAGGTTTCAGAGAAAGATCAGCCTTAATTTGAGAGATCCTTTTAGAAGCCTGATAACAGTGGGGAAGAAGCTTTTCTTGAATCTTTTGATATGTGTTTTCAAACTTTTGTATCTTTTGCCCAGTGGAACAGGGTGGAAGAGAAAATAACTGGTGTGGGAGGGGTCTTTAATTATGTTGCCTACTTTTCTAAGGCAGTGGGAAGTATAGACAGAGTGAATGGATGGAAAGTTGGTTTGTGCTATGGACTGCGCTATGTACACAATTCCCTATAGTTTCTTGCGGTCTTGGGCAGGGCAATTGCCATAGCAAGCTGTGATGCATCTGGGTAGGATGCTTTCTATGGTGCATCTATAAAAATTGGTAAGAATCACTGTGGACATGCTGTATTTCCTTAGCCTCATGAGGAAGTAAAGGTGCTGCTGTGTTTTCTTGACTGTAGCGTTGACATAGATGGACCAGGGCAGATTGTGGGTGATATTTACGCCTAGGAACTTGAAGTTCTCAACCATCTCCACCTCAGCACCATTGATACAAACAGGGGCATGCCCTCCACTCCACTACCTGAAGTCAGTGACCAGCTCCTTCATTTTCCCTCTGACATTGAGGGGGAGAGATGATTGTATTTACACCATGCTACTAAGCTATCTCTTTCCTGTACTGTCTCGTCATTATCTAAGTTCCAACCTAATGCTGAACATGTATTAAAGATACCACATTTGATGGACCGTTGGGCTCCAAAATGGCAGTGCAGGCGTCAATCAGCATTACACACTGATTGAGTACACCATCTGCCAGCTATGAATAACTTGCAGTAGAATACCTCCAGCGCAATGTTAATGCCCTAACCAAAATAATGCCTGACCAAATGTGTGCACACTTGCTGAGGACTACACTTCAGGATGAAACAAAACCTTTAACTCCAAACAATTGAATATACCTGAACTGAATTTCATTGCCTATGTGTACCCTTGCTGAGAAACTTGATATTGTTTGACTATGACTGATGAGTTTCTTTCTAGAGATTCACTATCAATTCAAATGTTCAGTTAGTCATTTAATTTCACAAATAAATCAGAGGAAAAATTGCAACTATTCAGTAAAGTGATTTAAAAGAGATTTGATTTGAAGTTTCTAGATTAAGAATTGATTTAAAATAATCTACTTAAACATTCATCATTCCTAATCATACTAGTTATTGCTGCAGTACTCCCTTAATTTATTTATTCAATAATGAACTTAAATTATTCAAGCTATCTTACTACTGAATGCCTAAAAATCCATTAACATACTCTTATTTCTTATTACTTTTTAATTTTTGAACTTGTACTAGAATTGCAGCTAAGAAATTCTTCATTCCAGAAGCCTTATCTTCAAATTTTCTTACTGGATTTCCTAATAGAAGTGATTCAATAAAATAACAATTGGAGTTCTTGACTTTAGTCTCACTCGATATTGGGATTGTGGAGCATTTTTCCCAGATACAGTAATGACCACGATGAGGTCTTAAACTGAAACTTCAGTTCAGTCTATTTCTCATAAATCTTGTTGATTTCATACCAGGATCTGCCTCACAGTGAGTCTTTTTTTCCACTTAAGTGTTTACTAGTACATGTTCAGGAAATGATAGAGGATTTGTGGATAGGTCTCTTGTGGTGCAATGGTCATGTCTAAATCTCTAGGCTAGAAAACCCAGTTTGAAGTAAGCAAGTTATTATGGAGTATTTTAAGCAGTGCTATTATTACCTTTTGCAGTTCATTTACTGTTGGAATTTTGAAGTGGACTTTTATAGCACTTTAGAAGAATTCTTGGGAGAGTTTGTCAAAAGTTCATCAACATGTTTGCATTTATTCTCGCAAATCTCTGAGTGTTTTACCTAAATAGTATGAAGCTGGCCACTGTACACTATAGGAGTCACCAGGAGAAAAGGGGTGATTGTCCACCAGTGGGTTGCGAAGCAATGCCCCTTCATCTGGATGAATGATGGAAGCAGGAGATCAGAGTGAGAAGAACAGCTACAGGAGAGACAGACAGAAGGAAGAGGAAAAGGAGGATGAAATTTTCTCCTTTATTCCTGCAGTTAGAGTGTATTCCTCTCCTTTAGACCTTCTCCACTAGGACATCCTCTTGCAATCGGTCCCTTGCACTCTGTTGAGGTGCCTGCGACTGAATACTGTGTGTCAGCCAGACCAGTTCGTACTTTACAATTGAAGTGCATGAGTGAAACTAACATATACGGCTCCACAAAAAAAATGCATCTAATCAGCTCTAAAGCACTGAACTTGTAGGTGTCTCAGTTGTAACAACTTCAGGTCCATTCAAATTACAATAATGAGCAATTAAGATCAACCATGACTCACTAAATCAAATTGCTGTACCTTACGAGATTTAGTGCCTGTTTAAAGGTGGTACAGTGTAGTGTCCCTATCCCTGGAGTGAGAGACCCGGATTCCAGTCCCACCTGCTCCAGAAGTGTATAATAGCATCCCTGAACAGGTTGATTAGATAAATAGGTTCAATGTCTGTTTTAGGGCCCTCTTGTGGCTCATTGATGATATTTCTAACCCTGGACCAGAAAGCCTAGGTTCAATTCCATAATCCTGGACCAAAGACCTGGGTTCAAGTCCTAGCTGCTCCAGAGGAGTGTAATAAGTCTCTAAACAGGTTGCTTTGAAAATAATTTAGTGCATGTTTTGGGGTCCTTGTAGTGTCCCTACCTCTGAACCGCGAGGTCTGGGTTCAGGTCCTGGCTACTCTACAGGTGTGTAATAACATCTCTGAACAGGTTAATTAAAAAAATAGGTTCAGTGACTGTTTAAGCACTGTCTTGTAGCAATGTGATAGTTTTCGTAGCCCTGGAGCAGAAGGCCCAAGTTCCAGTCCCACCTACCGCAGAATGGTGTCATAACATCGCTGAACAGGTTAATTGGAAAAGCATGTGAAGTAAAAAATAATTCTTAAAAATCCAAGGCCTGATTTATAGGGGATTTGTGATGCAGTGTTCGTATTCCTACCTTTGAACCAAGAGATCTGGATTCAAATGTCACCTGCTCACGAGGCATGTAATACTGTCTCTAATCAGGTAGATTATGGATTAAAAATATGTTTAATGGCTGTTTTAAGGGCTGTTCTAGTGTAGTTATTATGCTCCTACCTCTGAGCCAGAGTATTGGGTTCAGGTCCCATCTCCTCCACTGGTGTGTAAAACACTTCAGAATAGGTTAGTATAGAAAATCTCAAAACATTTTGAACATCAGTTTGCTTGATGTTTGAGGGGCTCCTGTAGCAAAGTGGTAGTGTCCCTACCTCTGAGCCAGAGGTGCTGGGATCAAGGCCCATCTGCTCTGGATGTGTGCATAAACATCTCTGAACAGGTCAACTCAAAATATCTTTAGTGCCTAACTAAATTAATTGGCCTCTGCCCCACAAGTGAAGCCTTTTACTCCCACCTGTAAGCTGTGTCAATCCTTCAACTGACTTCATATTCGGCAAACACCACACTCACAAAATAGGACTATTCATAACAGAAGGAAAATGACTCAAACCATTTATTCAGGTTTTTTCACACCAATGGAATATGTCACCATATATGACATAGACACTGATGTGTGAGCAAGGGCATGGGAAATGGTGAGGCTGGGGAGCAGGTTACACAGGGTTTCTGACCATCGTTACATTCTTGTCACTTTGAACTACCTCAAGGCAACATGATGTTGCATGGAGGTGTCCCTCAGCTGTTAATGCTGACATTTGTCATTCAGCCCTCTTTGATTGCCATTGCAAGGCTAAAGCCAAGCAAAAACAGAGGAAGGTGAAGACAATTCATTCATTCAAATCTTGCAAGTACCAACTATGAAAACACCTGCCCAGGAAAATCAAGCTCTGAAGGGCTTGCAAATGATAATTCTAAGAGCAGAACTGGGCAGGAGTATGGAGGGGCACAACAACTCAAGACCCGGTTTCCTAGAGGGAGGGGAGCTGAATTCCCAGTTCAGCTGCAGAATAACAATTTCTAAAAATCAGCCCAAAAACAAATACAGGACTGCAAAAAAAAAGCAAGGTATGTGGGAGTGGGAATCTTACTTGGCTGTTTTTTTTAAATCAAATCATTGATTCTTTTTTGATCATTGATATGAAATCCTCTGAACAACATTTTAGAAATTTGCTTACTCTGTCACTTTGGAAAATTCATGCCAATTAATTTGGCAAGACCCTTGTTTCCCCCATGTCTTTTCACCTGCAACAAACACGACCACATCATCTGTCAATCTGGGACCTTGGTGATAGTATTTCTTTGAAGAATGTAGTCAGCTGTAACTGCAGTATAAGTCAAATTACACGTTCACTTTTCTTTGAAGATGACCTTTAAACTCCCTTCCTAACAGCTCAGTGGGTGTCACCACATCCCAAGTTCAAAAAGTACAGAAGTTCAAAAAGGCAGAGAATTTGAGTTGAGCAAAAAATCCTTTGAGATCCACATCCCATGAATGAATAAAAGAATAGCAAGATTCCTGCTCATGTTTTTCCTCCTTAATGCGAAAATTGCTGGTAACAAGCAGGAATGGCATTGGCATTTCACCTGCGATATACTGAGGCATCAATCTCAATTTATGTTCACTATGAATCCATGCTGGGGACAAGTAAATATTGCTCCCATTGAACGAGCTAATCCTTAGCTACTGTAATGACAAACAATCTTAGTACAATGCTAGTAAATACTTCAGAAGCGCAAAATGAATACTTCTTTATTTGTTATTAGTAATGCAAATTCCCACAGCAGCTAATGTATCTTCCAGGTTATTGAGGAATCATAAATACTGCATTTAATATTAAAAGAAATATGATAAGTAACGCAATTAAATTCAGGTAATGCAGTGAAACCCAAAACACTATAGTCAGATTAAGGAATCATGTTTTAGAGTTGTTAACTTTTTAATGAAGGCCATTAACAGTGTTAATAACCAAACTAGCCAGCAATAAATTTATAATAATTTATTGATAAAACTGATATTGTCCCAGTACGAGCAAATAACTTTCTCAATGATTATTTTTAATAAGGATTTATACATTGACAGAAGTTATAAGCTTTTCAAAAAAAGTAAAAGTCTCTTAAAGACATTCTTCAGATTTGTGGGAAACATTGCTACGATTGAAAATTGTAAGATGCTGCTCTACAATTTTTTTTGATTCATCTGTGGGATGCGGGCGTCGCTGGCTGACTGGCCAGCATTTACTGCCTGTCCCTAGTGCCACTGAGAAGGTGGTGGTGAGCTGTCCTCTTGAACCACTGCAGTCCACTTGTTGTGAGTTGACCCACAATGCCATTAGGGAGTGAATTCCAGGATTTTGAACCAGTGACAGTAAAGGAACAGCAATATATTTCATAGTCAGGATCATGAGTGGCTTGGAGGGGAATTTGAAGGTAGTAATGTTCCCATGTATCTTCTGCTCTTGTCCTTTTAGAGGAAGTGGTCGTGGGTTTGGAAGGTGCTGTTTGAGGATCTTTAGTGAATTTCTGCAGTGCATTCTTGTAGATAGTATATACTCTGCTACTGAGCGTCAGTGGTGGAGGGCATGAATGCTTGTAGTGCCAATCAAGTAGGCTGCTTTGTCCTGGATGGTGTCAAGCTTCTTGAGTAGTTTTGGAGCTACACTCATCCAGGAAAGTGGGGAGTATTCCAGCACACTCCTGATTTGTGCCTTGTGGATGGTGGACAGGCTTGGGGGGAGACAGGAGGTGAATTATGTGTCACAGTATTCCTAGCCTCTGACCTGCTCTTGTAGCCATTGTGTTTGTGTTGTGAGTCTAGTTGAGTTTCTGGTCAATGGTAACCCCAAGGATGTTGGTAGTGTGGGATTCAGTGATAGTAATTGAATGTCAAGGGCGATGGTTAGACTGTCTCTTACTGGTGATGGTCATAGCCTGGCATTTATGTTGTGTGAATATCACTTGCCACTTGTCAGCCCAAGCCTGGATATTGTGCAGATCTGGTTGGAATTTCACTTGAATTTCAGGAAGATGGTATCAAAGTCAATATGCTTCATTCTTTCGACTGGCATTTTTGGCCAGTGCAGATTAGGTGTGCAGGTAACCATTCCACACAGAAAACTTCTGCTCCATTCAGTACCATTGCAGGAACAAACCCATCCTTTTTGCAATTTTGTTGAAGTTTGTTCTATTCCGATAGAAAACATAACTAATGGCAATTCAGTGACATCATGAAACAGGTGGGACTTTTAGATTCAAATTGGTAACCAAAAAGGAGAACAGCCATTCAATGTTCCTTTTGAAATTGAAGTATAAATAAACACCGACATTGAAAAACCACTTCAAAGAAAGAATTACTTATTTCAAGATAATCATGATGTCATTAAAAAAAATGACACTTTCTTCTCTTGTTATGTCAACATCTCATGCTGATCTAAGTACATTAGCTACTCTTGGAGTTCGGTTAAGCAGTTAGAACAAGTCAACATGGATTTAGTAAAGGGAGGTCATGCCTGACAAACCTGTTGGAATTTTTTGAAGAGGTAACAAGTAGGTTAGACCAGGGAAACCCAGTGGATGTGGTCTATCTAGACTTTCAAAAGGCCTTTGATAAGGTGCCACACGGGAGGCTGCTGAGCAAGGTGAGGGCCCATGGTGTTCGAGGTGAGCTGCTGGGATGGATTGAGGATTGGCTGTCTAACAGAAGGCAGAGAGTTGGGATAAAAGGTTCTCTTTCAGAATGGCAGCCGGTGACGAGCGGTGTCCCGCAGGGTTCGGTGCTGGGGCCACAGCTGTTCGCATTATATATTAACGATTTGGATGAGGGAACCGGGGGCATTCTAGCGAAGTTTGCCGATGATACGAAGTTAGGTGGACAGGAAGGTAGTACTGAGGAAGTGGGGAGGATACAGAAGGATCTAGACAGGTTGGGAGAGTGGGCCAGGAAATGGCTGATGGAATTTAACGTGAGCAAGTGCGAGGTCTTGCACTTTGGCAAAAAGAATAAAAGCATAGACTACTCTCTAAATGGTGAGAAAATTAATAAAGCCAAACCACAAAGGGATCTGGGAGTGCTAGTCGAGGATTCTCTAAAGGTAAACATGCAGGTTGAGTCCATGATTAAGAAAGCGAATGCAATGTTGTCTCTTATCTCAAGAGGGTTGGAATACAAAAGCAGAGATGTACTACTAAGACTTTATAAAACTCTGGTTAGGCCCCATTTGGAGTACTGTGTCCAGTTTTGGTCCCCACACCTCAGGAAGGACATACTGGCACTGGAACGTGTCCAGCGGAGATTCACACGGATGATCCCTGGAATGACAGGTCTAACATATGAAAAACGGCTGAGGATACTGGGATTGTATTCGTTGGAGTTTAGAAGATTAAGGGGAGACTTAATAGAGACGTACAAAATAATACATGGCTTGGAAAAGATGGATGCTAGGAAATTGTTTCAGTTAAACGAAGAGACTAGGACCCGTGGACACAGCCTTAGAATTAGACGGGGTCATTTCAGAACAGAAATGCGGAGACATTTCTTCAGCCAGAGAGTGGTGGGCCTGTGGAATTCATTGCCACGGAGTGCAGTGGAAGCCGGGACGCTAAATGTCTTCAAGGCCGAGATTGATAGATTCTTGTTGTCTAGAGGAATTAAGGGCTACGGGGAGAACGCTGGTAAGTGGAGCTGAAATGCGCATCAGCCATGATTGAATGGCGGAGTGGACTCGATGGGCCGAATGGCCTCACTTCCACTCCTATGTCTTATGGTCTTATGGAAGCCATCTGGCACCCCTATCAGAAAAAGCTATTTTTGTATTGATTTATAAAAGACTAAAATGAAGGAGTAAATGAAATAATTTTACAATGATGATATAAATCACTGTGGTTGATTGATACTTTCAGAAATTTGTAAGCTCTTAAGATGTTTTTAAAGTTGGTTTCCAAAGCTTCACGACATTGTCACTTTCAGGATCACTTCAAAGATTTTCCAAATTTCATTAGCTTTGTACATGGTGGACTTTGTGAGTCTGGGTATGAGGAATGCATATGGGGCATTGAAGGGCTAGGGTGGGTGATACTGGAGGGGAAGTAGAAGACATGGAGGCAATGAAGGGGTTGAGGTGTTAAGGGTTGAGGACCTAAAACATAATTACAACTCAGCCAACTTATAGTCAACACAGATATGCCAGGCTTGCCATAGAAATGATGTAGATTTCTCAGCCTCTCAACCTTATTGTGCTTTTTAAGGGGATCGCGGCTAATCTATCACCTAGTTCCACTTGAAGACAGGAACTAACTAAAGAAGAAATACTTACAGAATACAATGTCGTGGTATACCGTTTTTGGAACCAGTGATCTCTGCATGCACAGAACACACAGGCATGGTACGCTGCTCGTGGAAATAGCGATCTATGTGTGCGCATGCGCAGAACACAGAGGCATGGTACGCTGCTCGTGGACAAGCGATCTCCTTCTGCGCATGCGTAGAACAAACCGGTGATTTTTGCAGACATGCGCAGAACACAAGAAACTGACTTGTTGTCACGTCATTGAGATTTGAGACTATAAAAAAACTGCTGTACTTGTTCGGGGAGAGATGGTATCGTCAAGTCCCGTTGTTCAGGTCAGGATCACGCTGCCCCTCCCAAAAGCTTTTGGTTTAATAAGTTTGATTGACTTACTTCTAAATTTGAGTTTTATTAATTTTACTACAACACATCTACCTGTCCTGGATTAGTATCCCTTAAATTAAGATAGCATCTAATCCATTTTGACGGAGTGTGTGTTATGGTGTCTATAGAGACCAACAACTTTACAAATAATCTGATTTCTAGTTATTTACTGAAAGGATGATTTAAAATGACATGAAATGTTGAGGTAAAAACAATGACTGCAGATGCTGGAAACCAGATTCTGGATTAGTGGTGCTGGAAGAGCACAGCAGTTCAGGCAGCTTCAAGCTCCTTGGGTGCTGCCTGAACTGCTGTACACTTCCAGCACCACTAATCCAGAATGAAATGTTGAGGCATTTAGTGTAAGTGAACAAGTGAAAGCATTTTTAATTAATCACTATCTATGTAGGCAATTGACACTTTTAAACCATAAAACATAATTCCAACCCACATTCCTGCACAGAGAATAATGGAGATTTTTGACTTTCTACTGTTCTCTCTCAATTACTTGGTTCCTAGTTTCAATAGACAATAGGTGCAGAAGTAGGCTATTCTGACCTTTGAGCCAGCAGCACCATTCATTATGATCATGGCTGATCATCCTCGATCAGTATCCTGTTCCTGCCTTATCCCTATAACCCTTGATTCCACTATCCTTAAGAGCTCTATCCAACTCTTTCTTGAGAATATCCAGAGACTTGGCCTCCACAGCCTTCTGGGGCAGAGCATTCCATACACCCACCACTCTCTGGCTGAAGAAGTTTCTCCTCAACTCTGTTCTAAGTGGCCTACCCCTTATTTTTAAACTGTGTCCTCTGGTTCAGGACTCACCCATCAGCGGAAACATGCTTCCTGCCTCCAGAGTGTCCAATCCTTTAATAATCTTATACGTTGCAATCAGATCCCCTCTCAGCCTTGTAAACTCAAGGGTATACAAGCCCAGTCGCTCCAATCTTTCAACGTACGATAGTCTCGCCATTCCGGGAATTGTCCTCGTGAACCTACGCTGCACTCCCTCAATAGCCAGAATGTCTTTCCTCAAATTTGGAGACCAAAACTGCGCACAATATTCCAGGTGCGGTCTCACCAGGGCCCTGTACAGCTGCAGAAGGATCTCTTTGCTTCTATATTCAATTCCTCTTGTTATGAAGGCCAGCATGCTATTAGCTTTCTTCACTACCTGCTGTACCTGCATGCTTGCTTTCATTGACTGATGTACAAGAACACCTAGATCTCATTGTACTGCCCCTTTACCTAACGTGACTCCATTTAGGTAGTAATCTGCCTTCCTGTTCTTGTCACCAAAGTGGATAACCACACATTTATCCACGTTAAACTGTATCTGCCATGCATCTGTCTACTCACCTAGCCTGTCCAGGTCACCCTGTATTCTCCTAACATGCTCCTCACATTTCACCCTGCCACCCAGCTTTGTGTCATCTGCAAATTTGCTAGTATTACTTTTAATACCTTCATCTATATCATTAATGTACATTGTAAAAAGCTGCGGTCCCAGCACTGATTGCTGCGGCACACCACTGGTCACCGCTTGCCATTCTGAAAGGGGGCTGTTTATCACTACTCTTTGTTTCCTGTCAGCCAACCAATTTTCAATCCATTTCAGTATTTTGCCCTAATACCATGTGCTCTAATTTTGCTCACTAACCTCCTATGTGGGACTTTATCAAAGGCTTTCTGAAAATCCGGGTATACTATATCCACTGGATCTCCCTTGTCCATCTTCAGAGTTACATCCTCAAAAAATTCCAGAAGATTAGTCAAGCATGATTTCCCCTTCATAAATCCATGCCAAGTCTGACCTATCCTGTTACTGCTATGTGTCGTAATTTCGTCCTTTATAATTGACTCCAGTATTTTTCCCACCACTGAGGTCAGACTAACTGGTCTATAATTCTCTGTTTTCTCTCTCGCTCCGTTCTTAAAAAGTGGAACAACATTAGCCAACCTCCAATTCGCAGGAACTGATCCTGAGTCTATAGTACATTGGAAAATGATCACCAATGCATCCACGATTTCTAGAGCCATCTCCTTCAGTATTCTGGGATGCAGACCATCAGTTCCCGGGACTTATCAGCCTTCATACCAAACAGTCTCTCCAACACCATTTCCTGCCTAATATAAATTCCCTTCAGTTTAGGTCCTTCAGCCACTATTACATTTGGGAGATTGCTCATGTCTTCCCCAGTGAAGACAGATCTAAAGTACCAATTCAACTCTTCTGCCATTTCTTTGTTCCCCGTAATAAATTCAACCGTTCCTGTCTTTCACATACCTAAAAAAGCCTTTACTATCCTCCTTTATATTTTTGGCCAGTTTACCTTCATACCTTATTTTTTCCTCGCGTATTTCGTTTTTAGTTATCCTCTGTTGTTCTTGAAAAGCTTCCCAGTCTTCCGATTTCCCACTCATCTTTGCTATGTTATACCTTTTCCTTTCTGTCTTTATATGGTCCTTAACTTCCCTTGTCAGCCACGGCCACCCCTGCCTCCCCTTAAGATCTTTCTTCCTTTTTGGAATGAACTGATCCTGCATCTTCTGCATTATACCCAGAAATACCTGCCATTGTTGTTCCACTGCCATCCCTGCTAGGGTATTGCACCATTGAACTTTGGCCAGCTCCTCCCTCATAGCTCCATAGTTCCCTTTATTCAACTGAAATATTGTCACTTCCGATTCAACCCTCTCCCTTTCAAACTGCAGATTAAAGCTTATTGTATTGTGGTCACTACCTTCCAATGGCTCCTTTACTTCGAGGTCCCTGATGAAATCCGGTTTGTTGCATAACACCAGATCCAGAATTGCCTTCTCCCTGGTAGGCTCCAGTACAAGCTGTTCTAAGAATCCATCTCGGAGGCACTCCACAAACTCCCTTTCTTGGGGTCCAGTACCATCCTGATTCTCCCAGTCTACCTGCATGTTGAAATCCCCCATAACAACTGTAGTAATATCTTTGCGACAGGCCAATTTCAGCTCCTTATTCAACTTACACCCTACATCCAGGCTACTGTTTGGGAGCCTGTAGATAACTCCCATTAGGGTCTTTCTACACATAGAATTTCTCAGCTCTATCCATACTAACTCTACATCCCCTGATTCTAAGTCCCCACGCAAAAGGGACTGAATATCATTCCTTACCAATAGGGCCACCCCACCCCTTCTGCAAGTCAGTCTGTCCTTATGATAGCACGTATAGCCTTAAATATTCAGTTCCCAGGCCCTGTCCATTTAAAGCCACGTCTCAGTTATCCCCACAACATCGTAACTGCCAATTTCCAAATGAGCCTCAGGCTCATCCACCTCATTTCTAATGCTTCATGCATTCATATATAATATTTTTAATTTGTTACTCCCCTCACCCTTCTTATCAATCCCTATTTCACTTGACCTTACGGCATGATCCCTTTTTGAGTTTTCTGCTCCATTGATTCTGTTGGCTTTTTTGACTTCTTTTGTTCTAACTTTCCCTTTAACTTCCTTCTTAAACTTACAGTTTGTCCCCTCCCCCCCGCTATTTAGTTTAAATGCAGCAGTGTTGCAGTGGCAAACCTACCTGCCAGAATGCTGGTCCCCCATGTATTAAGGTGCAACTCGTCCCTCTTGTATAATTTATCCTTACTGCTAAACATACCCCAGTGATCCAAGAATTTAAATCCTTGCTTCTTACACCAGTTCCCCAGCCACACATTCAAGTCCATTATCTCCCTGTTCCTGGCCTCTCCAGCCCGAGGAACTGGAAGCAAACCAAAGATAACCACTCTGGATGTCCTGCTTTTCAGCCTTCTTCCGTGTTCTCCGAAGTCCCGCTGTAGAATGTCCCTCCTCTTCTTCCCGATGTCATTTGTGCCGACATGCACCACCACGCCTGGCTCTTCACCTTCGCCCTTGAGGATTTCCTTCACTCTGTCTGCGATGTCCTTAATCCTGGCACCAGGAAGGCAACACACCATCCTCAAATCCCGCCTGTTGCCGCAGAAACCCCTTTCAGTCCCTCTCACTATGGAATCCCCTATTACCACAGCTATGTGTGATGTCTGACTCCTCGGCTCTCTCTCCACGCCAATTTCTGATTGGCAGACCTGACCGCCTCTCGGACTGGCAGTGACGTCTGTCTATGGTTTCCAAGAGGTACTTCCCCCGGGGTCTCTTGCACTTGTCTCATCTCTGCCTTCCTCATTGTTTTCTCCCTTCTACTCTCCTATCCAGAAAGATCTCATTCTCTCGGATGAGCCTGAGGTCATCTAGTTCTTTCTTCAGCGCTGCAGTATGCTCTGTCAGAAGCTGAACGTGTACACACTTTCCACAGTTATACGAGCCAGCTACACCAGAGTCCCTGACCTCCCACATCATGCACGCAGTACACTGAATCAGCTTGGCAGTCATGTCTTCACCCTCTTCATCTGTGGTGTAATCACTTCTCTCAACCTCTTTGTCGAAGATTCCTGAGCCAACGACTCACTCTTTTCTCAACAGAAACTCCCCGCGACCCCCGTGTTTTGTTGCAAGTCTGTGGACTTTTAATTTAGGTTGGAGGAGGCCCTACTGTGTAGGACCTGGGACCTAGAACACACTGACTTAAATAACACTCACCCACCTTCCCAACAGCCTCTGCGATCTGACTTCATTTCCGCCCAGCTCCCGCCGCTCTCTGCTGCAAAAAGCTTTTTTTAAGTTAAAAAAAAATCACAACCCATGCTTTATTGTTTAAATGATTAAAACGTCTCTTCAGATTTAATCTAAATCAACAACCCCAGTGTAAATCTACTGTGGTATTCCTGGCAAAACTGAAGTTCAGATTAAAGTTTCATACTAAAGGTTCTCATTGAGCTGGAGCTCTAAAGGAAGATTGGGTTTCTACTGCCAAGGGATGTATGTCTTCTCTTCCTATGCAAACTTGACATCAGTGGTACTTCAGGGAGTGAATTCAAACGTTAGCATAGAAATGATGGGACAGTCATAAAGTGGTTGGTCCATAATGGTTGCAGCAATATTAAATTTGTTGGTTGGTATTTTTGCAGAGTTTCAAAACATGCATTTCTCCAAATCAGAGCTAGAACAATTACATTCACTGCAGTGAGAGGCAAATAAGGTTAGATAAAGATTCTTAAGTTTCTTCTGATTGTGCAGAGGCAAGGCAACAACATAGTGCGAGAGATGGGCTCACTGCTTTAATAAGAAAACATTGATAGCATGATGATTGAGGTCATTTACAATCGTAGTGAGGGAACTATTTCTATTAAGGAGTTTCAATGATATGAATTCATCCACAATTCAGCAATTGTTCTTAAATCCTTTGCAGAATGGTTTGCAAACCATAAGATGTCTTTGCTACAGCAATAGTTTCTATGCAAATCTTAACGTGGAACTGGATGCCAAATTGCTACTTGCTGTGGGAATGCTTATGAATTATGCATCGCTGATGTTCGATGTATCACTTTGTTGTTTCTGCTGCCTCCATTTTCTGATCTTTGTTAGATCAGTAATAGGTTCATTCACAAACATGCACCAAGATATTTCTAAAAATTAAAGTAGTTGTTCTGTTTGGTTACAATTTGATTTCAACACTGCAGAAATTCTGGTATTAAAGCACTATAAAAGGCTTAGTGATACATAATCTTTGATGTTGCTCAGATGATAAGGATCTATTATCCTTTAGGACACCAATAGGATTCATTATACTTTGAACAAGAATATAATGATGTAGTGGGTCTGCCAATAGGTATTACACAGAAAAGCAGTTAAGGAGATTCAGTCTAATAATCTCAAACATGCTGAGCTCATTTCAGTGGATTTTGTTAACCCCAGTAGCATCTCAAGGCTTTTTGTGCAGAGGAGTGTGGGAATGAAGTGATAGCAAAATCTCAGCAGAGAAATGACCTCAGCAGGTCAGGTGAATTGGCCATGCTAAATTGCCCATAGTGTTAGGTAAGGGGTAAATGTATGGGTGGGTTGTGCTTCGGCGGGTCGGTGTGGACTTGTTGGGCCGAAGGGCCTGTTTCCACACTGTAAGTAATCTAATCTAAAAAAAAACAGAAGCTGCCTTCTTTGGGCAGAATATTCCCAGTCAAATCGAGGAAGGTTCTAGATGCAGGAGAGTTTGAAATTGACATTGGATTAAGAAGAGAAAAAGTGAGGGCTGCAGATGCTGGAGATCAGAGCTGAAAATGTGTTGCTGAAAAAGCGCAGCAGGTCAGGCAGCATCCAAGGAACAGGAGAATCGACGTTTCGGGCATAAGCCCTTCTTTCTGAAGAAGGGCTTATGCCCGAAACGTCGATTCTCCTGTTCCTTGGATGCTGCCTGACCTGCTGCGCTTTTCCAGCAACACATTTTCAGATTGGATTAAGAACACAATATTAGCCCTCCTTTTTTTCTGCTCTCCCCTGCTAGTACAGAGCTTCTGTTATTAAGCAATTAAGAAGTAGTTAAAGTAGTTATGAAGGCAGTTAAAATCTACTTTAATGGCGATTCCTGGATTTCCTAGCCCTGGGGCTTGTTTTGTGATGTGTCAGAAATTTGCGAAGATTACCAAGTGCACAGCTGGGCAAAGCTTCTTCAGTGAAACTGATAAGCAAGGAAGCCTTTGAACAATTGCATTGAATAGTTCCATTGAGAGTTTGCCATTCAGAATATCTCTTCTCACAGAGAGTGTTTGTGTAGCTTCAGAAATGATTGTCAAAATCTTGAAAGGCACTTCACTGTGGTGCACTTCACTGGCCTTCAACTGCACTTCCTTGTTGCCTGTCTTCATCATGATATGATAGCAGCTTATGTAACTCCACTTTCCATTCTAAGCTGCGGTGAAAGAGCAGAGGCAAAATCACTGTCGGCAGCACCAGTAGCAACAAGAGCAATTCCAGCAGCAGATCAGTTGTTTTCTCTACAACTGCATAGCTCATGAGATCCAGCTGGAAGGAGACTAGCTGCCACAGAGGCAGAAGAACAACTCTGCAAATGTGACAGAGCATCAGTGCCTCAGGAAGCTGGGGCTCTTATGCCAGGTAATTGCTGATGTCTGGATATTCCTACAGACAAGTCTTCCTCTCCCCAACTTCAAGTGGACACATATTACAAGTGGGCGAAAGCGAGGGCTGCAGATGGTGAAGATTAGAGTCTTGAGTGTTGTGCTGGAAAAGCACAGCAGACCAGACAGCATCTCAGGAGCAGGAAAATCGAAGTTTTGGGCAAAAGCCCTTCATCAGGAATGAGGCTGTGAGCTTCGGGGGTGGAGAAATAAATGGGGGTGGCGAGATCTTGGGGAAGATAGCTGAGACTGCAATAGGTGGATGAAGGTGAGGGTAAAGGTGATAGGTCGGAGGAGAGGGTGGAGTGGATAGGTGGGAAGGAAGATGGATAGGTGGGACTGGGAAGG
>NC_057712.1:61619180-61621640 GCF_004010195.1 Chiloscyllium plagiosum | reverse complement strand
TGGGGAGAGGATTATGGGTGAGGAGGGGGCTGAGTGGTGAGGTGGTCATAAGGGAATACAGATAGTAGGTGCGACCTGGTTGGTTGATAGGAGGAATGAATCTGGTTGGCACTGGAGGAAAGGGTTGGTTGGAGGGATGGAAAGGAGAAGACAGGACTGGAAAGGGAATCGGGGTCAGGAAGGGAAGTTATTTGAAATTAGAGAACTAAATGTTAAGTCCTCTGGGCTGTAGGCTGCCCAGGCAGAAGGTGAGATGTTGTTCCTCCAATTTGTGGAGGATTCATTGTGGCAGTGGAGGAGATAGCAACAAGGCACCTGCTCCCTTATCACCATCAGAGAACAGAACATCAAACATGTAAATCACTGGAAGCATAATCTCCAGAGAAGGTGACTTAGAAACTAATGTCCAGACAACACTCAGAATATCAGCTTTAAACTTTGAGAAATCTCACATGGTGAGGGCACCTCTTATTACCAACATGGGCAGATGTTCACAGGTAAAGGGACGGCTGGAAAATGGGAAGCCTTCAGAAATGAGATAACAAGAGTCCAGAGAAAGTATATTCCTTTTAGGGTGAAAGGAAAGCCTGGTAGGTGCAGGGAATGCTGGATGACTAAAGAAACTGAGGGTTTGGTTATGAAAAAGAAGGAAGCATAGGTCAGGTATAGACAGGATAGATCGAGTGAATCCTTAGAAGAGTATAAAGGCAGTAGAAGTATATTTAAGAGAGAAATCAGAAGGGCAAAAAGGGGACAAGACGTAGCTTTGGCAAATAGAATTAAGGAGAATCCAAAAGGATTTTACAAATACATTAAGGACAAAAGGGCAACAAGGGAGAGAATAGGGCCCTTCAAAGATTAGCAAGGCGGCCTTTGTGTGTAGCTGCAGGTGGTGGGGCAGATAGTAAATGAGTATTTTGCATCAGTATTTACTGTGGAAAAGGGCATGGAAGGTATAAAAAGTAGGGAAATAGATGGTGACATCTTGAACATGTCCATATTATAGAGGAGGAAGTGCTGGATGTCGTGAAACAGATAAAAGTGGATAAATCCCCAGGACTGCACGGTGGCACAGTGGGCAACACAGTGGCACAGTTGGGCGGCACGGTGGCACAGTGGTTAGCACTCTGCCTCACAGCGCCCAAGACCCGGGTTCAATTCCCGCCTCAGGCGACTGACTGTGTGGAGTTTGCACATTCTCCCCATGTCTGCGTGGGTTTCCTCCAGGTGCTCCGGTTTCCTCCCACAGTCCAAAAATGTGCAGGTTAGGTGAATTGGCCATGCTAAATTGCCCGTAGTGTTAGGTGAAGGGGTAAATGTAGGGGGATGGGTCTGGGTGGGTTACGCTTCGGCGGGTCGGTGTGGACTTGTTGGGCCTGTTAGAAACAGAACTCACTCACAAATCAATCAGCCTGAGACAAAGCCTTGGAAACAAGAACAATTTATTACAGCCTTGCAAGGACTGGATGCTTCTGAGGTCAACCAGAAATGCGCGCCAAAACAGAGCATGTTAGCTTTCTTATTCAGTTTACAAGTTGCGGAATCACGCCTCACTTTTCCCATCCTATCATAAGCCGATTACCTCACTTGTTAGTTATTTTCTTATCTGGCCATCCTGCTGTCCTTGTCTGCATTCTTTGTTCCTTGTTTGTTACAGCTTGTTCTTTTATCCAGTTTCTCTTATCATACTATAAGCTTTATTGTGAAATGCCCCTGCTGCTTCTTTTTGTGGTCAACTACAACACTTTAAAGTTATTTCCTAGCTTAAAACTATTTTCTTTAAAAGACCCTCTATATTCATTGAAGTCTTAGCCTTAACTATGCTACATGCTACATGCTACAAGAATTGCACGACCGTTTGTATAATGTTCCCCTTCCCTTCCCCCCACTACACCCCCTCACCCATCTGCAAAAACAACATTTCTAATCTCCCACAATTCCCCCTTTTTCTTTTTCTCTAACTGTTATTTTTTCACTTATTAAGTCTCCTTTAATTCATTTTCTTATGTTCTGCCCTCTTACGCCTTTTGGTGATGAGGTTCACAATCTTACATTTTACATTTGTTGTTCATCCCTTGAACTGTAGAAGCATTTTTTGACTTTCTGTTTATTGCATATCACCTGCTGATTGTAAAAGCATCTGATGATTTATTTAGGTTCTTTCCCCAAGGGATGTCATCAGTCGGCTCATTACCCATTTTAGGACATTGAACCCTACCACCAGACCCACTAATATCAATAATCCATAGATAGCCAGATTGACTAACCACCTTCCCAAATTAGTGCACAGGTACCACCCTTCTCTGCTAGCATATAGTCCAGAGCCATCCTGTTCTGAAGAGTCGTTAGCCTAGTGGCAATCATTTCAGTCGTTATGGTTGCTACTTGGGATTGGGTTTCGGCCAACGCATCAGCAGTATTGTTGGCCAACTCTTCCAGGGAAGCCACCAACGTTTGTAT
>NC_057712.1:61591680-61618680 GCF_004010195.1 Chiloscyllium plagiosum | reverse complement strand
GTAGAAGACAAAGGGTCAAAGGGTGGTTGTGGAGGGTTGTTTTTCAGACTGGAGGCCTGTGACCAGTGGAGTGCCACAAGGATCGGTGCTGAGTCCACTACTTTTCATCATTTATGTAAATGATTTGGATGTAAGCATAAGAGGTATAGTTAGTAAGTTTGCAGATGACACAAAAATTGGAGGTGTAGTGGACAAGAAGAAGGTAGGCTCAAATTACAACGGGATCTTGATCAGATGGGCCAATGGGCTAAGGACTGGCAGGTGGAGTTTAGATAACTGTGAGGTACTGCATTTTGGGAAAGCAAATCTGAGCAGGACTTATATACTTAATGCTAAGGTCCTAGGGAGTGTTGCTGAACAAAACATTGGAGTGCAGGTTCATATTTCCTTGAAAGTAGAGTTACACGTAGATAGGATAGTGAAGGCGGCATTTGGTATGCTTTCCTTTATTGGTCAGAGTATTGAGTACAGGAGTTGGGAGGTCGTGTTGTGGCTGTACAGGACATTCGTTAGGCCACTGTTGGAATATTGCATGCAATTCTGGTCTCTTTCGAATTGGAAAGATGTTGTGAAACTTGAAAGGGTTCAGAAAAGATTTACAAGGATGTTGCCAGGGTTGGAGGGTTTGAGCTATAGGCAGAGGTTGAAAAGGCTAGGGCTGTTTTCCTGGAGTGTTGGAGGCTGAGGGGTGACTTCGTAGGGGTTTACAAAATCAGGAGAGGCATAGATAGGACAAAGTCTTTTCCCTGGATTGGGGAGACCAGACCTAGAGGGCATAGGTTTAGGGTGAGAGGAGAAAGGTATAAAAGAGACCTAAGGGGCAACTTTTTCACTCAGAGGGTGGTACGTGTATGGAATGAGCTGCCAGAGGAAGTGGTGGAGACTAGTACAATTGGAACATTTAAAAGGCATCTGGATGGGTATATGAATAGGAAGGATTTGGCCAGACTTTGGCCAGGTGCTGGCAGTTGGGACTAGATTGGGTTGGGATATCTGGTCGGCATGGACGAGTTGGACTGAAGGGTCTATTTCCATGCTGTGTATCTCTATGACTGTATGATTCCTTTCACAGGCACAAACCCTGACTTTCAGGGAGTCATCACGACATCCTGGCATCTAGGCAATGCCCTGACATTGTGCCCTACAAGATCATGCTTGAAGCAGGGCACACTGGCAACTAGCAATACACAGTCGCATTGAAAACATTAGCCGTACAGGGAGAGGTACCCAGTCCATGGTGTGGATCAGGCTGTCCACTTGGCTGTTCCCTTATTCTCTCAGCACACATTCACCCAGTGTGTACTGAAATGCAAACCTTGTCCTGTTGTGCTTTGCACTGGCAATTCCCGCTGTCACACAATGAACTGTGTAGTCATGCTGTGCGGCAGTGCCCAGTTGTGGATGGTTCTATCTTCTCATACATTAGCGAGCAATGTCAGGCTTTCACTTGTACCAATGGTAGTATCATTTGTACCAAACTCAGTGCATCAGCAGCAAGCAATGGGACATGCCTGAAACTGTTCAGGGAGTGGTCAGCACCCAAATCCATGGGGGTACCTGTCAGATAGGTGGGGGGAAGAGGGGTCCAGTAAGAGGATGGCCCTCCTGTGCACTACCTCAATAACCTGTTGGAGAGCTCTGTATCAATCAGTCATGAGCAAAGCAGATGCCAAGTGCCAGTGCACTTCCTGGTGTACTGCACGCTCCTCAAGAAAGCATAGCCACAGAGGATACTCATCTCAGATGGGATGGAGATATAACATGATATTTGCTATTAGGCTGGCAAAAGCAATTAAAGCAGCAAGTCTGGCAAAATTTTGGTCCAGCTGCATAGCAAATTTGATGTTAGCCAAACTCTCTGTGACTCACGTGTAGCCTAACAAACGTGACATGCTGATGTGTATATCTGTTTTCCATACTTAAATGGATAAGCTCACATTCCTCCACATTGTATTCCATCTGCCATTTTCTTTTCTCACTGACGCAGCTCCTATACATTTCCTTGAAGGTATTTGTATCCTTCTCACAATTCCCTCCACCACTTAGATCTGTGTCTTCTGCAAACTTGGAAATATTACATTTCAATTCCACATCCAAACCTTCAACACAGATTATGAAGAGCTGGGACCCAGTACTGAACCTTACAGTCTCTCCTAGTCACAAAGCCAATGAGTTGCTTGAGCAGTGGGTCTGACTGAACGCACTAAAGATTAGAGCAACAATATTTGAGTCAAGTTCATACCCATTCGTGATTTCTAACACTCATACATTTAATTTGCACAAACATTTCTACTTGTAATTTGTTGGATAATCACAGTGTTAACTTGTAATCTTTATTCTTAATCCTTAGCGTTGTTTTGATTTGCCATTTTACATCTCTCAAGTAAAAATTAGTTCATGACAGACTGCTTCAATAATAATCATAAGAAATTACTACTGCTGATTAATTCAAGCAAATAAAGACTGACTAATCTGAATGTTGTAAGAGTATCGACCCTTTCTTCTGTCAAGTATTCCAAATAAATGAGGCTCCTGCACAATCTCCACACTAGTGACCTGAATATCCCGAGGGCATCTCACTAAAGTTCTTTATTTTACGACACACTTTGCCTATCCATCAAGGGTTCTGAAATAAATATGAAGGAACATAACATGTTTATGACTCACTAAGAGCATTCTGTACTTCAGCTTTCTAAATGATATTATAAACCAAACCTGGGAAATGCCTTGTCTTTACATAAGCCTTCAGATTTAATTAATGTAGAAGCTTTACAGCTTCATCAGCTTAACAACCTGTGATTTAACGAGCTGACTTCAATGTCATATTGGCAGCTTAAGCTGAAACACGTTCATCGGCACATTTAGACACACTTACAGTGAACTTCATCATGAAGTCATCCATCTGGTAATTTGTAGGGCACATTGACCACAAGCACAAACTACCAGACTCCACAGTCACACTGCAGTGTTGTCAAATCCAGTAATCTTGTTGCATCTCTGCAGTCAATGTGGTTCACACAGAGCAATTGAATGACTGAAAAATGCCTCAGGAACATTTACCTGAGAGAGGACAATGATATTGGAGTAGATATTATTTATTTTGGTATCTGCGGTATCTATTCTGCCTATGTTTCTGACAAGTACAAGAGTTGTAATCTTACTGCCCTCAGGACCATGAACATGGTGCCAGGTTTGAGATCTTCATCATCAAACACTGTTGTGCAGATGGTCAAAAGTTGCACTGGTACTCTGAGGCAAAGCAGAATTTCATCATCAATAGCTGCTCCCACTGAAAGGAAGCTCCCATGGTATCAGACATGATTTCTGTTGACCAGTGTTTCACCATGCATTTTGGTAGTTTGGGGACAGCATTGCGCAGCAGGAGAAGACTGATTAAGAACCTCTGTCTTCCAGATTTTTGGCCTAAGGACTATTCATTCATACACAGCTGTGAATAAATCAACAATGGTTTGGATCACAGTTTTTGACTATGCACACGCATCCAAGTGTCAACTGTGACTGCAACTCAATGACCAGAATTAGGATAGACTAGGTTTTGAACTGGGGAAGTGATGGCAATTGATGGCAGTTTCCCACTTATCCTGTAGAGAAGCTCCACTACAATGGGAAACTTCAAGGAGATGGAGGGAATGTTGCAGCAAAAAAAGGAGAGAAATGCTGGTGCAGTTATACGGCCTTTCTTCATGATTTATACATATTTTGGTACACATCTGTGGTGGATCCCCTCTTCAGGATCAGTGCTTACATATAGGTTTAGGACAATGACAAATATCTGCAGGAAACCAAATTTCAGGAATATGCTCCATAATCCCTCACAGTTGACAAAATTGAAGGTATTGTGAAATCAAAGAAGGAGGTAGCTGCTGCTTTCTGCATTTTTCTTGGGCCTCTACAGCTTTGAAAATCAAATTCACTGTGCCTCTTGATGGATAAAATCAATTGCAAACAATATTGTAAAATGAATACTTCTCAGTCAATGAAATATGATGAATCGAGTCAGCAGCAGCCTCCCAACAGCTGGTCCATAATAAAGACAGCAGTGAAAAAAAACATGTCCTTGTAGCTCAGTCTTCCTCAAAGGGGGCAACTATGAGGTTTTCACATACATCTCTGGCTTGCGGGATGTCTGTCGGGATCCTGCTGAATGATCTCAGCATATTCAGAATCAGATTCTTCTTCAGAGACCTTTCACTGCTCCATTGCATCAATGTCTCAAGACATTCCCCATTTAAGTCAACTTGTGATAATGCTGTAGCTTTATGAGGTCTATTTTGTTTAAAGTCTTTTTTTTAAAAGAAATATTTTAAGACAGAGATGTCGAGCTGTGTACAGTTGGTTCTGCTATAAAGCATGCTTCTTCAACCCAAATTGGCTTTAGTGTAATTGAAGAATTTAGATCATTATTTGTAGAATGTGAACTTTCCCTACCTGTATTGGCTATAATGCAATTCCGGCCCCATTAGTTAAAGTGACACAGCTATTGCACGAGAACGTAACTACTGCAATATATTGGAACCACTATATTTGGAAAGGCAAAAAAGTAGAGTTAATGAGGCCTTGATTTTTAAAAAAATTGCAACGATAGAAGCAGCCTGAATGGGTAGGGGTTAAGGTCTCATAGAACCAGCATTTTTAGTTTCTTAGCTTTTCAGTAGCAGTTTTTGCTAGGTCTGTTGCTGCAGCACATTTCTCCCTGCTACAATCTTTCCGAGTTATCTTGATGTTTCCCATCCTGGGCTGCTGGAGTTGCATGTGAGATAATCTGTTTTCTGAATTTGCCTTTTGCCAAGGGTGTGTTTGTGGGATGTTACTATATTGGAACAGTTACTGTTTGGTAACTAACTATTACTCTGTTAATTGTTCCAATTGAGTTATAGCTAAGCCAAATCTATTTTTTATTATTTTTGTTGTATTTTTAAACATGTATATGAATAAAGTGTGTTTTGAGTCAAATTTGGTAGTTTGACCAATCAAATTGCATCTGGAACACAGCACCTGACACTTATATTTAAAATAAGAAAAGGTTAGGGTCTAGAATATCTTGTTAATACATTTTGCGAGAATTTGGACTGGTCTATAACACAGGGCTCAGTAAATAAAAGTGATGGAAGGCACAGTGTCTGTGGTGTGCTGCATTATACCACCTGACCAGTCCAGCCATTTGAATCTCACTTTCAGGAGTCCTATGATCTGTTGCACATTGACCTTGTGAAACAACACACAATATTTTACTCCTCCTTTAGATTAGATTCCCAACAGTGTGGAAACAGGCCCTTCCGCCCAACAAGCCCACACCGACCCTCCGAAGAGCAACCCACCCAGACCCGTTCCCTAACACTGCGGTCAATTTAGCATGGCCAATTCACCTAACCTGCACATCTTTGGACTGTGGGAGGAAACCGGAGCATCCAGAGGAAACCCACGCAGACACGGGGAGAACGTGCAAACTCCACACAGACAGTTGCCTGAGACGGGAATTGAACCCAGGTCCCTAGCACTGTGAGGTAGCAGTGCTAACCACTGAGCCACCGTGCCACCCTATAGATTTCATGAGCCAAGATTGGTTGATTGTCACCAACCATCCTGATAAGCATAGAAGAACTAGGATTCTAGAATATAGGCATCACAACTGCTCCCTAAATAAGGTGCTCAGATGTGCCTCATCTGGCTGGTATGGTAACAGATTGATGGAATATATAACTGCTGTTTGTTTTTTAGGGCCCTCTGATGACAACCTGGGGAAAGTTAATTGCATCCTGCTTCAGTGGAAATCCTGCAATGGTATCAGATCTGAGGTCCATGACTACCGAGCGTGGCACAGTGATTCAGCACTACTGCCAGACAGCATCAGGGTCCTGGGTTTGATTCTAGCCTCGTGCAACTATCTGTGTGAAGTTTACACATTCTCGCCATGTCTGCGTTGGTCTCCTTCCAGTGCTCTAGTTTCCTCCCACAGTCCAAAGTTGTACTGGTTAGGTGGACTGGCCATTGCCCATAGTACCCAGGGATGTGCAGGCTAGGTAGAGTAATCATGGGAAATTCAGTGTTACAGGGTAGAGGGGGGTAAGCCTTGGTCGTTTGCTCTTCAGAGGATTGGTGTGGGCTCGCTGTGCCAAATGGCCTGCTTCCACACTGTAGGGATTCTATGTCTCTCAGGTTCTGAGGGGATATTAATAAATAGGTACATAGAACATAGAATACAGAACATTACAGAGCAGTACAGGTCCTTCGGCCCTCGATCTTGTACCTACCAGTGGAATCAATCTGAAGCCTATCTAACTTATACTATTTCATTTTCATCCATATGTTTATCCAATGACCATTTAAATGCCCTTAAAATTGGGCAGTGCACCCCACGCTCCTATTATTCTGAGTAAAGAAACTACCTCTGACATCTATCCTATATCTATCACCCCTCAGTTTAAAGCTATATCCCCTCTAGCCATCACCATTGGAGGAAAAAGGCTGTCACTATCCACCCTATCTAACCCTCTGATTATCTTACATATCTCAATTAAGTTGCCTTTCAACATTCTTCTCTCTAACGAAAACAGCCTCAAGTCCCTCAGTCTTTCCTCATAAGACCTTCCCTCCATACCAGGCAATATCCTAGTAAACCTCCTGTGAACTCTTTCCAAAGCCTCCACATCCTTCTTAGAATGCGATGACCAGAATCATAACGCTCTAAATGCAGCCGCACCAGAGTTTTGTACAGCTGCAGCAGGACCTCTTGGCTCCGAAACTCAATCCCTCCACAAATAAAAGCTAACACATCGTACGCCTTCTTAATAACCCTATCAACCTGGGTGTCAACTTCCAGGAATCTATGTACATGGACACCGAGATCTCTCTGCTCATCTACACTACCAAGAATCTTACCATTAGCCCAGTACTCTTTATTCCTGTTGCTCCTTCCAAAGTGAATCACCTCACACTTTTCTGCATTAAACTCCATTTGCAACCTCTCATCCCAGCTCTGCAGCTTATCTATGTCCCTCTGTAACCCACAGCATACTTCAGCACTATTCACAACTCCACTGACTTTACTGTCATCCACAAATTTACTAACCATCCTTCGACACCCTTATCTAGGTCATTTATAAAAATGACAAACAGCAGTGGCCCCAAAACAGATCCTTGCAGTACACCACTTGTAACCTAACTCCAAGATGGACATTTCCCATCGACCACCACCTTCTTCTTTCAGCTAGCCAATTTCTGATCCAAACCACTAAAGAATCCTCAATCCCATGCCTCCATACTTTGTGCAATAGCCTACTGTGAGGAATCTTAACAAACGCCTTACTGAAATCCATATACACCACATCAACTGCTTTACCCTCATCCACCGGTTGGGTCACCTTCTCAAAGAACTCAGTAGGGTTTGTGAGGCATGACCTACCCTTCACAAAACGGTGTTGACTATCCCTAATCAACTTATCCCTCTCTAGACGATTATATATCTTATCTCTTATAATCTTTTCCAACAGTTTACACACAATCGAAGTAAGGGACAACATTTGCTATCCTCCAGTCTTCTGTTATGCAACATGATGGCAAACAGGGCATCAGTGACTTTCAGGATACATTTATAAGTGGATAACTCTGAGATTCTGTAGAGGTCCCTAGTGCATCTGTGAAATGATCCACTTCACCCCTCACCTAAGATGTGATGACCCCAAAATTAAACACACCAATAGTTGGCTCTCTCACATGCAAAAGGTGGGCTATGGTAGACATGCAGGAGGCTGGAAGAACACAGCAAGCTAGGCAGCATCAGGAGCTGGAGAAGTCAACGTTTTGGGTGTAATCCTTCTTCAGGACTGGGGGTGGGTGTAAGGGGAGCTGCAGATAAAGGGGGTTTGGGGGGGCAGGATAGGTGAACCCAGTCGAGGGTGCAAATTGTTTGGTCGATGGGAGAAATGAATCTGGTTGGTGGCTAGAAGGAAGGGTCAATGAATGGAATGGAATTGCTGGAAAGGGAGTCAGGTGATGGGAAGGGAGGTTATTTGAAATTGGAGAACTCAATGTTGAGTCCTCCAGGCTGTAGGCTGCCCAGATATGTCTGAGGGAGCCAGACAACTTCTTCAAAGAGGGAATCCTTTGAAGAGCCTTCGCAGTGGTACAAATTTGGTTAGAGACATAAAACTGCAGATGCTGGAATCCAAGGTGGACAAACAGGAGGCTGGAAGAACACAGCAACCAATCTGTTCAAAGGATGCCCACTTTGAAGACGTTCTCTGCTTCCCTCAAAGCAGAACTATGGCAACTTTATCTTTTACCTTTAATTTACACCAATATGAGGACAAAGCAGGAAATATTTACCCCAAGATGAATAAAAAAGTACAACTCATCAGATACATGCCACTGTCGAGTTTCTCAAGTGTCACATTTCTGGTTTGAAAGGCAAAGTTCATTTTATATTAATGAAATGCAAATGTGTGCAGATTGACATCTCACCACCTACTGGTGGCATAAGGATCTGCAACCTGAAGAGGGAGAATTTATCATTGACATTTTACTCAATAGTACTCAATCTGATTTTCAGCCTCCTACCGATTAAGTTTACCCAGCCACCATTATTCTCCTGATCGCGTTGTGTGTGAAATCCCACCCATTTGTTTTTTCCAATAGCCACGCTGCTCAGCAATGATCTCTTTGGGGAACAACTGAGGAGAAATCGAGCTATTTAAGTTGTGCATTCATGTTCTCATGTTTTCCCTCTCCATTTCTTGGTGGCTGGGTTCAGCCACTGTTCGATGACAAAAGTCTTATTTAACTATATATTACAACCAGACACTCCAATATTTTCCAAAATTTGTATATTTTTGCCATTCCACAAATATTAGGGAAAGAGACCAGTGTAGCAGCTAATAGGTCTCTGTGAGATGAATGCTTTGCCACAATATTGCTCAACTGGTTACTCAAAGTGAGCTTTGTCTGTTGATGCTTTGGACTTATGTTTAAGCTTTGTAGCTGGTGATAACTATGAGAGCTGGGCCAAAACAAATAACAACAAGTTGGAAGCCAGTACACATCCCTGCCAATGTTTACTTCTATTGATTTGAAAAGGTCCGCAAATTCACTGTCATCCCTTTTACCATTGCAGTAACCTAAATGTCATCCTCATAAAATGTAAACTTATTTCTGTTTAAATTGGAGTGTTGAAAATCCTCACAGAAGTTTTACACCTATCCCTGAAAGTAAACATCCAGGTGTAGCAGGCAATGAAGAAGACAAATAATAATGTTGGCCTTCTTAGTGACAGAATTCAAGCACAGGAGCAGGGATGCCTTACTGCAATTGGGCAGGGCCTTGGTGAGACCACATCTGCGGTTTTGGTCTCCTTATCTGTGGAAGGATGTTCTGGTTATGGAGAGAGTGAAATTAAGGTTCACCAGACTGATTCCTGGGCTGACAGGACTGACATATGAAGCGAGACTGGATTGCTTGAGCTATAATCACTGGAGTTTAGAAGGATGATGGGGAATACCATAGACACCGAAAAAATTCTAACAGGAATAGGGAAGGTAAATGCAGAAAGGATATTCCTGATAACCAAGGACTCCAGAACCAGTCGGTACAGTCTAAGAATTTGGGGCAAATCATTTAGGACTGAGCTAAGAAGGAATTCATTCACACAAGAGTGGTGACCCTGTGGAATTATTGATAACTCAAAAAAGAGTTAGATATAGTTCTTAGAGCTAAAGGGCTGAAAGTGCATGGGGAGAAAGTAGAAACAGAGTACTGTGTTGAATGATCAGTCATGATTATACTGAATGGTGGAGCAGGCTTGAAGGGCTGAATGGCTTACTGCTGCTCCTATTTTCTATGTTTCTTTGCTTGCCAACCAACCCCTGCCATTGCTGCATTCTTACCTAAAATCTAACGTTCATAACTTCTTCTTCTGTGAATGTCTGTAATTACAGCAGTACCCACTGGTCCATCTTATCATCCAGCATGGTTCCGCAGGGATGCCTAAAATGAAATAGAATGAGGGAACAGGTAATAGCTATGTTAACTAAGGGATAATTGAACAAGAACTGGGCAATCTGGGAAACAGGGTGATTAAAAAAATGTACTCGGGGAACAAATGATAAGTAGTGTTGGAATTTGTGCTGAAATTAATGCTGACTGGAATTCAATATGACTGAGCTCCACCCAATCAGCAGTTTAATCTCTGATATTTAACGTTAGCAGCAGAAGAAGGCAAGCTGTTTGGAGGTGAAATGTTAAAAACTGAATATTATTCTAACCACAGAGTGATTTGGAGAAAGCTTCAGAGAGTTGGCTGAATCCAAATGTGAAGGATTCCGTGTTTTCCCCATTCAAACCTTACAATCTATAGAAGAATAGCTGAGCGGACTTACTTCATTTTCATTCTATCATTTGTGGATTTGGCAACCACTTATAGCCAGGCAATAATATATAAAGATAAGCGATTGTTTGTGGCTAAGGTAATCAAAAGGTGGATAAGGAATTGGTTTAAACTACCAGCTAAATTTCTCACATGACAATAAGGGGAAGTTCATTAATGGTGAGCTTAGAGATTAGTGTGTAAACGTGAGCATTATAGTTATGAATATTGCAAGAGAAACTCCTTGTAGTACCGGAGTGTATGAAAGTAAGCACACAATAATAAATGAAATGGATCCCAAAACATTGGCAGACCAGCCAATGATATGTTACCATCTGCTATGGAAGTGAATTGACCATACTCAGAATTTGCCACAGATAGTCAGAGGATATAGTCCACAGCAAATAATTCTTAGTAGAAATTCTAAAGTTCAGCTAAAAATAAGTGGTCAGCCCCTACCCTGAAAGGGACAAGAAATAGCTACACTTTGAGCATTAAATGCACAGTATTTCAGTAAAAATCTTTCATCAAGCCAGAATCTCAGAATTTGGTGACCTGCAAGACATAATATAAGGCTATTGGAAACCAATTATAATCAGGAAGATATGGCTTAATCTAAAGAATAATGAAGGGGTTTAAAGAATAAAGAGAACAGAGAATGGTTTTTGATAAATACAAATAATTGTACATCAAGGAAGCTCGATTCTTTGGGCATACTTTTCACGGTTACTGATATAGATTATAAACTTGCAGATTTGAAAGGTGTTTTAGAAAGTAGTGAGGAGCGAGCTTCCACTAAAGACCATATTTTTATCAGACTGTCACAATTGTTCGCAACAAATATTTGGGACTGCAAATCAGTTAAGTATAAAGCTGCATTTCCACAGAGAGATCACTCAGGTGAACTGTTTCTTTGGTCTCAGAGAGGCACCAAATGTAGTGGAGATGTTTTGGAAGTTTAATCTTTATATCTGTATTATGCCTCTAGTGTTTGTTACTTCTCAATAAGATGGCCCTGCTAAAATTAAGTTGGGTCCATTTGAAAGCAGTCAAGAGTGGTGCTAGAAAAGCACAGCAGGTCAGGCTGCATCCGAGGAGCAGGAAAATCAATGTTTCAGGCAAAAGCCTTCTCCTCGTAGGATTTTCCTGCTTCTCAGATGCTGCCTGATCTGCTGTGCTTTTCCAGTACCACTCTAATCTTGACTCTAATCTCCAGCATCTGCAGTACCCACCTCCGCTCATTTGAAAGCAGACCCTGCCATGTTCTATTGACACCATGGAGGACAGCTTTCAGGCATCTTTATGATGCATATCCTTTTTTTGTGGTGTGTGAGTAGTGAATTTGAAAAACAATTCCTCACAATTTTGTGAATCTCAATCAGATCTCCTTCTGTTCTTCAAGATCCCCATTTCTGCAGTCTATCCTTTTTATCGAGATTGCTGAACCCTGGGACCATCTTTGTGAACTTCTTCTGCACTCTGTCCAATACCTTTACATCCTAAAATATAGGACCCAGAACTCTACACAATACTCCAATTAGTATGTTATACAAGATTGTCTTAACCTTCTGGTCTTGTACTCTGTGTCCCTATTAATAAATCCAAGATAGAATATTCTATACTATTTACAGCTCAAATTTCTTTGCAGATTTCCTGTCATCCTATTCACTAGTTGGTGGTCTGTAGACTACACCAAGTAATTTATTTGCATCCACTTTGCTCCTTAGTTCTAAACAAAATTATCTGGCTCAAACATCCTTTCACCAGCACTGCAATGTTCTCCTTGACCAAGGCTGCCATCCCTCTTCCCATCAGTTCCCTTTCCTGTTTCTGAAACTAAATTTGGTTCTTCTGAGGTTTCTGTAATTGCTACACCAACATATTTCCATATGTCAATCTGCACCTATTACTCATTAATCTTACAATGTGCATACATGCAGTTTATTCCTCATTTAGAATGTTTTAATTTCTTCCTTAATCTGATCCAACTACAGAAAACAAAGAACAATACAGCACAGGAATAGCCCTTCGGCCCTCCAAGATTGCGCTGACACATTTCGCCCTTCCATACTAAAACTGTCTTCACTTACAGAATCCATGTCCTCCTAATTCCTTCCTATTCATGTATTCTTCCAGGTGCTTCTTGAATGCTTCTTGTGTCTGCTTCCACCACCTCCTCTGGCAGCATGTTCCAGGCACTCACAACTGTTTGTGTGAAAAGCCTGCCTCGCACATCTCTTTTAAATGTTCCCCCACCTGCACCTTGAACCTGTGTTCCCTCGTAATGAACCCCTCCACCCTGGGAAAAAGCCTCATACTTTCCACTCTATCCATGCCATTCACAATCTTAAAAATTTCTATCAGGTTCCCTCAACGTCCTGCTTTCCAGTGAAAACAAACCCAGACTATCCTACCTTTCTTCATAGCTAAAATTCCCCATACCAGACAACATCCTGGTAAAGCTTTTCTGTATTCTTTCCAAAACATCCAGATCCTTCTGGTTGTATGGTGACCAGAACCGAACACAATATTCCAAGTGTGGTTTAGATTAGATTAGATTAGATTACTTACAGTGTGGAAACAGGCCCTTCGGCCCAACAAGTCCACACCGCCCCGCCGAAGCGCAACCCACCCATACTCCTACATCTACGGGCAATTTAGCATGGCCAATTCACCTGACCTGCACATCTTTGGACTGTGGGAGGAAACCAGAGCACCCGGAGGAAACCCATGCAGTCATGGGGAGAATGTGCAAACTCCACACAGTCAGTCGCCAGAGGTGGGAATTGAACCCGGGTCTCTGGCGCTGGGAGGCAGCAGTGCTAACCACTGTGCCACCGTGCCGCCCAAACTGAGGTCTAACTGAGGTTCTATAAAGCTGCAGCATAACTTGGTTATCCTTATATTCAACACCCCTTCCAATGAAGACAAGCATGCCATTAACCTTTTTTGCTATCTTATCTACCTGTACTGCCACCTTCTATGATCTGTGGGCTTGCACACCCAGATTCCGTTGCATATCGATACTCATAAGGGTTCTGCCATTCACTGTATAATTTCCACCTGTATTTGACTTTCCAAAATGCACACTTTACACTTGTCCAGATTAAAATCCATCTGCCCATACTTCCAATTGATCTATGTCCTGCTGTATCATCTGACAATCCTGCTCTCTATCCACAACTCTATCAATCATTGTATCATCCGCAAACTTATTAATTAGACCAGCCACGTTTTCCTCCAAATCATTTATGTAGACCACAAACAGCAGAGGTCTCAACGCCAATTCCTGTGGAACACCATTAGTCACAAGCCTCCATTCGGAAAAGCATCCTTCCACCACTACCCTCTGTCTCCTATGACTAAGCCAGTTCTGTATCCATCTTGCCAGCTCACCCCTGATATATGTGACTTCACCTTTTGTATCAATGTGCCATCAGCGACTTTGTCAAAGGCTTTGCTGAAGCCCATGTAGATGACATTATCTACTTAGCTTATTTTGTATTCAAGTGCTATCTATCTCTCCTGGCGTTTTGTACACTCTGGTATGCATTCCTGGTTCCCACACCATTGCTGTGGTTAATTTAAACTTTCCTTATTGCACAAGAGCTATTCAAGTGTAACCCATCCAACTTGTAAAAGTGCTTTCTCGACCAGAGACAGTGCCAGAATCTCCTGGACCATCTTGCCAGTCATGGTTGTCTGTTCTCCTACTTTTAAACTCACTGATGTGTTTCTCAGAGTGTTCTTTTTGAGCTGCTGCTGACTAACTTTCTATCCAAGTTGTTAAATTCTGACTGCAGCACCATATTCCCCTTTTCTCCTTATTTTATTGATGCCAGTCATACCACAATCTCAGGCTGATCACCGTCTCCCAGAAGAAGGACCTGCAATTGATCTGTGACATCCTTGACACTGGCACTAGGGAACAACATGCTATCCTGGAGTCACTTACACAGCCATAGAATTGGCTGTCCATTACTCCAACTAATAAATAGTCTACCACGTCTGCTGTTCTACATGTCTTCCTTTCCTTCTGCACAGCCAGCCCATCTATGGTTTTCTGGGACTGGAGCTTGCTGCACCCCTCAAAGGAATCATCGCCAAGTATACAGGTTAGAAAGCTGCTTCTTTAGAATAACTTCAGGAGACACTTGCACTACCTGCTTGGTCTTTTTAGACTCCCTAATTCTCACCTATTCATTATCTGCCTGCATCTCCATAACCTGTCTGAACATGTAATCCATAGAAGTACGTCTCTCAGAAACACCAGTGACTCGAAGCCAATGTTAGACTTAGGAAACTGAGAGAGCCCATATTTCTAGAGTGAGTGAGGCTTTTGCACTCCTTAGCTGAATCAAGTGGTGTGACCAGATGGGCATTTTGCATGGCCGACCTATCCTGCTTAACTTAAGTTTACTTTGTGCTATTATATATATAAAATGAAGAGTAGAAATTAATGAATTTACAGTTCCCCTGTGATTTTTTTTTAACATACAGTACATTCATCCAGCTTTTCAACTCCTGTGTGCTTCTATTCTGTTCCACTCCACTCTGTCCATTACTGTAAGCCACTGGTCCATACTGCTGAAATTCAGAGTCTACCATCTGAGAATTACATAACTGGTTTAGGGCACATACGTAATTAGTAGATTTCACTTCTTCTCCAGAAGAGAGCCTGCTTATCCTCACTCAAGCCTGGAAGAAATTTTAAAAAACAGTGAATCCATTTAAGATTCTAATTAAAAATGGACACAGTAGCTTTTTAAAATAGCAATAATCCCTTAATTTAAAAAATATACCTCCCTTAACTCACCAAACTTAGAAACTTCACTGTCTCATTGCATGATCTATTTGCAGCTTTGAAACTGGACAGCAAAACAATGTGTAGCACTTCCATAAGTGCAAGATGAAAACATTCTCATTGTAGGCAAATCAGTGACCCTTCAAGCTGTTTTGTAGTTTCGGGTGTAATTTCTAAGTTATACAGTGGGAATTGCACTCCATCCATCAGAGCTAAACATTTGAGAGGAAAGATAAATTAGTTATCTCTAGAATGACTGTTCAAAGCCACTCTGAAAGCCCCACCACCAAAACAACAAGACTTTTTTCTGGTGGAAATGCAATAATTCTAATGACACCTGACAATGAAAGGCAATAATGTGTTTCAGGAGTCTGTGAAAAATGAATAGTAATTGAGGGTTGAATGTTGGCAGGCGCAGATCCTGAAAGCAATATATAACCCCGAAATACTATTAGACTTAATGAGACTCATTCTGCAACGAAGGTTCAAATAAAGCACAAGAATTTCCTGCTGAATGTGATTTTATCAGCAAATTCAGCTTGGGGTAGGAAAGTAGGTCTAATGAATCATTCAAAGGTTTTTGGAGAATGGTGCATGATTATACTGTTTTCTAAAATCATTGCTTTGCAGACAGGGTATAGATGATGTATTAGGAAGGTACAGAATACCTTCATATACCCATCCAAATGCCTCTTAAATGTTGCAATTGTACCAGCCTCCACCACTTCCTCTGGCAGCTCATTCCATACCTGTACCACCCTCTGTGTGAAAAAGTTGCCCCTTAGATCTCTTTTATATCTTTCCCCTCTCACCCTAAACCTATGCCCTCTAGTTCTGGACTCCCCAACCTCAGGGAAAAGACTGTCTATTTACCCTATCCATGCCCCTCATAATTTTGTAAACCTCTATAAGGTCACCCTTATAAGAACTGCAAGCGACAACATGTTTGTGATATGATCGTGGCCTAGAAATTGGTGGAATGCCATGTCTATCTTACAAATTAAACTTGTAATTTGGTGGATGATATTCTGTGTATATCTTTGGCTGCATGGTTCTGAAGCATTAATCATAACTCAGAAAGGGTATCAGGCAACTCCTTTGCTCTTTTTAACCTACCGTTGGATGCTTTATACCCATGTGAGTTCGAAAAGGGCATCTCAGTTAAGAGCTCCTGTGAAAGATAGCACCTTTAACGGTGTTACATTCTCTTGGTACACTCAGCCTATTAAGTTCCCAAAACAAAAGATTAGAAATATTCAACAAGTCTGACAACATCTGTCGCAAGTAAAACATTTCTCATCAATGACCATTGATCAGAACTGGTAGTGGTAAATTTACCAGTTTTTAAGCAAACACAGAAGCAGGCAAAGAATAGGGGAGGATAGAACAAATGTCTGAGTGGAAGGCAGGAGAGAAAATGCCAAAAAGGTGATGGTAATTAGATAAGGAAAAGAAACAAAATAGGTGTACAGGAACAGTATGTGCACAAGTAGAAACATCAATAGTAACGTTCTTTAAAATTACAACTGTAGTTAGCATCTGTGTCTGGAATGTTACAAGCGCTAACTGAGAGATGAGGTGCTGTTCCATGATTTTCAATTGTGTTTCAATGTAACAGTGCACAAAGCTGACATAGAGGACAGGATGGGTGTTAGTCAAGAAGTAAAATGGCAAATTGCTGCATTTCCTAACCATACTGAAAACTTTCATCAACGTGGCTTTTAACTCTTCATGATCAATTTCCAACTCTTCCTTCCCCAACATTTTAACTCAATCATAGAATCCTTACAGTGTGGAAATAGGCCCTTCGGCCCAACAGGTCCACGCCAACCCACGAAAGAGTAACCCACCCGGACCCATTCCCCTACCCTACTACTCTACACTTACCCCTGACTAATGCCCCTAACCCATACATCCCTAAACACTATGGGCAATTTAGTATCACCAATTCATCTCACTCGCACATTGAAGCGTGGGAGGAAACCGGAGCACCTGGAGAAAACCCACGCAGATACAAGAAGAATGTGCAAACTCCACACAGTCGCCCGAGGCTGGAATTGAACCCGGGTCCTTGGTGCTGTGAGGCAGCAGTGCTACCCACAAGCCACCATGCTGCCCCAATTTCTCTGTTTCTGAGTATAGAATGTTAACCCAAATTTTCTACAAATTCACTGATTTCTAGGCTGCTTTGACTGTACTTTCGCCACTCATTGCCTGCAAGGGCTCTATTCCACTCTTGCAGCTTCTCTGCATCTATTAAGTTGTTTCAGTGAGTTTTACCTGTGCTTCCAACGTGTCTTTCTTTATACATCTACCATAGTTGGCAAAATGCTATAGAACCTTATGATAAAGGGCTCAGAGTCTCCTGATATATGAATTTTATTCCTAATACTCGTTTGAGTTTAGAAAAATGAAAGGTCTTCTTGAAACCTAGAAAATACAGTTATGACCACATGTCATAACCCCAGATAACCTATGGACCTATCAAGCTTAAAATACTGGAGTTCCTAAAAAAAATACAGCCAAAAGTTGAATGTGGATATAAATTCAGTAGTTGCCTAGAGAGAGGCTTTGGAATTCCACATTTGATGACATGTCAGAGAAGCTATAGAGAGAGAAATACCACTAAAAACCTAATATAAACTCCTAGGGATATCATCAGTCTGTGAACATGATGTTAAAGCATAGAAGTCTGGGCAAGAGACATTCTTACATTGCTCCCCTTTCAAGAATGAAACTTTATTGCTGGAACAGCACAGCAGGTCAGGCAGCATCCAGGGAACAGGAGATTCGAGTCTGTGAACATGATGTTAAAGCATAGAAGTCTGGGCAAGAGACATTCTTACATTGCTCCCCTTTCAAGAATGAAACTTTATTGCTGGAACAGCACAGCAGGTCAGGCAGCATCCAGGGAACAGGAGATTGAACTCGTGGGTTCCAGAACCTCACCACTGATGAGAAAGTTGTTCCAGGTGTCATAGTCAATATTTTTTCAATAATTAGTACAGCATTTCTTTTTGTGGGAGCTTGCTACATGTAAATTGCCTGCTATGTGTCAACACTGACTGTACTTCCAAAGTACTTTATTGGCTGTAAAGCATTTTGGATCTTTCTGTGGCCATAACAGTTACTATATAAATGCAATTTAATTTTAATAACTCAATAGTTACTCATAGAAATCTAATGTTATATCACTGGGATGCTTTTTTGCCATTATTATGGCAATAATGTTTTTTTCAAATTTAAAAAAAAGTTATGATATTTCAGCTACTTTAATCCCATGTGTATCACTGATGATTTGTATTTACTCTGTGGAAATTTTAATTGAGTAGAAGATTTTACTGCATTTTACTTTCTGATTTGCTGTTTGAGAATACTTCAGTGTAATTGGCTGCCAACTCCCTGCGGTGATATCACTGTTACTGTATGCCTAGTGTTTGTCTTGATCTTGCACATATCAAGAAAGGGAAACTTCATGCCTCAGAGATCACTAGATAGCAGAAAATCCCTTTAATACTTCAAAGTACTCTTTTGGTATGATCCTAGATATTGAATATTGTTAGATATTATTACTGGAGCGAATCATAGATTTACATTTAAATAGTTCCCATTTCTGTCTTTGTTCACTCCTTTCCTCAGCAATATTTTGTGTTTGATTTTGTCTACTTTCTGTGGTTTTATTTACCCTAATGAAGAAGAGCATATCTTCTCAACATCACAACTATTGATCTCACCCTGCTTGGCTGTTGTATGGAACCCCCTACGTGTTAACCCCTTAAAGCCAAATACATAACAATATTGTCAAATTTGATGGAATTTTAATGCATTTACTTTAGGGGAAATTTGGCATGTTAATATGCTGCAGTTTTTCTTATCTGCGATGTTTTGTGTTATGTTGCTGAAAATATTACTGATGAAATACTTAGCAGTTGTAGTAAAATCATGCGTATACTTAGGATGAAGAAGATTATGAGTACCACATATGCTTGGTCCAGTTCTTGTTGGATTCATTTGGATATCAAAGTTGAAACTTTATTGCTGGAACAGCACAGCAGGTCAGGCAGCATCCAGGGAACAGGAGATTCGACGTTTCGGGCACAGGCCCTTCTTCAGGAATGAGCAGAGAGTGTTCAGCAGGAGAAGATAAAAGGTAGGGAGGAGGGACTTGGAGGAGGGGAGTTGGAAGTGGAGGAGATGCGGTGGAGGGCACCGTCGACCACGTCGCCTTCCTGACCTGCAGTCTTCTTGTTGACCTCTCCGCCTCCATCCTACTCCTTTCTATCACCCTCACCTTGACCTCTTTCCACCTATCACATTTCCAACGCCCCTCCTCCAAGTCCCTCCTCCCTACCTTTTATCTTCTCCTGCTGAACACTCTCTGCTCATTCCTGAAGAAGGGCCTGTGCCCGAAACGTCGAATCTCCTGTTCCCTGGATGCTGCCTGACCTGCTGTGCTGTTCCAGCAATAAAGTTTCAACTTTGATCTCCAGCATCTGCAGACCTCACTTTCTCCCCTTTCAAGAATGTCAAGGGGCAAAAGTAGGCTTCTATGTTAGTCTCTATGAGTTTGTGGTGTGGTGTGATTTGCTAGGGTAGGGGCTATTGTGCTGTAAAGGTCACGGCTGAGAAAAGTAATTTATTACACACCTGCACTGTTCCTTAGAGTGCCAGTCAGCCACTGCGAAAAGGAATCAAGGCAAGAGTTTCAGTCAGCCTAGGATCTCAAGATCAACTGTTTAACTATAAGTTTGATGTGCCGGAGGTGGGTACTGCAGATGCTGGAAATTAGAGTCAAGATTAGAGTGGTGCTGGAAAAGCACAGCAGGTCAGATTAGATTACTTACAGTGTGGAAACAGGCCCTTCGGCCCAACACGTCCACACCGACCCGCCAAAGCATAACCCATCCAGACCCATTCTCCTACATTTACCCCTTCACCTAACACTACAGACAATTTAGCATGACCAATTCACCTAACCTACACATTTTTGGATTGTGGGAGGAAACCGGAGCACCCAGAGGAAACCCACGCAGACACGGGGAGAATGTGCAAACTCCACACAGAGAGTCGCCTGAGGTGGGAATTGAACCCTGGTCTCTGGCGCTGTGAGGCAGCAGTGCTAACCACTGTGCCACCGTGCCGTCAGGTAGCATGAAAATGAGGTGGGGTAAATCAACAGTTATATGCAGCAAGCAGTCTGTAAAGAAAAGATAGAATAGTCTGTACCAGGGAGAAATGTACTCAATATACAACAGTGGAAATAAAATATTTTGCAGAAACGTACTAGTCAAATAACAGTCCTTCTTGGACAAGGGAAACATTTACAAACCACAATCTAATGGTGCAGACAAGGATAGTCTTTTCCTCGATGTGCAGAATAGAATCTTGAACCATAAGCCTTCATTGTATCACAAAATCACCAAGCTCTCCTTCTGGCTGAAATATCAACTAACTAGTATTTCTTCAATTTTGTGCTATATTTGCTACTCACGTTGTACTGTCTTGTACATCATGAAACCAAATGCAGATTAACTAATTACATTTCTAACACATTAATTCCGTTCACAATCATGACTGTGAATTTCCAATCATGTTATTTTTAATTTTCCAACTTAACTTCAGGCACCTGCACTATGCTACTTTTGTTTGATTTCCTCTTCTTAAGTGCAGTTGAACTCAAAACCTTCATAAGTAAGGCAAGAGTTCTTCCAATGATCCAAAGCTGAAATGATTTAAATTCAATTGACTATGAAATGAATTCTTAATTTCATTTTGATTACACTTAAATTATACTTTAAATAAAAGAGCCCAACTATGAGATGAAGCAGAATATGGCTCTTTTGTTCTCTCTTAGGCTATGCATGTCAATGGCAAAGTAATATTGTTCTTGAGAAGTTGGTGGTGAGTCAGCTTCTTTAACTGTTTGGGGTTTAGGAACATCAACAATACACTTAGGTAGGGAGTTCTAAGGTTTTTAACCAAGCAACAATGAAAATAATGTCGGTACATTTTCAAGTGTTCCTTTTGTCCTGACATTCCCTGTTCCCATCAATACTGAGCTTTCACATGTTCCGACACACATCTTGGAATTATAATTTCATCTCTAAGCCTTGCCCCTGAGCCCCAGCCCTAGAGATTAGACACAGCAAACATCTTGCTGCACTGTTTCCCCCTACTTGAGTGGTGACTGTAAACCACCACCATCTCCGTGCAGTTACCGAAACCCTCCATTGTACTATTGCCTCCCATTCTCATTTGATAAGCTTACTCATTCACAATTCCTGTCAGTTTTACATCCTAGCATGCTGTCTTCAACCCCCACAACTGAGCTCCCCAGCTTCCCTTCAATGCCAGTGACCCCTGATAACTTCCCCTTGAATTTTAGATGACTCTTGGACTGATACAGATGGCTATCCCCAACTGTTAAATGACTAAACCTCTGTACAGCTCCCCAACTGATTTAATGCAAATCCCCATAAGGGCTATTCCCAGGTCTCCAGCAATACAGAGCTCTAGATCTTCACAACCCAAGGGGGCAAATGATGATGTTTAAGTCTCTGGAATATTATCATCAGCTCTCCTTAATTTATGTCAATCCCCCATGACTGAAAAGTGTCTTCTTTGACTTGGCTGAGGACTATTTCCTTTAGACTTTATGAATAAGTATTTAGTTGGAGCTCACGCTGTGCATTTGTTGTGCAAGCTGCAGTTTAAGCATATGGTGCAAGTGTGAGGTTGATTCAGCACAGTGCCATATGGAATCATATCTACCACCTTGACTGATGACTGCCAACCATGTAAAGGATTTTGCGTCTGTTGTAGGCAAGACAAGACAGAAGTATTGTGAGCCTTTAAGCTCTGTGAGGTGGAGGCAAGGCATAAAGAGGGAAGGCAAAGCAGAGAAGCCAAATAAGTGTGAAGTGAGTAAGCATGAAGATAGCAAACAAGGAGCTGTGAGTTGCGGTCTGGTGTCAAATCAATGAGATGGTGGAATCAATGAAATGGGTGACTATCCCTGTGCACGAAGTATCATGGCAGCAGCCTTAGTGAGAACAGAAGATGCCGGAGATCGCAGCAGGTCAGGCAACATCTATGGAGAGAAAGCAAGCTTTCGAGTCTACTTGACTCTTCAACAGAGCTGACATAACTTTGTGATGTAAAGTCATCTAGATTCTAAACGTCAGCTCGCTTTCTCTCCATGGATGATGCCCGATCCACCATGTCCTCCAGCATTTTTTGGTTTCAGCACAGATTCGAGCATCTGCAGTAATTTGCTCCTTACTGAGCCTTCTGCAACCATGGAATATGCAGTGTTAGTTGGGAACTGAACATAGATAATAATATTTTTATAAAGTATTATGTAAACCATTTTGATATTTGTGATATATGTTGATTTATACTGCATGAACTTTGATCATAACAACCTCAGTCTAATTTTGGGGATTGAGTTCAAGTCCCAGTTGATTATTTTTTAAAAACTGGAATTCTAAAATGCTAGTCTAACGGTGATCATAGAACTATAGTCAATTGTTGTAGAAACCTACCAATTTCACTAAGATCCTTCAGGGAAGGAAATCTGCCATCCTTATATTCTCTGGTCTAAATGTGACTCCAGACCCACAAAAATGTTCACTGATTGATTCTTAACTGTTCTCTGGACAATTTAAAGATGGGCAATAAATGCTGGCCTAGCCAATAACACCCACATCCCATGAAAGAATGAAGAAATATAAATTTTACTATGCTGCTTTATTGCTATTCACTTTTGTTGGCATCTGAAGACCTGTTAACATTTAATATTTTATTTCTAGTCATTTATGAAATTTAGCCATCACCATGTCTTTATTGCTCATCCCCAAGTTCCCTCAGGAAGTTGGTGGTGAGTTCAAATTGGGTCACACTGGAAAATAGCTCTTGAAGTACTATTGTTGCTGTTTGCTTTCCTTTGTGTGAATATAATCCAGTAAGATTATCGTCTGTTATTACCAACATCATCCTGCATTACAACTCCATTGAATGTTGAAATGCTGAAGTCACATTTCTTACCTATACAAACGTACTTGTCCACAGACTTGACGGAAACAAAAGTTAATCAAGGGGTAGACTAAAATTTCAACTCATTTGAACTCTTAAAAATTCTGCTCATGTAAAATTGTTGAGGAGCTTTTGAATTTCACTAAAGATCAACAAAGTGCTCTCATTTCATGACTCATTGTCACACAAAGCTTTCAACCTTTTCGTTTCATCCACTCTAACCTCTGCTTCAGTGCAATTTGTGTGCTCCAATGACATGTTGCCCAGGCAAAACTCTGGCATCTGAAATGCTCAGCTGGAAGTTTCAACCACAATCTGCTAATCGCATGAAGCTTTATTATTTCTCCCAATTTTCCAATTTGCAATGCAAACACTATTAAGAACAACAGTAAATCACTAATTTATTATTGCGTTTTCAACAGTAGAAATGCAAAGAGGTACACCATTGTCATGTTTGTCTGTAAGAATAAATTAGTTTGCCAGCCCATTTATTAAGTTGTAGTTTTAGAGCACTTATTATAAACTAAGTAGCAGAATTAAAGTTACCAATTAATATAATATATTTAAATTCAGTTAGCTTGTACCAGCTAGTTCCACTGCATCTAAAGAATCACTGGATTAGGAGTGCTTCTAGCTGACATTTAATTAATCAATTGGCAATTTTATTAATGCTACCAGCTCTGATTCAGAATTCCAAAGAAGTTATATTGGACATGAAATGTAAGTCTGGGCAGACTCTTAAAGCCCTGACTGACAAGAGTAAAGGTGAGGAATCTTGAAGAATATGTGAGAAGCTGAGCAATGCCGTTCTCAATAGCCAGAGCAGCAAGTTGTATTTTCCAGCAGATTCCCAGATGTTGAGACTGAGATTATCACTAGGGAGAGGCGAGAGACCTATGACAGGTATAGGTGCACATTATCCCTCTCTCATTTTCAGCCTACATGGATGCACACAATCTCCCTATCTTGCCCTGCCTTATTGCGCTATGTTCCCTCAGTCGGAGCTACCAGGCTCACATTACTTCTATCGGCCTTGTCTTTCAGCACAAGCACTAAGTTAGGCAGCTTGTCACAGTGAGGAGGTAAACCTGTTGCCGTATGACCATACTATAACTACCGACAGATCACGCAGCAAACACACTGCATGTGCATCAACCAAATGGCTATGTCTCCAAGTTCAATGGGAGTGATCCTCCATCAGGTCAAGGGAGAGATGCTTCATTCAGGATTCTGACTTAATACATTTGTGTCAGTCAATAATAACAAAAAGTTCAAGCAGTGAACTTGCATAGTTGTTCTGATGTTATCTTTCACACAAACATACAGATTAGATGGAGAAGTAAGCCAGTTGGTCCTTTGAGCCCTGCTTTATCATTCAGTATGATCATGGTTAATCCTCTATCTTAAAGCTACATTCCTGCTTTCTCCTCTTGCTGTCGATGCCTTTAATATCTAAAAATCTATCTACCTTTTTCTTGAATATATTCAGTGACTTTGTACCCACAACCTTCAGTGATAGTGAATTCTACAAGTTGACCACCCACTAAATGAAGAAATGTTTCCTCACCTTAGCACTAAATGGCCTTCAGCATGAGATGGGGACCCTTGGTTCCAGATTCCCCAGCCATGGAAACAATCCCCCCTGCATCTAATCTGTCTAGCCCTGTTAGAATTTCAAACATCTCAACCAGGTTCCCTCTCATTCTTCTAAATTTTAGTAAATACAAGTCCAATCGATCCAATCTCACTTCATAAAATTGGAGTACCATCCCCAGTATCAGCCAAGTGAACCTTTATGACAATTATATCCTTTCTTAGGTAAGGAGATGCAAACACTACTCCAGCTGCAGATTCACCAAAGCCCTGTATAACTATAGTAAGGCAACCCAACTTCTGAATCAAATCCCATGCCAAATACTTTTGGGTTCCTTTGCCTAACAAGAATTTATCCACTTCTGCTACAAAAATATTTAATAATTATGCCTTTGCTGCCTTTGGAATCTGAGTTCCAAAGTGTCTCTACCATCAGAGGAAAAATATCTTCTCCTCTTTGGTCGAAAAGAGTAACACCTAATTTTAAAACTGTGTCCCCTAGTTCCAGGAACACTCACAGAAGAAACAACCTTTCCACATACATCTTGTCAAGACCATTCAGCATCTTAAACTTTGATCAAATTACTTAAATGCCAATGAAGACAAACTCAACTTCTCTAATTTCTCCTCCTAAGACTGTCCACTCATTCTAATATCTATCCAGTAAAAACATCTCCAATACAATTACATCCTTCCTTAAATAAAGACACCAAAACTGACATAAAAGGATGAATGTCAGCAATATTGGCCCTGCTGAATGCCTGACTCAGTGAGAGGCAGAGCTATTGTCAAATGCCATTCATTTGTAAATAAATGGTGATTGGTGATGAGATGCCAGCCTCTGAAGAGTTATTTCACTCACTATATCCACCTTTACTCAAACTAGGCTGAGGAAAAACAAAATCCTTCACATGCCCTTCCATCCTATTGTGGGCGGCACGGTGGCACAGTGGTTAGCACTGCTGCCTCACAGCGCCAGAGACCCGGGTTCAATTCCCGCCTCAGGCGACTGACTGTGTGGAGTTTGCACGTTCTCCCCGTGTCTGCGTGGGTTTCCTCCGGGTGCTCCGGTTTCCTCCCACAGTCCAAGATGTGCAGGGTCAGGTGAATTGGCCATGCTAAATTGCCCGTAGTGTTAGGTAAGGGGTAAATGTAGGGGTATGGGTGGGTTTCGCTTCGACGGGTCGGTGTGGATTTGTTGGGCCGAAGGGCCTGTTTCCACACTGTAATCTAATCTAATCAAATCCCCTGCTATTGCTTCTCAAACCAGTTCAATAAATGTTTGATTTCACCCTTGTTAATTAGGTGGCTGGAGAGCTGGCCCACAAGTTAGTGTAATGATTCTAGGCTCAGGGCTGAAATTCTAAACAGCAGAATAGATAGGAAAGGAAGATTGACCATCAGGGAGGGGAGGCCAGAACCGAGCTTCAATATTTAATTTGCACCCTAAATTCAAATGTCGGGGATGGGTCTATGACCCATAGGTCAGGAAAGATATAACTAACTACTTGCAGTAAAAATGTATTGAGTCCAATTGGAATCTTGCCACCTGAGAACAAATGAAAACTTCACCAAGCATTCAGCAAAGGTCCCAGACATGGCAGGGACAAAGGCAGTTTGTTGGTGGAGTGCGCTCCATGGTATTGTGGATATTTGCCTTTTTGCTCTGGCTAACTAAGAACCCATAAGCTTTTAGCTTGGACCACTGAGAATGAACAGGCACCCTTTAAGCTTCTGTAAAAGCGTGGGGTGCCAATTGCAATAATTTGGGATAGGGTTTGCCACTGTGAAAGAACCACACACCATTGGTAGAATTCATCACCTGGAGGTATGGCCCCGACAGCTTTGTTTGCTGCATCAATAAGGGCCTCCCATCTTAATTATGGTCAATGCATGATACACCAATATCAAAGAGTGATTATATAGGTACATCCTCTACAATTAAGGAGAATCTCTTGCTGACAATGTAAATTTTATGAAGAACAATAAATTGGAGTCAAAATGAATGTGAACTGGTTGAATTAATTATTTAGTGTCCTGTTCTGTTAATCTTCAACTAACAAGACTCATTAAATTCTAAACGATTGTGTAGTTTCTGTTGTGTAACAATTATTTACATCAAGCTGTCTAGCCTTTTGCTCATATTCTGAGGCTTATTGAAATGCACCTGATTATTTGTAAGTTTGATCCC
>NC_057712.1:61578753-61591180 GCF_004010195.1 Chiloscyllium plagiosum | reverse complement strand
AAAGTTGCCCTTTTGATCCCTTTTAAATCATCTCCATCACCTTAAATCTCTAGTTTTGGACTCCCCAACCCCAGGAAAATACCTTGTCTATTTATCCTATCCAGGGCCCTCATGATTTTATCTATTTCTATAAGGTCACCCCTCAGTCTCCGATGCTTCAGGGAAAATAGCCCCAGCCTTTTCAGCCCAATAGCTCCAACCTGCCAACCCTGGCAACATCCTTGCATGTAATAGTGGTTACTGGGCAACTGGGACATTTCCTTCATTGTAGAAGAAGAACTGTTGTTTTTTTTTATTCACTCTATGCTGGATTTCATGTTAATATCAAGGTTTCTATTCATCACTCTGTGGGATATGGCCAAACCTGCAGCATCAGCTGGCTCTTCTTTTATATATTGTAAGGGAGATCATTTGAGATCCCTATCAGTGGGAATAATTGAAATGTTGTAGTTGAACACAAGCCCTTCCAGAACACTGTCAGTCAACAACCTGAGATGAACCCACATTTGGACAGTGCTAAACCTTTCCTTTACATGACTTGACTAAATTCCAAGATGGCAGTGGATTAGGACGCCTCACTGGAGCTGGTCTACTCTGACCACTTTTCTTTCTTTTTCTTTCTTCTTTTTTCACTTTTCTCTTATTTTCTTTCATCTTTGCAGCTCGGTCATGGAGGCAGTGAAGGCAGTGGCTAGGGTTCTCTGACAGTCAGCCACAAGGTCATGATCGGTGGCATCATGATTTCACTGGAGTGGTGCAGGAGTGGGACTCTGCAGCAAGGTAGCTGATGCAGCAATGGAGTATGGCAGCGGCTGGCGAACAGTGCAGGCCTGGATGGCAGCAGTGGCAGCTGGTGGCCAAGGATGGCAGCAGCAGCAGTCAGTGATGAGGCAGTGGCAGTGGTCAGCAGCAAAAGATGATGGTAGCAGTGGTTGGTTGCAAAGAATGGTGTCAGCAGCGAGACCTGCCATGCCCGATGGAGGTTGACAGTTGCATTCGGTGCCTGGTGAACACATGCGGGTCTTAGCCCCGTGCGAGTGAAAGCATTCCAAAAGTAAGGAGTAGCGAGCCCTCTTGGGGAAAGCCCAACCTGGAGCATCTGCTGCCCCATGGCTTAAGAAAGGACTGGAATGTTTGACTTTTTATTTTCTTTATTTTCCATTTTTATACTAAGAAGACTGTAGTGCTGAACTTCTTAATTTATTTCTTTATTTATCTACTTCTGTAATTAAGATTTTGTACCTAGATATTTTGTACCGAAGGCGGTGCCGTGTGTGGTGACACTGTACACTTTTCACTGTGCCCCTGTACTCTGTACTTCAGTACACATGACAATGAAATCTAAATACAAAATCTAACTGTCCCCATGCCCAACAATCGTGATGCAAGTCCTTTCCTTCCTAAATGCTGCCAGGTTCCACACTCTGTTCCCTCCTGGATTCCATCTCTGCTCTGCCATGCAGGCAGAACCCCAACCTTTCAAACCGCATTGACTCTCAGTTTCCCGAGCCTCTATGCGAGATGCCATTCTCATGCACCACTCCGTTCAGCACAAATAAAAGTGTTGAGTTTAGAGTTGTGCTGGAAAAGCACAGCAGATCAGGCAGCATCCAAGGAGCAGGAAAATCGATGTTTCAGGCAAAAGCCCTTCATCAGGAATGTAGGGCTTTCGCCAAAAACGTCGATTTTCCTGCTCCTCGAATGCTGCCTGACCTGCTGTGCTTTTCCAGCATCACTCTAATCTTGACTCTGATCTCCAGCATCTGCAGTCCTCACTTTCACCAAATAAAAGTGTTGTCTGCATTACAATGAATAGCCATGGGCTAATCATGTATTATAACCCCTTCGTTTGTTTACAATTTCATTCAACTTGACCCCAACGTTTTGAGTGTTGGTACCTTTTCCCTAGCCATGTTTCTTATGCAATGATTCGAGCCTTTCCTTTGGAGCAAAGACAAGCAAATTAAAGACATTTGAGTGGCTATAACAGTTTTCTCCCCATAAATGTATGCATTCTCTGATGATGAGTGGTGCAAGTGCAGCTTCCTTTTAAAAGCATTGCCCTTAAGTTAAGTGTCAATAAACATTCATGTGGAATGTTATGTGAATTTACAGATTGCCTTGAAGATTGACACAAATATACATTCCTACCTATCCCTGTTTAACTTTCTACCCTTTACATGGCAAGTATATACCTATCCCTCCCTTAAAGATGTATAAGATTATACTTACCTCTGCCTTCGAGATGGGTAAGATTATGATGGTCATGGGCAGAATGGCTAGAAAGCAGCTGTTTCCCTTATTTGAGGGCTCAGTAACATTTTTTTAAGCTAAATGGCAAGAGGCTTAGAAGGGAGTTGAGGAAATCCTGTTCAACCAGAGGGTTATGGGGATCCGGAATGCACTACTTAGGAGGATGTAGAGGCAAGTAACCCAACAATTTATTAAAATACTTGGATGAGCACTTGAAACATTCTAACATTCAAGGTTATGGGTCAAGTGTTGGAAAAAGGGATTCGCATAGATTTAGTGTAGATTGCCTTTTCTGTAAATATTGTACTATGATTTTAATGTTATTGAATGTTAAGGCAAAGTGGTTGGATTCTCTCTTGCTCTTGCCGTTGCTCTGCTGCACATGAATGGTGTGAATATTACTTATCCCCATGTATCAGCTCAGTCCTGAGTGTTGTCCAGATCCTGCTGCTGGTGGTCAAAATTGCTTTATTATTTGACAAGTTGGAAGTGGAGCTGATCATTTTGCAAGCAACAGCAAATATCCACACTCCTGACGTTATGTTGGAGGGAAGATAATTATTGAAGCAGATGAAGATGATTGAGCCTAGGACATTACTTTGATAAAGTCCTGCCGTAATATTTTCAGACAGAAATGATTGACCTCCAATACTCATCTTCCTTGATGTTAGGTGTGAAGCCAGCAAGAACTGTTCTGAAGGAGAATCATACTAGAGTCAAAACCATAACTCTGTTTCTGTCTTCACAGATGCTGCTATACCTGCAGAGTTTCTCCAGCATTTTCTGTGCTTGTTCCAGATTTCCAGAATCTGAGGTAGTTTGCTATCTGGTCAAGGACATTCGGCCTCAGATCTTTTGGTGAACGTCATCCTAGGTGGATATCAGGATACACAACAACACAGAGTCAGCAGGCAAAGGCTGATAGGCAAGTTTGGTACCCATGAGGATGGCCTCAACCAGGATCTTGGGTTCATGTCACACTGCAGGGGACCCCACCACACCACACACACACATGCACTTTCTCTCTCTCTTACACACACTCACACTCTCTCACAGGCATATACTCCCTCACAGACAGACTTTCTCTCAAGCACACACACACACATGCTCACACATACACACACACATGCATGCACACTCTCAGCCACACATGCACACACTCACATGTGCACTCTCTCAGACACATATACTCCCTCACACTCACTTTCTCTCAAGCACACACACACTATGTCTCTCTCTCTGTCCCTCTCCCTCACACACACACACATCTATGGGGTGAATTTGCATTTGCAGATACATTCTCTTTTATTCAAAAAACACAGAATCTGTAGACAGTCAGTCAATGTGGCATTTTATAAATTCCTACCTTGGAAATAACACCAGTCTGACTCCAGGTTAGGACACTGAAGGATTCTAATCAAGCCTGCTTTAAGCTTTACATCTAAAATGCATTGTTTTAACTGGGATGTCACTTCTTTTATATTGATAAGACCTTAAATTATCTCAGGGCAGTGACTTGAAAGAAATTCTGGAATTTACATACTAATTAATTGAAACCTGCACCTCCATTCTAACCAGTTAAAGACTTAACAGCCATTTAGATGTGTTCAATAAATTTGCATCAGTTGCATGACCCTCTGATCTTTTCCTGATAAATTCTGTGTCCTACATATCCTCCTTCATTAGCACCTGAAGAAAGAGCATAGCTCTGAAAGCTTGTGTTTTCAAATAAACATGTTAGACTATAAGCCGGTGTCGGATGATCTTTTGACTTTGTCCACCTCAGTCCTACACCGACACCTCCACATCATGACAATAAAGTAAGATAGCCATTACATTATTATATTCCTAACAATTCAAGTACTATATAAGACCATAAGTCACAGGAGCTGAAAATAGACCATTCAGCCCATCGAGTCTGCTCTACCATTCAATCATGGCTGAGAAGTTTCTCAACCCCATTTTCCCACTTCTTCTCTGTATCCCTTGATCCCCTTTATAATCAAGAACCGATCTATCTCCATCTCAAATATATTCAACGGGTATATACTCAATGCGCTGACCTTGAAGGAAGCTGTGTGGGAGAGCTCACAGCCTGGGGGAAACTAAGTGCATTGTTTTTAAGTGTAACCTTGCTATAAATCTGCAATAGTGAGTAGAGTGGGTTCTTTTTTGATTGATATTGTGTGCAATTCTGGTCTCCCTCCTATCGGAAGGATGTATTAAATAAAATAAATTTTGCACCTTTAGGAGCATTGGTGAAAAGAAATTACATTCTCTATTTACCATTGCTCCATTGCCTACAGATATGAACTACTCAGAACAAACAGACTCTGACGTTTTAACTTTCTGTGAGAGTGAAATTTATTTAAAACTATGCCCAGTCAACAACCATGTCAAATTAAATAGAGAGTCAAAGTAGATGTAAAGGTCAAAGACTGATTAAAATGCTAATAACAATTTTATAGCAATGTGTTAGAGAGGTAAAGAAGTCATGTAGAATAAAGCACCACTTGGTGCTTTAAAAAAAAGCTTGATATATTGCCCAATAAAAAATAACTTTTTACTTCATAAATCATTAATATTGCAATTGATCTGTTCAAATTCACAGATTTAAGAAACAAGCCAAAAAAATACATAGCGCTTAGATAGGTCAGCTTTATTTCACTGGAGAGTTTGGATTACATAGTTATTTTCCACGATCCAGATTTTCCACGAATGGACATTTTGATATTTTCACAATACAAAGATCAGCATTTCAATATTGTGCTTCATGCTTCTGTTTACTGAAAAAAGTCCAATTGTTTCAGTTCAAAGTTACATAATTTAACTTACACAATTTTTTTTCAAACAAAGGTGCCCTTTTAATTGTTCATTTGAACTACTGGATAACTTGTAAACTTTCATGCAAAGAAAATCTTAGATTAACAGAAGCAAAATATTATTTTTCGTAATAAAACAGAGAACTGGATCCTGAAATAAACAAATTCAGAAATTTCTGGAGAAAAGGTCTAGCAGGATTTATGGAGAGACAAACAGAGTAAACATTTTGAGTCCAGTGACCTTCTCCTTAACTAGAAGAGGCTAAGAGAAGGTGTCGTTTATCAGATAACGTAAAGGGGTTGGAGGGGAGAATCTGGGGGAGTTAGTAAATGGATGGAGGAGAAGCCCAGAGAGAGAGAAAACAGGGTAGGTAAACCAAGAGACTGTTAATAGTAAGCCAGGGAAGAAGAAAAATCTAGATCATTGATAATGGGGTCTCTGAGTAATTGAATATGAGTTGGCTGTGCTGAAAGAAACTCATTTCATAACACATCCTGGGGTTGTGGGGGTAGGTAATGAACATAGAGAAGGGTGTTCATGTTCTGCAATTGTTAAATTCACTGTTGAGTCCTGAGAACTGTAAAATATTAAAATGAAAGATAAGATGTTGGGAACATTTGAAGAAGGGTTGCTGGACTCAAAACATTAACTGTTTTCTCTCCACCGATGCTGCCAGACTGACTAAGTTTATTCAGCAATCTCTAATTTTATTATTTTCTATATCTCATTTAATCAATTTCAAACGTTCAGTTCTAATCCAAGCACCTTATTCAGTTTCAAAGTGGAACAGTCCAAACTGAGTGCTCTTTAGAAGAATCCTGTGAACTCTGAGTAAGGTGTGAACCCTTGGGGGAGATTATAACTTCTGGCATCTTTCCGCAGACAGGATTACTGATCAAACCCTCTGCTGTGACGTTTGATTCAGGAGTCAGGGCAAGGCCTTGGCAATATTACCAGAGTCTGTGCATAAGCCAAAATGCCCTGGAATGGCACTTCACCAGCTCAGTATAAAACCCAGTTTGTGTGGCCCAGATAGTGACCTGACTGGTTTTGTAGAGGTGCTGAGGTACAAACAAGACTGATGCCACAGAGAAGAACCTGGAATGGAAACAATCTGCATATACCTCACAATATCAGCATGTTTCTTTTAAAACAAAGAAACACATTTCTTTGAATAACATAGGATAATTAAGAATATAACAACTGACAGCAATGCAATCTAGCTCTATTAAAAATGACACATTAAAGAAGAGTCATGCCGAGCTCAAAATGTTAACTCCATTTCTTTGTCTCCAGATGATGCCAGATCTGTTGAGTTTCACCAGTATTCTATTTCTACTTCAGATTTCCAGCATCGACAGCATTTTTCTTTCAGTTGAGTCTTAGTATTGGTGTGGCAAAATTACGCCAAATATATGGGATCAAACAGAGTTACTCAGATACAGAAGTCTTACAATAGCTGGTACCATCCTGATGTTCACACAAATCAGCAGACAATTAGTAATTGGTATTCAGCAGACAATACCACAAACGGCTAAACACATAGAAAATCGCAACCTACTGATTGTCCTGTAAACTATGCCTATTTGTTTAACTTCATTGTACCTACTGCCCAATTATGTCAAGACATTCCCTAATCTTGTATTTATTAAGAATCATATCATTATTTAAATGGACTTCATGCGAAATCTTTAGACTCTTAGGTAACCAATTCACAGAGCATGCCAGACAGCCACTCCATACTGTCAGATTGGAGGCCCATTCAGGTACATGACAGCCTCATTACAACGTGGTTAGTTGCTCTCATTAAATGGGTGCTTTACTGCAGCTTGCTCGATCTGACCATCATGATGTAGGTGAGCAAGAGGGGGAAACCCCCTCTGTGTCAACTCCAAATTATGGAGTGTGGAATAGCATTTATTATGCTCCTGGGTAGTGTGCGCAATCATCTCTCATAGTTACCAGGCTCCTATGTATGTCACAGGGCCTTAACTTGCATTCTAAAGAGACCTACGAGCACACTGGCTATCGTGCAGCATGCCTTTTTCCGGATGGTGGTGATCAAATCAGAAGTAGGAAAAAGGTTGTACCTTTCTCTTTTATGATCGTTTGTATTAAAGACCTGTTTCTATCCCTTAGAGTGAGTAAAAGTATCACTATGGACTTGTCCTTTTTCCCGATTCATTTAGCCAAAGGCTGTGCAGGGGAAGATAAAGTAGGCAATAGGAAACGTAGCAAGAACGTTGATGCCACCCCTTCCCCGTACATATCTTTTTTCCCTTCCATCTGAATTTAATTATTCCGCCTCTTCCATGGTCAATCAGGCTGTTAAGCTGCCCATCTTTGGAGGATTCTGCTCTTTAATTGCGCATCACCTCCCCTGATATTGTGTGACAGTCCAATGGTAACATCATTGCAAACTTGAGACCTGATGATTAAAAGCTTCTTGGCAGTGGGCTTGTAAACTGTGCTGCGTAATAAGTAATCCTTACACAGAAGATAGCATTGGGAGTATCAATGGTTTCAGAGGGTCAGGTCAAGAATCTTGGCCATCAATTTCAAGCCAATTTATTAAACCTTCATGGCAGGTTATAAAATCCTAGTTGTGTTCTAGTTGATGGTTCAATAAATTTGACAAACTATGCAATGTACTGTAAAGATATATGTGACTGTAACTGTATCCTTATGTACACCATGGGAACAGAATAGATTGTGCAGTAGCTGGAGTGAGAGTGATAGAGTGATGGCTGGAGTAACATCTGCACTCTCTAATCACACTTTAGTCCCCTCTGCATGAAGCAAATGATTGAATTATAATCTCAGTAAACACTTTCAATCTCTCAAAGGGCAGAAGGTGTAGCTTCAAAAACTCCCAGCTTGAGGTTTGAGGGTTGTAAAGTCAGAGTATGCTGTCAAATCAATAAAGTAAAGGTCACCTTTCAAAAAGCTGTATCTGGTGATATTAGCATAAAGGCTGATTCAGGCAAATGTTCTCAACAAAACCGATGGCACGGAGCAGTCTGCAGTAATTGATGTCCTGTGAGGCATGAGCATTTAGAGAGCAATAGAAGGAATTTAAGATTAAAAGCTCATCAATTGTTTCCAAATGGAAATAGTGAGCAATAGTGATTGAACCTGACAGTGTAAAACTAGTGGCAGTGAATTGTCAACATAAACAAGAAAAGCTGGAAATACTCTGGTCTCACAACATCTGTGGGGAAAGCAAAGAAATGAAATTACATACTTATTTTAACATTAATGCATCTATGGAACAGGCTGCCTGTTTGGAAAAATGCAATTGTTCTCAGTTTAGTGGTTGGCTTTCTGGAAGGCTAGAGTTTCTGTGGCCTCTACAATTGCTGTAGTGCCAGTGTCAATCAAAAGTACAGGACATTGCTGTACATGGAGTGTTCAAAGACATGTTGGTGAAGGGACCTTAAATGGAGACCTGGAGAAGCAAGCTGTGAGCTGCAGCCACAAGGTAACTGTTCTGATTTTCAAAACAGGAGTTGTCGCCATCTACTTTCCATGGATTGGATAGAAGAATAGAAAGGTCACCCTGGTATAGGAAGGACGTTGTTAAACTTGAGACGGTGCAGAACAGATTTACAAAGATGGTACTAGGATTGGGGGGTTTGAGTTATAAAAGGAGGCTGGATAGTTTGGTCTTTTTCTCCCTGGAGCGTAGAAAGCATATAGACCTTATTGCGGTTTATAAAATCATGAGGGCCAAGATAAGATGAATAGCCAAGGGTAGGGGAATTGAAAACTAGAGGGCATAGGTTTAGGTGAGAGGGGAAAAAAATTAAAAGGGATGAGAGGCAACATTTTTATACAGAATACGTGTATGGAATGAGCTGACAGCGGAAGTGGTAGGGGTGGGTACAATTACAACATTTAAAATACATTTGGACAGTTACATGAATAGGAAAAGTTTAGAGGGATATGGGCTAACTGCAAGTAAAGGGGGCTAGTTTCAGTTTGGGATACCTAGTTACCTTAGACAACTGGGACCGAAGGGTCTGTTTCTGTGCTGTATGACTCCATGACTTTGGCTTTTGGCAAGATTTTGCCAATTATTCTGACAAATCATTTGATACCACACATTAGGTTGGTGTAATCAGATCTAAAATGATAAATTTCCATTACAATGTTGATTGCTGATCGAGAATATTAAGTGAACATGAAGTGGCAGACAGATGCTGGTGTTACAATGAACATCATGAGTTTCACAGACTTGTGCAGAGTGTCTCAGGATGTTGACCCAGAAATGAATTATGCAAAAGCAAGGTTGAAGCGATTTGATGGAATTATACAATTGCCAGCAGGAACAATTATGCTGAGATACCAATGTAATATGAAGAATGACTATCTGACTTTCCAGTTGGAAGATGCTATGAAAAATCCATTCATCTCAGTTGAAAGCTTGGACTAATAAACCTCAAATGTGCAGAAAAGAGTTGTACCATTTTGCAAGTCACTAGAGGATCATAGAGGACTGTGTTCCTGAGTCCATTGAAAATACAAAGCATATCAAAGTGAAAATCACTGAGCTGGTGAAGGGTGCAGAGAAATCTTTGATTGGGCATCCTCTGAGGAATGTGTTACTTCTTCTTCAGAGGTGGAGGAAGGGCTGGCCTTTTTGGGACAGACAATGTGTGGGTGCTACTGGCATCTGCGAACAGAAGGAAGTAATTATGTATTAGGGATTCAGACACCTTACAAATAAATTCACAGTGGTAGCAATGGGATAGCAGGACAGCACTGCACTGCACAGTTACTTGGTTATCTTGGCATGGATGTCTCAGCAACTGAACATAAGTGATCTCCAGTCTTTCCAACAAGTTCAACAGTTTTCACAGTGGTTGAGGACACAAATTTAAGCCACCTGACTCTGCTCTCTTGGTCCTATCATGCAACATTTTCTCCTCTAATGAGGCAAAAGGAAGAATTAAGTGAGATGGATGTGGCTAAAAGAGCTGTTAGTGGTGGTGCAAGAGCGTGAACTATACTGAGATGTCCCCAATAAGTGACAAGGAAATAGTGAGGACAGGGATGCTTAGTAGTTTGAGAGGTTTAGGGGGTGTGACAGCCATTGAGAGAACATGCTGTATGCAAAAGTGAGTGTGGCAGAGTTGGTGGGAGATGTGTGCAATGGCAGAATTAAAATGAATGTGAGCTAGCAGATAGAAGGAAATGGCACTCAACCTTGCAAAATGCAGAAGAGCATTGACCTTGTTACAATACAGTTAAGCATTTCTCCCCACCATCAACATGGTTGTGAGTCAGGTGTATCCATTAGTGCTGTCACCCCCTTTAGTAGTTCAAAGGAAAGAAGTGGGCATTCCTCCCCACCTCTCAGTTTACCAGGACCTCCAGGTCTTTGGAAACAAACCAGGGTGTGAACCTCCCTTTTTCAGTGAACTCCTGTGGAACTGTGGGCGAACAACAGACATTGTAGCTGTTCCTGCCTTGTAGCATTTGAAGTGGTATACAGCTTTAAATATGGTCATCGTGGTGTGAATACCAGAAGGTCTCAGCAGTGGCAAGTACTTCCATCTTGGTGATCACATGGTTCAATAGAAGGGCACCATGGAGCCCATATACACAGTTAATGAGGGGCCCAGTGAAAGATTGTATGAGAAACGTCGTCATGGACCCTGGAAAAAAACCATCCATGAACCTCCTCGAAAATGTCACTTCATCAAAGTATGGCAACATTCAGTCCATAGTGTTAATTTGAACTCTAAGATTGGAGGCCATTCTTGATTTTATCATCTCTTTAACACATGTATCTTAAACACAAGCTCATAGCCTGACATCAGACCACATGATAAAAGACATTGCCCTTTCTTCAATGTTCACAGAATTGCAAAATGATTAAGCGCAGGAAGAAGCCTACGTTGGCTCTCTTATCTAATACGAATCTCCTGCCCTTTCCACTATATCCCGGCACACCATTACTCTCAGAAAAAAATTGAATGTTCTCTTGAATGCCTCAATTGAACCTACCTCCATCACATTTCTGGGCATTCCATAACCTAACCATTCACTGAGAGAAATTGATTTTTTTTCTCACAGCACCCTTGCTTCACTTGCGCATCACTTTAAATATTCATCCCATTGTTCTGGTATCTTTTAGAAATAGAAGCAACCTCACCCTGTCTACTCTGTCCTGCCCACTTATCATTTTGAAAACTTCAATTACGTCTCATCTTAGCCTTCTTCTCTCCAAGGAGAAAAATCCCAACTTCTTCAGTCAACCCTCATGGCTAAAGTTTCTCATACCTGGAACTATCTTAGTCAACCACTTCTGCACTCTCTCTAATACGTTTATACTTTTCCTATAATGAGGCACCCAAAATTGTACACCAGTTATCAAAAGTTTTTGATGATAAACAAGGAATAACTTGACAGAAGTCTACACCAATTTTTCTAAGATTTCTGCAGACCATCTGCTACAGTTGCAATGGATGCAGCCTTGGAAGTTCATCCTGCAATTTTCTCTTTATTCAAATATTTCAATCAATCTTAAAAATGTATCTGGTATCAATCTTCATATATTAGATGAAATACCATTTCGATCCGTATAGATCAAAGTCTGATATGTAGAATTTGTTCATTTAGAAATAAACACCTTGGCCCAATAATTATTTAGGAGAAAGTGAGGTCTGCAGATGCTGGAGATCAGAGCTGGAAATGTGTTGCTGGAAAAGCGCAGCAGGTCAGGCAGCATCCAGGGAACAGGAGAATCGACGTTTCGGGCATAAGCCTGAAGAAGGGCTTATGCTCGAAACGTCGATTCTCCTGTTCCCTGGATGCTGCCTGACCTGCTGCACTTTTCCAGCAACACATTTCCACCAATAATTATTTAGACAATGTTAAAAATCACTAAAATTATAATTAAAGATGCTACCATTACAAATATGCATTACAAATTGGCCCCTTGGCATATTTCATGGAAACTTGTATAATGAGCAGCAATGTACTGAATTAGAGCCACAGCAGCAGAGCAGATCAGTTTTCAGCCTTTTGAAAAGATTCATTCACTGGATGTGGATGAAAATCCCTAATTTTCCAGAGGGCAGTTGAGAAACAACCACGTTGCGTGGGTCTGGAGTCACATGTAGGCCAAACTGAGAAAGAATTGTAGATATCCTTTTTTTATATAATATATTTTTATTAGAAAAAATAGATTTTTAAATATTACAACAAATACAAAACAATGCAATTCAAAACAGTACAAAAATAGTACAAAACTAAACCCAAATAATAAAAAAAATTCCCCAACCCACCCTCTTATACAAATGTATAAACATATATAGAGAAGTATAAAATTTTAAAAAAACCT
>NC_057712.1:61577406-61578615 GCF_004010195.1 Chiloscyllium plagiosum | reverse complement strand
CCTTATGCGAGTCTGCAGGAAATACAATGGGTAGGCCCAAAGGAGAGAAATAGGATCCTTCTCCACTCCTACACCTAAAATCCTCTCCGTTGCACCCACCACAGCGCTCCAATATGTTTGAAACCTGTCACAAGACCAAAGACAATGGGTAAGAGTATCCGTACAGACCTTGCACTTGGGGCATGCTGAAGATACCCCTGGTTTAAATTTTGACAAACGGTCTGGGCTAAGTGGACCCTGTGGAGAATCTTCAACTGTAAAGCATGGGTCCTATTGCAAATTGATATCTTCCTTGCATTCTCCCAAATATCTTCCCATACCTCTGAAGAAACTTCAACACCCAGCTCTCTTTCCCACATCTTGCAGAGTCGATCAGACTCATCTGAGGTGGCACCCCCCAATTGGTGATATAGAGTACTGACAGAGAGTGTACTCTTAGCCCTTAGTACCCCTCTTTTCATGTCAGATTTGTAGGGATCAGTCAAAAGTGTGGTCCTTTTTTTAATAAAATCCCTAACTTGAAAAAACGAAAGAGGCCTCTATTAGGTAACTCGTACTTCCGTACTAACTGATCGAAGGACATCATTATATCTCCCTCAAATAAATCACCCATGCAAGATATATCCCTAGCTGCCCAACGTCTAAATCCTGAATCTATCATACCTGGTTGAAAACTCGGCATACCCACTAAAGGTGCAAACAAAGACGTTTTGCCAATATTACCTTCCCTCTGCTGAATTGCCCTCCATGCTTTAACAGTATTGATGCCTATTGGGTTATGGCAATATTCCCTTACTGTCCTCACCTTGTCCAAAACAGCAAACTGGTAAGGGGGCACCTAGTCCACTTCGATATCTAGCCATATTGAAAGAGGGTCCCCACAAACCCAATCACTTACATAGGTCAAAAGCGAGCTTAATTGGTAATTTTTAATATCCGGAAGGTCCACTCCCCCCAATCTGTGAGGCAACTGCAGTTTGGCTAATTTAATGAGGGGTCGTTTACAATGCCAGATAAAGGAGCTGAACCAACTGTCCAGTCTCCTGAGTGTTTGTTTATTGAAAATCAGGGGGAGCATCCGTATAGGGTATAGCAAACAAAGGAGAATATTCATCTTAATAAGCACTATCCGACCCAACCATGAGACTGGAAGTGCCTCCCATCTTTGGAGATCTTGTTTAATTTTTTCAAATAATTGAGTAAAATTGG
>NC_057712.1:61574994-61577009 GCF_004010195.1 Chiloscyllium plagiosum | reverse complement strand
GAAGGTAACACAGTCTCCAGCCTTAACGCAAGAGCCTTAGAAAGGATCTTAAAGTCCACATTTAAGAGCGAGATGGGCCTGTATGAAGCACAGTCTTCCGGATCCTTCCCTTTTTTAAGGATAAGTGAAATATTGGCCTCTCTCAGAGATGGTGGGAGACAAACATGACTGTATGAATCATTAAACATATTCAGCATCGGGCCTGACAGTATACTTATAAATTCCTTATAGAATTCACTGGGAAGTCCATCAGGACTGGGCGTCATTCCACTCTGAAGCTGCCTCACAGCTTCCTGCACTTCTTGCTCTGATAATGGGGCATTGAGAAAGGACTGTTGTTCGGGAGTCACACCGGGGAGCTTCAGATCTCTAAAAAAGGATTCCATTTTGGCCTGCCCCTCCACACAATTCTCAGACTGATATAATTCAGAGTAGAATCTCTGGAACATCACATTAATCTTTTTAGAATCACATGTTAGGTTCCCAGACCATTCCCTAATCGCTGTAACGGTTTGTGGGGCACTTCTCTTTCTGGCAAGGTATGCTAAGTATTTGCCTGGCTTGTCACCATGCTCGCATAACCTTTGCTTTGCAAAAGCCAGCTCCTTCTTTGCCATCTGCGTGAGCACAGAATTTAGTGCAGACCGCAGTGCCATAATCCTCTGTAGCTTGACCAACGAGGGTCTGTCAAAATAGGCCTTCTCGGCTGCCTTCACCGTGCTTCAAGGAGGCGTTGCTGCTCACCCTTCTGCCGCTTCCTACTTGTGGAATATGAAATAACTAACCCTCTGGCATAAGATTTGGCAGTTTCCCAGAGAACAGATGAGCTATCAACCGAGCCTATGTTGATGTCTAGGAATGCCCGAAATTCCCTCGAGAAATACTCCACAAACTTGCTGTCCATGAGAATAAAGGGGTCCATTCGCCAGTACCTTGAATCCACTGTAGCATCCTTAATTTTAACCATGAGGTACTCTGGAGCATGATCAGAGAAAAACGTGAAATCCCTACCTGTAGGGTGTAGACACCTCCAGATGTCCACCAATCGTAATTCCCCACACAAACCCAATAACTGTTTAGTTTGTGCACAGGGTATCGAGGGACCTTTAGGCAACCTGTCTACTGTGGGGTCCATGAGGCAGTTAAAATCTCCCCCTATAATGATGTGCTGATACTTGAGACTTATCAGCTTAGAAAAAGCATCTACCAAGAATTTAAGAGGATGAGCTGGGGGACAATAAACATTTAAAATGCCATATTCTTCCCCATTTATCAAGGCTTTAAGAATTACAAACCTCCCATATGTGTCTTTAACACATGCCAACAATTTAAATGAGAGATTTTTCCTAACCAATATAGCCACTCCCCTACTTCTGGTATGAAATTATGAAAAATAAACTCGGTCAAAGCCATTCTGCTGTAATTTCAACTGCTCCTTGTCATCCAAATGTGTCATCTGTAACAAAGCAATATCCACCTTCTCCTTTCTAAGACTCAAGAGCACCTTCTTCCTCTTAAGTGGTGAGTGACTTCCCTTGATATTCCAGGGTACACCATTTAATCAAATCATTAGCCATAATCTTCTGTAATTACATTTAAATTCCAGAGAGGAGGAACCCACAAATTGCTGAGCCTTAGTGTCGCATGATCCACCAAATATAAAAACTACATAAACCAAAACTACTACATTTAACAAACATACAAAATTATTAAAAATAAAAAACAACAAAAGCGAGAAAACAAACCAACATATAAAGCGCCAATAGCGCTGAGTAGGGGAACTCACCCCCTACAAGTGAGGGGGCAACTACAAGTCCCGAACTTCCCATAAATAGGCATCTAACCATCTCAACCACCTTCACTTCTCCCAGCTAGAGCCGCATCACAAGCACAAGCTAAAAAGAATAAACACCCCATAGAATATCAATATGAATAAAAAAAACATTCTTTTATAAAAAAAAGGGAATAAATACCCCATCCATCCTTTGGTATGTCCTAACTTAGAAATTTAAAAT
>NC_057712.1:61546984-61574384 GCF_004010195.1 Chiloscyllium plagiosum | reverse complement strand
CTTCAATCTGTTTCCCCAACATCTCGCGAGATTTCGAGAGCTGGTTCATCAGGTCCTGGAGAGTAATCTGCTCTGAGGCTGCTGCAGGCTGAGCTGCAGGCCCAGCCTCAGATGCTCCTCCTCCCTTTTTAGGCATTTCTGGTCAGCTAAAAATACAGGTAAGTCAATTTTTGAATGTTTCTTGGGGCTCTACAATCTTTCCAACACCCCAAGAAATCCTGGGTTGGGTGGGTTAAAGGACTGTCTTGCTCCTGCTGCGATGCGAAGCTCTGCAGTGTGATCTTCTCAGATCGCCACCATCTTAGATCCCCCAGATATCCTTCTTTAAAGGACACTAGTGAACTAAGTGGGTTTTTTTCAACAATAGGTAACAGTTTCATGGTCATCATTAGAAACATAATTCCAGATTTTATTTTTGTTGAATTCAAATTCCGCCAACTGCCAGAGTGGAATTTGAACTGGGATCCCAAAATATCACCTGTGTCTCTGGATTAATCATCTAGCCATCGCCTCCCCTTACTCCGCTGCTTGCATTTGAAATCTATCAGATAATAGTTTGGAGCTTTCTAATTGAGAAAAAATAGCTTTTCTCACCAATAAATGTAAAATATAGTAACACTTAGAAGTATATTTCATGGTAGTACTTTGTTTGGACCTATACAACATTCATCATGTCGCATGTCAATTAGCTTTTCTCCTGCATTGAATCATATCATTTGCATTTTATACAGATTTTATGCATACCAGGCATGTTGTAGTTTGCTTTGGTATACATAAGTTAATCACTAAAGATATGTAGAAGTTTTTTTTCTCAAGAAAACAACTCTGAATATAATAAATTTGCTCACAAAATGCTGAGCTGTCTTCTGTCAGTTGGTAACATTCTACATTCAGCAATGACGACTCAGCATGACGACATTCTCAAACCTCAGGACATGATCTAGATAATCCAATACAGATTTAGAAGTAAACTCTACCATTGGAAGAGCTAGTCATGGTCTTCTGGTTGAAATCACGGTAATATTCTCACTTACGGGTCACATATTTATGGATTCAAGCCTTATTGTGCAGAGTAACCAGCTAATCAGCTGGCTGATCACCTATGGTCAACCAGCTGATTCTGGTCCCAGTGGTGCCCGGCATGGGTCAGTGGCCAGTGTGAGGATTAAAAGGTGGTCCACAGTGGAGATCATTGCTGGAGTCAGACACCAAGATAAGTCAGGGATGGGGATTCTTTAGGGCCTCAGTAAGCCAAAGGATGTGCAGACCCTTCAACATCTCCAACACCACACTCTCCTGTAAAATTAAAATAGGTCAGTGACAGGCAGCAGGTAGATGCACTGAATGACCTGCTTCTGCTCCTATGACTTACGGTTATCATCACCTCAACTTACTTTGCCCATGATCCGCTAACAACAGCTATCGTGGACACTGAACGTAAGGATCAAAAAGTTTTCATTATTGGAAATTGCGTAGCTTTGTGGGCAAGAGTTTTGTGCAAAAGCAACAATACAACTGTTAGTGGAACCTGGAAATAAATAGTTAATTGAAACTTGTGGAATCATTTTTGTGACATTGTTTAAATTCTTCGTGTGCTAATCATTTGAGCATGTTAATTCCATGATGCAATAACTCTTGTCTAATATAGATATTTCATATGTCCATTAGCTATCATTCATATCTCCCATGACCAGGTGAACTGCTGTTTTTCTAGAAATGGGTTGTATGTGTTTTTACCCATTCTTTTACAAATTTTGCTAGAAATCATATAGTTAGCTTAAAGTTGCATTGTTTCTTTTTAAATGAACCTAACATTATTAGATTAGATTACCTGCGGTGAAGAAACAGGCAATTTGGCCCAACAAGTCCACACTGACCCTCTGAAGAGTAACCTATCCAGACCCATTCCCCTACCCTATATTTATTCCTGAGTAATGTATTTAACACTATGGGCAATTTAGCATAGCCAGTTCATTTGACCAGCACATCTTGTGATTTTGGGAGGAAACCCACACAGACATGGGGAGAATGTGCAAACTCCACACAGACAGTTGCCCAAGGCAGGAATTGAACTCAGGTCCCTGGTGCTGTGAGGTAGCAGTGGTAACCACTGAGCCACCATGCAACTCCCTGTTTTTAAGAGTCTTTTTTTTATCTTTAAAATACTCCCATAAAACATCTTGAAATGTTTCATTTCATTGCAAGAACTCTAAGAATATAAGTTGCTGTTGTTGATGTGGCCAACAGTATAGTTCCCTCTTGACATGGAAAAGATTATCTGTAGGGACCGGAAATGGTGGGCGATTCTTTCAATTGACTACCAAAGGGGCACCTGCAGTGCCAATATTCCTGCCCTTGAAATATGCCATGGCAGCAACAATTGATCAGGTTCCCCTTCCAATGTGAATGCCACTGTATTGTCAGCCCCCTAATCTCCAGGTGGATCCCAAAAACCTGCAAAAATTCAGCTCTTCATTTTAACATGTTTTACTTTAAAGCCTTGTAAGATGAGCACTTGGAGCCAAATTATTCATTTCAACAAGTAACTTCCATTAACTCCATCAATCTAGTTAAAGAAATGAACTCAACCATTTTTTTTTGGAAAAGGGCTATGAAGCAAGTGAAGTGATTAACTCATTGTCAGTATGAATAGGTTTCTATGAACTTAAGTATTCCAGCATTCATAATGGACGTGCTTATAATAATGATGTGTAGTTGAACTACAATGTTGCATGAAATGAATTTCACATTTTAACATGCATGAATCTGAAATATTGGCCTCTTTATAAACTCAATACCAGGTCTGTTTAAATGGAAAACAGTTTTGTTGTTTAGTCATGCAGGAATTTCTACAGGAATATCAAATAAAAGTTCAATTTAAGTTCATTTACATGAGTGAACCTTGTAAGAATGAGTTTGTTGAACAGTCAGCAAAAGAAATGCAGGGTAGAATCTAATGGAGGCCTGAATGGTGTTGGTTATGGCAAGAGTTGTGGCAGTCACACAAAATGTCCAGTGAGGCTTATTTCAACATGAGGAGCAACCTGCTGCATCTTTTATGTATTTGTCAAGTGGCAAGGCGAGTTTCTTGATAGGCATTGGCAGGTTGCCAATTCAGGGGTAATTATAGCTTGTTAAATGTATTATTCATGTCACAACTTGCCTCATTAATATTCAGCTGACCAAACAAGCTAGACATCAAAAATTCTCAACACAAAAGTTAGAGTGGGTACCTGATCATGTCAGCTCAATGTTTGCTCCAAAGGGTCTCCATGTTGGACACTGGGCAGCAACATTTCAGGCACATTAAGAATCCTATATGCTATATCCTCTCATTCTTCTAAACTGTAGCAAATTGAGTCCCAGCCTGCTTAGCCTTTGTTCATAAGACAATCTCTCAATACCAGAAATCATCTTCATGAACATTCTCTGAATTGCCTCCAATGTAATGATATCTTTCCTTAAATAAAGGGATCAAAACTACTCACAGTATTCAGCAGCCCCTTGGACGGTTTCAGTAAGCTTACCCACGATTATACTCCAACCCCTTTGAAATAAGACTATAAGACCATTAGACACAGGAGCAGAAATTAAGCCAGTCAGCCAATCGAGTCTGCTCTGCCATTGAATCATGGCTGATAAATTTCTCAATCACATTCTCAAATCTTCTCTCTGTAACCTTTGTCCCTTTAACAATCAAGAACCTATCCATCTCTGCCTTAAATATATTTAATGATCTGGCCTCCTGACCATTACCTACTGTTGCCCTGAATTCCATAGATTTACCACTCTCTGGCTGAAGACATTTCTCCTCATCTCCATTCTAAATAGTCTTGCTTTTACTCTATGGCTGTGCCCTCGGATTCTAGTCTTTCCTGCTGAAGGAAACATTTCCCAACTTTCACTATATCCAGGCCTTTCAGTATTCTGTAAGTTCGAATTAGATACCACCCTCATCCTTCTAACCTTCATTGAGTATAGACCCAGAGATGTTCCTCATTTATTAAGCCTTTCATTCCTGGGATCATTCTCGTGAACCTCTTCTGCATCCGCTCAGGGCCAGTACATTCTTCCTGAGACATGGGGCTCAAAATTGCTCACAATATTCTAAAAGTAGTCTGATCAGGCCTTATAAAGCCTCAGACGTATATCCCTGCTTATATATTCTAGAACTCTTGAAATAAATGCCACCATTGTATTTGCCTTCCTAACTACGAACTCAGCCTTCAATTTTACTTCAATAGAATCCTGGTCTAGGACTCCCAAGTCCCTTTGCACCCGAGATTTCTGAATATTCTCTGCAGTTAGAAAATAGTCTATGTCTCTATTCTCCCTACCAAAGTGGGTGACCTCACACTTTCCTATGCTGCCACTTCTTTGCTCACTTTTCTAACCTGTCTAAATCCTTCTGCAGCCTCCTCAATACAACCTGTCCCTCCACCTACCTTTGTATCATCTACAAATTTAGCCAGAATGCCTTCAGTTCCTTCATCTAGATCATCAATGTATAAAGTGAAAATTTGTGGTCCCTATATTGACCCTTGTGGAGCACTACTAGTCACCTGAGAAGGACCCTTTTATCTTCATTCTCTGGGCCAACGTTCCATTAGCCATCCTGATTACCTCTGTGCTAGCTTTCTGTATTTAGTGCATAAGTAGCCCCAAATCCTCTTGTGTTGCAGCTATCTGCAGCTTTTCCCATTTAAATATTATCCTATTCTTTTGTTCTCCTTTCCAAAATGAACAACTTCACATTTTCCCCACACCATACTCCATTTGCCAACTTATTGTCCACTTAATTAACCTAGGTAGGCAAGCAGGAAGCTGGAAGAACACAGCAAGCCAGGCAACATCAGGAGGTGGAGACGTCAATGTTTCGAGTATAACCCTTCTTCAGGTCTGGGGCTAGGTGTAAGGGGCGTGCAGATAAAGGGAGTTTGGGGAAGGTGGGTGGTGGTGGGGTAGGGATCGGTGAACATGGTCGAGGATACAACCTGGTTGGTTGATGGGAGGAATGAATCCAGTTGGTAGCTGGAAGGAAGGGAGAGGGAGGGACTGGGAAGGAAGTTGGGCGATGGGAATGGAGGTTGTTTGAAATTGGAGAACTCAATGTTGAGTCCTCTGGGCTGTAGGCTGTTAGAATGCCATGCTTCTAGGAATTCTCATGTGTGTCTCTTTTCAACAGGCTAATTTTATTAGGCTAATTGGCCTATAGTTCCCAGGTTCTGCCTCCGTCTTTTTTTGAATAGGGGTGTCACATTATCAGTTTTCCAATCCCCTTAAAAGAGTGGTACTTCTCCAGAATCTAATTATTTTTAGAAACTTACAACAAATGCACCCATTGTCTCTTTTAGAATCCTAGGATGCAAGCCATCTGGGTCAGGGACTTATCTGACTTTAGCACCATTAGTTTGTTGAATACTATTTCATTAGTAATGCTGATGGCATTTTATTAGGAGGTTCAAAGGATCTTTCACCAGAAGAACTGATGCAAAATATCTGTTAACTGATGTTAACCTAATGCTTCTGCCATCTACTTGTTCCCCAAAATCACCTCTCCAGATTCATTTTTGACGAGTGTAATATAGGGCATTTGACGCATTCAGTCTGCACCATTCCCCTGAAGAGCATCTTATCCAGACTCACTCCATCACTTTACTCCCATAATCCTGCATTAACCATGGCTAATCCATCTAGCCCTGGACGCATGGTGTAATTTTTTAACACAGTTAATCCATTTAACTGTACATCTTTGGACTGTGGGAGGAAACTGAAGCACCCAGAGGCAACCCATGCAGACACAGGGATTAGATGCAAACTCCATACAGACTGTTGCCCAAGGCTGAAATTGAACCCAGGTCCTTAGCACTGTGAGGCAGCAGTGTAACCATTGTGCCAAGGCACTGCCCTTTTTCTAAGAGGCCGATTTGATCTCGCTTTTCTATTTGAAGAAGCTCTTATTGTCAGTTGTACTCATGGTTTAGTTTTTCTATCTTCATTACCCTTTCAGTCCTCCTTTGTTGGATTCTGAATTTATACTGATCATTGGGGCTTTCACAGACTTATCAGCTTCATATTTCAACTCAATATTCTCCTTAACTTCCTTGGTTACCCATGGGCGGTTTATCCCTCACTTAGAATCTTTCTTCCTTACTGGGATGTATTTTTGCTGAGTCATGTCTGCAACTGCATGTTCACATCATTCTTGCTAATTTATCCACTCAATTCACTTTAGCTAACTCTACCCTCATTTCATTGTAATTTCAATTATTTAAATTAAACACAGTTGTTTCTAACCCAAATTTCTCACTCTCAAACTGAACATTAAATTTTATCATGTTATAATCATTACTTCCTTGGGGATCATTTACTTTGAAGGCGTTCGTTAAACTTTCCTCATTACGAGTTACAGAAGATAGGCTGCTGTCAGGTTAGTACTATGACATCTGCACTAGGAAACTATCCATTATTCATTTAATGAATTTGTTGTCGTCACTAGTCTTTCAATTTGATTAAACAAATAAACATAATTGCCATGAGGTTGTATTCATTTACCTCAATTTACACCTTCAGTTCATCTACATTATTCCAAATGATTAGTGCATTAAGGTGAAAAGCCTTTAATTTTGTTCTATTATCAAGTTTCCCAACATTTTTATGTTTCCTTGGTACAATATGATATTTGCACATTTTGACACTTCCTTTTATTTCTTGACAATAACTATCACTAGCCTGAAATCCTTTACCTTTGATCTTGTAATTTTCCATGTTCAACTTGACTGCACTGCTCAACCTCGATCTCAGCATTTGTTTCTTCTTGCAAACTTCAATAAATTTCATCTGCTGATTTGTCTTCACTGTTCACAGGAGTGTTTTCCATACCTGACAATCCTGTCACATAATGGCAATATTTCAGTTTACATTAATCATCAAATATAATTGTTAAGAACTCTTGCCAGCTGCACAAAGTACATCTGCTCCTTATGAAGAGTAGTAGAGAACACCTTATCTCCACCCAAAGACTGCATGGGGCATTGTCAAATTGGGTAGAACGCAATATAATATTGACATTAACTCCTTCAAAATTCTTTCCTTATATAATATGCTTTAGGGCCATGAACATGTCAAAACCAACTTCTGCCACAATCTCTTACCTGATCCATGCCCACAAATGGAATTATACTTTGATGATAACAGATTTCTGCAGATTACAATGATTGTGTTACGTGACCTCCTTTTTTAATACAAATGCAGACACGGAGTAATAATGCATGAAGTTTAATCATTCCTGAATTAGGCTCAGAACTCAGTGATCTTGCAGATAATGTGTTTATTTTTCATATCTAGTGTTATACAGATGTGGCTTGTAGAATGCTGAAACTCATCCTACTGGCACTTACACTTGTCCTTGCTACATGATGGCAAGAAATGAATCTTTAGTCATCCAACAATCTAAAGAACCAATTGACTCGGATTTTAAAAAAATGTATTTTTCTATGCAATATGCATGTGGAGATGGGAGAAGGATGTTTTATTACATAATGTTCCTTAAGTGTAATTAGTACAATGCTGACATTTTTAATTCTTTGCAAGCAACAGGTTTTGATTATGCAATATTTTACTCGTATTATTTGCAATCATATTCAAAATGAGAATGTTTCTATAATCTTTCTTGTGTATTAGTATCAATCATCCCACTTTTTTTCCTATATAAATGTGCCCATGTATCTCAAGTGGGAAAATGTTGTTAAGGTTTTTATATGAACTTTCAAGAGAGGTTGTGCATCTATGGATTTCAGCCAACTCTGATTATTCCTTATAAGCCGATCCCAACACATTGAGATTATTTGGAAGAGCCTCGCCACAGTGTTGTACCGAGGAATATTTTTGGTTTATGTGATTAAATTACACACTAGAGATTCAAGGATACAAAATCACCCCGCATTTTAAAGGCTGGAAACCTATATGGTACATACCTTTATTGCAGTTCTAGTGTGTGGCACTCATTATGTTCACAGATGTGTGCAAAATCATTTGGTACAATTTTTCCTCTCTTCTACTACTATTATATGCCTCAATGATTCTGGGTGAGGTGTGTGATGAATTTAAAATAAAATGGAATGAAATCGCCCAAAGTGTGAATTTAATGTAGGTGATTGAAATCAATATGTGGAAGCTTATGCTTCAATCTAAATAACTGAACACTTGAATAAAGACAATAAATGCTCAATCTCTTTGTACAATTTGTTAAGAGTGGAGGCTGGTACAATTGCAACATTTAAGAGGCAGTTGGATGGGTATATGAATAGGAAGGGTTTGGAGGGATATGGGCCGGGTGCTGCCAGGTGGGACTAGGTTGGGTTGGGATATCTGATGGCATGGATGAGTTGGACCGAAGGGTCTGTTTCCATGCTGTACATCTCTATGACTCTATGACTGTGGATGGAGACTAAATTAGGGATGACCCCCACTCATTGATTTTCTATAATGATGTCAGCAGTTCACATGATTGTAGGTGTGTCTTTTTTATTGTTCTGTTTTTTTGATTGAGCACTGAAATAACAAAATAACTATTTTGAAAATAAAAGCAAGAATTGCTGAAGAATTACGGCATGTTTTGAAAACAAGTAAAATGACACTCATTTCTAAGTACTGTTTACATAGTTGCTATAGTTAAAGTTGTTATGGACCAGACTAGATGCCCTCAAACGATTTTAAGAAGGTAGCCTAGACCTTAATATTTTCTTAATTTAAAGACAAATATAAAGTGTCTGTTCCAGATGCAATGTGACTGGTCAAACTACTCAGCATATATGAAAAAAACAATTTGTTTAAAAGCTATAGTTAAAACACAACTAAAGAAAGAGGAATTTAGAATAATTTAACTCTATTGAAAAACTTAATAGAATAATGGATTCAGTAACTGGGTGGCACGGTGGCACAGTGGTTAGCACTGCTGCCTCACAGTGCCAGAGACCCGGGTTCAATTCCCGCCTCAGGCGTCTCTCTGTTTGGAGTTTACACATTCTCCCCGTGTCTGCGTGGGTTTCCTCCCACAATCCAAAAATGTGCAGATTAGGTGAATTGGCCATGCTAAATTGCCCATAGTGTTAGGTGAAGGGGTAAATGTAGGGGAATGGGTCTGGGTGGGTTGCGCTTCGGCGGGTCGGTGTGGACTTGTTGGGCCGAAGGGCCTGTTTCCATACTGTAAGTAATCTAATCCATTACCAATTCTAAATCTGTCTAATTAACTGTTTGAAGATAGTTACATCCGATAAACACACCACTTGGCAAAAAAGGAAAATTCAAACATAGATTCTCACATGCAGTTCTCCCATGGGGAAGAAAAAACATCAAGAGAAAATTCAGAGACAGTAGCAGCCTAGGAGATAGTCACTGAAGCTTCCAACTATGTTGAGACCCCAATAGCTTCTGATGTTATTTAGAAATCCTAATCTGTGAGAGTTGCCCACACCCATTCAGGCTGCATTAAAAAAAGACCTCCCAAGCTGTTTACTTGAGTGGATTCCAGTAGCCAGCTCGGTGCTTCTTGTTTAACCTCTCTCTTAAAAGAAACCAGGACAAAATGACTGAAAACAAAAATTGTTGGAGATTACAGCAGGTCAGGTACTATCCATGGAGATAAAATAAGCTAATGTTTTGAGTCTACACGACTTTCCATCAGAACTGACATGAAGTAAGGAGGGGTCAGCATTTATACAATAGTGGAAGGAGAGTGTTGGGGAGGGTGGAGCACTGGGGGAGAAAGGATGTTGATAGTGCAGATTAAATGATCAGAATGTGAGAAGGCAGAACAGTGGTGTGTCTAACTGTCAGACTGGAAAGAACAGATGGTCCCACTGGGGTGGGGGAGGGGAAAGAGGATATGGTGACAGAGAATGTAACAAGTAAAGCTGAAAGAAAGGGAAAGGAATAGGAATGGGTTCAGAATTTGAAGGTGTTGAACTCAATATCAAGTCCAGAAGGTTGTAAAGTGTAAAGCGTAAACCTCTTAAAGTGACAGCATCGTCGTAAGGTGTAATTCGCAGATGAGCAAAAGCTGAGAGGTGTGTTCAATGGAGATTTTCAATTTTCAGTTTTCAGTTGTCAATGTGTGCAGTGTATACAATGGAGATTTTCACTTTTCAGTTGTCAATGACAATTGCCTTTAGCCTACCAACAGCTATATGTGACTAATTCTCAGGTAGCTTAACAGCTTTGGTTTACAAAGTTAAAAATCACACAACACCAGGTTATAGTCCAATAGGTTTAGATTTAGATTTAGATTTAGATTAGATTACAGTGTGGAAACAGGCCCTTCGGCCCAACAAGTCCACACCGACCCACCGAAGCGAAACCGACCCATACCCCTACATTTACCCCTTACCTAACACTACAGGCAATTTAGTATGGCCAATTCACCTGACCCTGCACATCTTTGGATGGTGGGAGGAAACCGGAGCACCCGGAGGAAACCCACGCAGACACGGGGAGAACGTGCAAACTCCACACAGTCAGTCGCCTGAGGCAGGAATTGAACCCGGGTCTCTGACGCTGTGAGGCAGCAGTGCTAACCACTGTGCCTCCGTGCCGCTCACAATTTAATTAGAAGCACTAGCTTTCGGAGCGCTGCTCCTTCATCAGGTGGTTGTCAGCTTGGGTTTGTGAGCAAGATAGTGAGAACACATCAGACCTCCACCAGCTTAGCAGCTTTCTCTGTCCTCTGTCGTAAAGCCACAATAAGCCTTGAAAAATATCTCCAGCAGTTGTTATAAGCTGTAACTTTTAATTAATAAATCAGAGACATTTTATAAGTTTCGTGCCACATGCAAACCAGTGAAAGCATCTGGAAAATGAAGATGAAGAAACAGTGTTCTGATTGGCTCAAGAACAAATCCTCTCAGCAGATTCTGTGAACAGCAACCGCTCAACTGCCTTCCCAGACTTTCCCTCCACCCATGACAAATGTTTTCTTATCTGTCTATCTCAGCTTGTATGAGTGTAGGGGAAGTTCATAAGGTGATTAGAGTTTTAACTAGTAGACCTATATGCCAATTGTTTCATAATTGTTTCCCTGTATGTAGAGTCTATTTGCTTATAAGATGTTGAGCTGTACTGGGCATTGAGGAAGGATAATGCTGATTTAGGTAAGGTTGTAAGATTGGATATGATTAAGGATAGGTGTGTGGCTCAGTCTTTAGATAGTGATAAACATAGGATTGTGCACTAACATCTGCAGTGAACTGCCAGCCATACCACCTTTGTGCCCTGAGTAACACTGGCTTGTAGTTGACCTCCCACAATGTGCACAGAAAAGGGTAATTCTAGATCATGATTGATTGACTCAGGGTATGGCCATGCTTAAAAATGACACTGGTGCAAGGGATCCACTGGTGCAGTAGCAAAGACATCCGCAAATGGCTAAACCCCAGAACATGCACTGAATCACAGTACTGAGAAATAAGTAAGGAGAACTGCTGTATCATCACTGATCATTTGAGATTCTGAAATCCTGTCTCCAGTTACTTCTTACTAGCTGGAAAACATTCCTGCTTTATCTTGAAGATTGATTAATGGTTATATAACAGCCTCTTCGGAAAAAGCTGTTAATTGATTCTAACCACACTGAAATGTTAAAAGTTTGAAATGTACCATTTCTCAGAATTTTGAAAAGTACCATTTTCAAAGCTATTACACGAGGGAGTGTCAGTTATGTGGAACTAATTGAAAATTATCAGATTTATAACATTTTATATTTTTTCAGGCATTTCTGAATGATGTCTTCAAAGCTGCCATGGGAAATCCTGCAGGACCTTAATTATGTGCTGCTCTGACACAACCCCAACAATATCATGACTACTATCGACACCACTAACCGCCAGCTTAAAGTGGAGAGGAGTTCCAAGAAGATTGCACATATCGACAGCATCTCCAAATCATGCCAACAATGACTGTTGGTTCTGTTCTTTCAGAAAAGACTTCAGCTCAGGAGCAATAATGCTCCCAGCACAGTGCTGTTTACAGTGTAACTGAGCTGTAGCTAATCATCATACATTATAAGTGGCAACAAAAAGGCAATATTTCTGGTTAGTTAGACTTGGGCTTTGCTGGTATGCAGGAAAATATTCTCAAAATGTCAGGGACATTTTGGTCAAATATTGATTAATCATTAAAATACAAAGTGGTTTGGTTTTCATTGAGCTTTTTAACTAATCATGAACAGCTAAACTTTGGAACTGCTTGATGGAATCTTATCAGCCCTGCAGAGGTGCGCAAGAGAGCAAAGGGCTAATTAAGGGACCATTTGGAGTGGGAAGTTCCTGATGTTGTCACATTGGATGAACTTCCTGCTAGGGCTAGAGACCAGCAGGTACCCGGAGGGAACTTCCTTCTATTAAGCTAAAATCATGTGAGGCAATCCTTGAGGATTGCCCTGGAGTCTTCTATAATGATGGGTTAATCAACTGGACACAAGCTGTGAACAAAGTCCATCTGAAAAAGCCATTTTAGCAAATTATGTGTATTTTATTTAAATTGAACATTTTCCTCCACTGGGAATGAAACAATCACAGACTGGGAGAAAGGAGTTGGAAATAAGAAGTCAGGTTATAAAGCCTGCAGGAAGGCATCTATTCAAAGTTGGCAACCCAAGTTGGAAACCTTCAACACCTCCTTTCTATCCTCATGATCAGGGAGCCAATTGGATGAGAAGCCTCCAGCTACAGCCACAACCAATTCTATGGATGATGATGAGTCGATGCCATGACCATTCTCTATTTGTAAATTTTCATCATGACTCACAGAGCACCCTCATCTTGAAGTGCCCTCATGATTCCTACCTGCTTTGGCAATGCTCAATTTCCCAGGTTTTGTTTTTAATTCATGGCATGTGTGTGCCCTGGCAAGCCAGCATTTATTGCACACACAATGCTGCCCTTGAGAAGTTAGGAATGAGCTGCCTTCTTGAACTGTTGCAGTCCATTTATAGTAGGTCAACCCAAAATGCCATTAGAAATCCTGGGTTCCATGATTTTGACCCAACAATGCTTTCTACGTCTAACATTCCCACCAAGCTGTCAAGATCTGATTTGATAGTGGGGAAGGGGTGGCCGTGTGTACAGGAGGCATGATGATGTTTATTGTCTGCTGCCTCAAATGCATGATCGACTTTGCTTTAGGTGAACTCTATTTGGAAAAGCTTCTCAAATACTTCGAACTTAAGATTGACTCAGATTTCTTGTTTCTTCACTTTTACTATCTGTATTTGGCTTCAACAAGGTAGAAGTTGGCCTTGGTAGCTCTGGACCATAACCTTACACAAGTATTATATCCCTTGACTATATTAATAATGGATCTACTGCTTGTTCAAGGTCTTGTCTGCAAATAGCTTCCAATTGTCTGACAGGTGAGCCCCAAGTTAGAATAAATGCTTTTAATTTCAGAAGTAACATCATTGTGTTGCCAGGAGAATAAGGAGTTTCATTGCAAGTTCCACAAATCTAATTACATTCTGGATGTAGGTTTGCTCGCTGAGCTCAAAGGTTTGTTTTCAGGCTAGTGGGGTGTTAAAAGGAGGTTTGTATTTAAGATGTTTAAGTAGTACCTGTTTCCTTAAGCATTCATGCAGGAAGTACAGCAGGTCACAGTTGGCGCTCTGTTGGATGGCATTGGTTTCCCATTTCGGGCCAGTCTTAGTGTATTGCGCCCATAGGTGTTAGCGAGTTTTGAGAAGATTTGTAGCTCAGGTTGAGCTTCTGGATGTAGGTTTGCTCACTTAATTGGAAAGTTTATTTTCATTTTGCTTCATTTCAGTGAAAATGAACCTTGCAGCTCAGCGAGCAAACCTACATCCAGAAGCTCAACCTGAGCTACAAATCTTCTCAAAACTCTCTGATTACATTCTCCATCCCTGTAAGGAAGATGGCCCAACATTAACTTTTCTTAGAGGTGGACAACTCTTGCTGGCAGTTCACCCCAAATATGTAGATTAGGCTCTGTGGACTGATTTGTTAGGATCTTCAAGTCTAGAGATTTGGGCAAACATTACCTGTACAATGTTGAAAAGAGACCAAACTAATTTCCACCATTCTTCTTTTTCATTCTCATGCCAATTCATTATTAAGTATTAGCATCAATCTCTCATCAGTCTTTGATATCGCCTCCTATTTCAAGGCAGTTCTATTGTCCACTTATTAATGTCAAGAATTCATGATTCATGTACTTACATATTGACTTTGTATTCAAAGAGTTAAGTTTCTGTCATTTTAAAAAGCTTTACATTGTAGTCTTTTTAACACCCATGAACAAAATTGAAGCTGAATGGTTTTATCTCACTTTATAATATATATTATCAATTCTCAGAACTCTTTTCAACAGCAGTGCATGTCAAAACTTCAGGTCCCACATCAATGAGCCCATAAGATTTTCATTCAAAATCCAAAGGTGTGCAGGTCTGGTGAATTGGCCATGCTAAATTGCCCATAGTGTTAGGTGTATTAGTCAGGGGTAAATATAGGGTAAGGGAAGGGGTCTGGTGGGTTACTTTTCAGAGGGTTGATGTGGACTTGAAGGGCCAAATGGCCTGTTTCCACACTGTAGGTAATCTAATTTAATCTAATTATATGAAGCATGCTGATCTATCCACACATTATGCACCCTGTCACATGAAACATTGTTCTGCCAACATTCATTTGTCCCAATGTTTTCTTCAGTTGTTTGTTAAAGCTAACAAAACAATGTAAACAATCATTATACATAACTATTAATGACAATAATGATGAAAATCTCAATTTACTTACATGACATTAAAAAAGGAATTCCAGTGAGAATGAAATAATGAGCAATGTGTGATTAACTGAACAAATAAGCTCAGTATGAAACTAAGTAGATTTACTGAGAAATGGATTTTTTTTTATTCATAACAGCATTTTTGTAGAAGAAAAATCAAGTTTTATGCTTCACAAATCAAGTTATAGTGATTATATCAGCATTAACTATTCAGCACTACCTACACAAAATTCAGATGAGAAAGTTATAAAGATAAATTAGTAAAATGCGGAGCATAGCAATTTTACAAATATTGCTTCTTGATAGAACACTAATATTTGCACCTCCCTCAACCAGTAGTTGCACTGTCCACCCAGGGTTATTATCCACACCCATTTCAGACCATAAAATGAGCATTGCCATATTTGTCCTCCAGAATGTTATCTTGCTTATTTGCAGTCTTGTACATTTTACAATAAATTTATTGCAAGAAGGAAGTGGATACATTTCAGCCCTCAGTTCTTCCCAGCACATGACAATAAGTATATAAGGAGTTGCAGCAAGTGTAGATGGGCCAAACGCCTGGTCTCCACAGCCTTTGAGGTCGATCATACTATTGAGATGCACGTTGGGACTCTACAAGAGTCTGATGTGGAAATTTCCAGCAAGTTTCAAGTCTCCTACTCCCAAAGACCCTCCACAAATGTCGCTAACCCTGAGCTAGAGTCAGAGATATTTGACATTTCTAGTGTACTTATTTGGACAACTACCCAGGCAATGTTAGACAGAGAAAATTCTAATCTAACTCCTTGATATATGTACAACTTCCAATGCCCTAGCAATCACACATACTGCCCAGCCAATATCCACCCTGACCTCTCCCTAACTACCTCCTACCCACTGACAATCCTCTATCCTAGCCGCCTCCTCCATCATCACCCAACTATCAATTATGGAGTATCAGACATGGGTACCACTTCACACTGTCAGTTTTGGAAGTTGCAAACTGGCCAAATCAAACTTAGTTTTGCTTAATAGAATATGGTTGAATGGAGAATGAGCTAGTTTTGTTTTCACTATAATTTTGTTTTCATTATAACACTTCTAACAATTATGTTGTCCCCCACATACGAAGGGAATAATAAGCAGATTAAAATTTACAACTTGGTCATCACCAAAGTCCAAATGTGTAACTTGGTCACTTGAGAATTAATTCTGAGAAGTTTTCAATTAATTCCTGAACATACCAAAGCAATTGGGAAATTTAGACTAAAGTTTATTGTATCTAGTAAATGGCAACATTCTGTTGCCATGAGAGAAAGTGAGGGCTGCAGATGCTGGAGATCAGAGCTGAAAATGTGTTGCTGGAAAAGCGCAGCAGGTCAGGCAGCATCCAAGGAACAGGAGAATCGATGTTTCGGGCATAAGCCACATTCTGTTGCCATCTGGTTAAAGAAAGGCAGCCATGGAGATCCATACAGTAGACACATGGTGAATTAACCCCTTATGAATCCTGCTGCAATACAACATAATTCAAGTTGTAGGTCAATATAATCAAAAACCAACCCTTTTAGCAAGCTTATAACTTCTCCACACAGTTTATTATCTTTGAGGGGCTATTGTGTAACTGTGAGAGTGTCCTTACTACTAGGCCAAAAGATTTGGGTTCAAGTCCCACCTGTTCCAGAGATGTGTCATAACATATCTGGACAGGTTGTTTATAATTATCTATCTATAAATTCTCTCAAGTATGTAAGTACTTTTACATATTGGAGCCAAGAGAAATATTAGACGTATTCCTTTCAGCATGCAATGGAACATTGTCTTTGTTAAGACTAACACAATTCCTAATTAATCAAGAAGAGAGGAAATATCGTCCAGTCATAAGATAGTAATTTTTTTAATGATTGTGTAAAAAAGCATGTATTTTATTGTTTTTTTATTGTATGCTGCAATGGGAAGAGAACTGCATTTTTAGCTGATTCAGGTAGTGATCGGAGAAGATGAAGACAAGCTGGATCCAAGGCTATATACAAATGGAGATTTAGCCAGTGACATGTAGCTCACTTGTCTGTGGACCAATGACCAGTTAATGATGATAAAGACTTTCTGCCTGCCAACCACTATGTGACTGGTTATCAGGAGGCTGAACAATCTGGGACTGTGAACAAGAGAGAGAAATCATCAGATTTTACTGGATCAGCAGCTCTCTTTGTTCACTGCAGTGAAAGCTACAGTGAAGTCTGAAGAAATGCAATCTTTTTCTTCAACAGTTGTTATAAGCTGTGACTTCTAAATAATAAATAATCAGAGATCTTTTATAAGCATGAAACAGACTGCATCTCCTGCAAACCTGTGAAGGTATCCAGAGAAGGAAGACCAAGAGGTAGCACTTTGATCAGGACAAGAATCATCACAGCATATCCTGTGAATCAGAATAACTGAAATGTGTTCTCAGTTTCTTCCTGCACCCATAACTCCCATAGTTTTTCCTCTTGTGTGTGTCTGTTTGACTGTGTGTGTCTGTGTGTGTGTCTGTTTGACTGTGTGTGTGTGTAAGGGAGATTGTATAAAGCATTTAGAGTTTCAACTACTGGAGTTGTTTGCCAACAGTTCATGACTGTTTGTCTGTAGCTTGAGTATATTTATTATGCAATACATACTGTTTCTTGTTAATACAGAAATGTGCCCCATGCTTTCTGTCAACCTGCTTCTGAAAATCAGGTAAATTGGGGAATTATGCCTTTTTAAAACAATCTTGGACTTTTGTGATGGCTCTGAGAATAGTGGGTTTTGAATTTTAGTGTTTTACTCAATGAAGAGTAACAGTTCTCTCCCCCTTTAGTAGTTTCTTTTCCTGTAGGCATGCATTTTACTTTATCAAGTATATTAGATGAGAAGTTGAAAGATGCAATGCAGACAGTCACCAAAGTCAAATTCAACAAGTAAAACATTTAACATAACTGCGTCAGCAAAAATAAAGCTAAGAACTGCAGATGCTGGAGATCTGAAATAAAAGCAAAAATTGCTGAAGAGACTCTGCCAGTCTGGCAGCATCTGTGAGTTAAAATTTCGAATGGGTTCTGATGTTGAGTCATCGGACTTGAAACATTAGCTCTGCTTTCTTCCCAGTGATGCTGCCAGTCCTGCGTTAATAAAATATTGCATCAGTTGTAATTTGAACAAAAAATGGAAATATTGTAACTGCTCAGATGATCAGTCTGCATCTGTAGAAGAGAGAAGCAAAGTGAACAAGCCAAGTAAGGGGCTGGGTTGGATTGTGTTAAAGGTGAAAAAACACAAACTCTGAAACAGGAAATCGATCTCCCTTGAGCCATCACAATTGCAAAATCAATGAAATTGTGATAAATGAATGATCACCTTGCTTCAAGTCTCTTTATCTAAACAGTCATTCTGTTTTGAACTTATTTTATCTGGGTTTCCAAGGGCTCTGTAAAATTAAGAAGTGAAGGTGCTGGAAAGGATGGAATTGATAAGACAAATGTCTAGAGTATTTCTTATGGGGCAGTGAGTGTAGGAGTGTTTGTTGCATGACCAGCAGGTTGCCCAGTGAGCACACTGCTGCCACCATGCCTCTGATCAGACTGGCTTCCTGGTCAACTACCAGCTCTACACAACTACCACTGAAGCACCAATCAATGATGGCACAATCAGGATACCCTAATGCCATCCCCCATCTTGATCACTCCCTCCAGAACTTACATTCTCTTGTAGCCTTTGACAATCTTTTGAGCATTCCAACATTACAGCAGTTCCCCAACATAGCACTCAACTATAGGTAGTAAATAATCTTCCATCAGATTAAAGTAAGAAATTTAGATTTGAAAAATTCCAAAGAAGTCCATATTGAACTTGAAACATTAACTGAGTTTCTATCATTGCCAGACCGCCTGTGTTTCTCCAGCATTTTTTGTTTTCATTTGGTTTGTAAGTAATTTTCACAGATACTAATCCTGATAAGGGAGGTAATGGCATAGTGGTACTGTCACTAGATTAGTAATCCAGAAACCCTAAGCTAATGTGCTGAGAACATGGGTTTAAAACCCACCATGATAGATTACAAAATTTGAATTCAACAGATCAGGAATAAAAAAGTGGCCAGTTTATTTATTTTCATATAAACCCATCAGATTCCCTAATGTCCTTGAGGGAAGGAAATCCGCCATCCTTACCTGGTCTTGCCTACACTCTAGACCCACACCAATCAGGTTGACCACCAGGAACAGGCAATAACAACACCACATCCCATGGATTTGTTTTTTAAAAGATAGTGCTGACCAGTTCCAGTTTAATGTGGGAGCAAGACAACAGATGAAACCCATTCTTTAATGCTTTGATTGGCCCTGCCCTTGGACCTAGATGTAAAGATACCCATCCTATTGCACACAAGTAATGGTGTTTGCTAGGATGTTTACCTGTTAATAGGGAGCATGACAAAGCTCTGATTTTAATTCTATATCAGGAAAACAATTATTTTCATTTAAGAAAAACAGAAATTGCTGGAGAAACTCAGCAGATCTGGCTGCAACTTTGGACACATAACAGAATTAATACTCTGACAGAGGATCACTGGACTTGAAATGTTAATTTTGCTTATCTTTCTACAGACGCTGGCAGACCTGCTGGGTTTCTCTAGCACTTCCTGTTTCTGTTTCAGATTTCCAGCATCTGCAGTTCTTGTTTTTAAATATTTCCATTTGTATCATTGAACTACATGCCCTGGATTCCCTTTCATTCAAAATTTCCCTGCCCATCTCTCCTAAACTTACTCTACAGCCTTCTTTTCAAGAGACAAAGACCAAGGCAGAATATGAGCCTTATCAGTGAGGATTAACAGGTCACTCCAAAACATGTCTTTCCTTTTACCTGATAGACAAACATGTAGCACAAATACTTTCCAGCTGATGAAGAATAGGGGCCATAGATAGTCTTTTATTTCTCCAAGACATGCATTATTGACTCTTGCCCACTGTATCTCCACTATTGACTGACTAAAGAACGCTAATGCCAGACAGAATCTCATGGCTCCTAGCCTCTCAATTCCTTGCGGCTATTAAATCTTGTTTCATCATTGTTCACAACTTAATCTGGAAATGACAAATAGGACTCTTGGCTCATTTAATTCAAGTATGCAGCAGTATCAGTTTCAGATAGATGCTAAAATGTTGTTTCTTTTCCCCTTTCCCTTCAACTAAGTATTTAGCACAGGAGCTTTATATTACCAGCTTACTCACCGTAAGAAATTGATGAGATTTTAACATCTTAAAGTACTCCAGCCATAAATATTTGGTAAAATTTCATTCTGCAAATATTCACTTGCTCAGTATTATGCCATGATACAAAATATCCCACAGAGATTAGACACTGATGTGCTGTCTGGATTTCAAACTTTAAAGTGAATTTCAGTTGTAAATCTTTGACAGGTTGCTGGTATTTACTGTTTATTACTCTCGTATAAAGGTAATGTGCACAACTGTCACTTTGAAACAGTTACAGACAAAGCTCAGAATATTTGATTATTGGTAGTATTAGTGGATCTCACAGAATTTGCAGATAGAATAGGAATCATACATGATAGCTTTGATGTCTGCTGATAATGCATGCAGCTTAAACTCCATATTGCACTACAGGTAGTTCTTCTTTAGCGCAATTGTTGTGTTCTTGTGCAACACTGCATTATTGAAAAATTATGCTTTAGAAACAATGCTCAACGTGTTGGTGATGCAATCAAGTTACAGCCAACACACATTTTAAAAGTTTATGCTTTAGAAACAGTGTTCCTAATTTGTCAATCTCGATACAGCAAATTTATATTCACGAAACATGAGTTATAGCAGAACGACCTTTATGTGTTTCATATGTAGTTCTGCATCCTCAGCACAAAATAGAAAAGATTCTGTGAAACTTGAAAGGGTTCAGAAAAGATTCACAAGAATATTGCGCAGGTTGGAGAGTTTGAGCTATAGGGAGAGGCTGAATAGGATGTGGCTGTTTTCCCTGGAGCGTCGGCGGCGTGACCTTATGGAGGTTTATGAAATCATGAGGGGCATGGAGAGGATATATAGACAAAGTCTTTTCCCAGGGGTAGGGACTTCCAAAGCTAGAGAGCACAGGTTTAAGGGAGATGGGAGAAAGATTTAAAAGGGACATAAGGGGCAACTTTTTTTACATAGAGGGTGGTGCATGTATGGAATGAACTGTCAGAGGAAGTGGTGCAACCTGATATAATTACAACATTTAAAAGGCATCTGGATGGGTATGTGAATAGGAAGGGTTTAGAGGGATATGGGTCAAATGCTAGAAAATGGGGCTAGATTTATTTAGGACATCTGGTCGGTATGGACGAGTTGGATTGAAGGGTGTCTTTCCCTGCTGTACATCTTTGTGACTCTATGACTCTAAGTCAGGCACCTTTCATCATCAGCACTCCTGTCACAAAGCAATATTTTTTCATTCATTCGCGGGATGTGGCATAATTTATTGTCCATCCTTAGATGCTATTAAGAAGGAGGTGGTGATCTGTCTCTTGAATTACTGTAGTCCATTAGGAATAGGTAAACCCATAATGCTGTTAGGGAAAGAGTTCTAGGATTTTTGACCGAGAAACAGAAGGAACAGCAATACATTTCCAAGTCAGGAGGATAAAGAAACTTGCAGATAGGGGTGTTGTCATGAAACTGTTGCCATTGTCCTTCCCGATGGTAGTGGCTTTGAGTTTGCAGGATACTGTCTAATAGGCCCTAGAGAATTTCTGCAGTGCATCTTATAGACAATACACAATGCTGCTACCAAGTGTCAGTTTTGGAGGTAGTGGATGTTTGTGGATATGTTGCAAATCAAGTAACTTTCCTTTTCCTGGATGGTGTTAAGCTTCATGACTGTTGATCAAGCAGCACTCATCCAAGCAAGTGGAAAGTATTCCATCATACTCCTCACCTGTGCCTTATAGATGACAGGCTTTCGGAAGTCATGAGCTAAATTACCCGCTGAATAATTCCTAATCTCTGACCAGCTCTTGTAGGTATTGAGCTTATATAGAACATAGAACATAATACATTACAAAGCAGTACAAGTCGTTTGGCCCTCCATGTTGTGCCGACTTGTGAAACCAATCTGAAGCCCATCTAACCTACCCTATTCCATTTTCATCCATATGTTTATCCAATGTCCATTTAAATGCCTCTAAAGTTGGTGAGTTTACTACTGTTGCAGTCAGTTCATTCCACACCCCTAATAATCTCTTTGCAAAGAAACTACCTCTGGCATCTGTCCTAAATCTATCATCCCTCAATTTAAAGCCCCTCGTGCTAGCCATCGCTATCCGAGGAAAAAGGCTAGTCCAGTTCAGTTGCTGGTAACCTCCAGGATGTTGTTGGCAGGAGATTTTGTAATGTCACTAAATGTCAAGGTGTGAGATACTCTCTTGATGGCAATGATCCTTTGGCATTTTAATGGTCCAAGTGCTTTGTTAATTATTTGTTAATTATCAATCCAACCAGGTCTTGCAGCAATTGGACATGGACTGCTTCAGTATTTTAGGAGTCGGGAGTGTGATGCCGGAAAAGCACAGCAGATCAGGAAGCATTCAAGGAGCTGGAGAGTCGGCGTTTTGGGCAAAAGCCCTTCATCAGCTTTTGCCCAAAACATTGACTCTCCTGCTCCTTGGAAGTTGCCTGACCGGCTGTGCTTTTCCAGCACCACACTCTTGACTCTGATCTCCAGCATCTGGAGTCCTCACTTTTGCCTCAGTATTTTAGGAGTCATGAATGGTGCTGAATATTGTGCAATTATCCATGAGCATTACCCTTCTGACCTTATGATGCAGGGAAGGTCATTGATGAAGCAATATAAATGGTTAGCTCTGAGACATTACCCTGAGGAATCTGTGTAGAGATGTCCAGAAGCTGGAGATGACTGACCTCCAATGACCACAACCAGCTTCTTATGTGCCGGGTGCTTGGAGTGCTTTCCTCTTGATTCCATTGACTTCAGTTTTGCTAAGACTGCTTGATGCTACAAATGCAATCTTGATGTCAAAAGTAATCACTCTGATGTCACCTCTAGAATTCAGTTCTTCTGTCCATATTTGACCAAGGCTGTAATGAGGTCAGGAGCTTGAACAGTTGCAACAACAAATATTTTTCTTTTGCTTTTATTGTTTTAGCATATAGCTGTCACATTTCAATTAAACATAGATAATCAAATTGAACATGAAGGAAAGCCAATGTTGTGGATTTTTTTGAGTGAAGGGGGTAGTGTTTTATTGCTGACTACCGAGAAAAAAATAATAAAAATTGACATCAAATGCACACACAAATACATAGCTTACAAAGAAGGGGAAGAAGTATCGGGTACATAGAGGAAATTTGCAGTTTAAGGTTTTTTAAGGACCTTTGAATTTGAAGAATGAAATTCTTCAAGACCAGCAGTTCAGCTGATGGCTTTGTTTCCTCCATGATGGTAGTGCTGCAGATTTTGGAGTTCCCAGTAAATCTGCATTTTTGTTCCAACTTGTTCTTCATCAACTAACATTTGAGCCTGAGGAAGAAGAGCTTCAAGTATCCTTGCTGTTATCAATACATGTTGCTTTCCCTCTCTGCCTTGTTGCTTAAAGCAAGGTACTAAAGTTGGTTTGCATATTCCAGGTATATCTCCATTGCCTTTTGCAAACTTAACATTCCGTAGGTAACCGTTTACCACCAAAATGAGTTATCATGCAAGTGTGAGTAAAATGAGAGATGCCAATTTCTCAATGCCACACTGATGTTCAGTGAAATTTGATTAAAATTAGTAATTCAAAAACAATCAGCTTTGTGCAATCCACGTGGGTTGCCTGAACTACTCAAGTAATCACAGCAGTTAATTTTAAGTCAATAGCATCTTTTTTCAAACCATTATAATCCATGAAAATATCAAGTATTAAAGTCAAATGATGAAAATTGAATATTGACAGACTATTTTCATTACAAACATAGCAAAGTGTTTCAGAATTTTCCGAGAAATAATAGTGTTTTTCTTGACTGCATCGAGTTCAAATCAATGTATGCCAAGAAGGGCTGTCTTCATGATCCAAGACTTAAAATTGAGTTACTTTTGTTGGGAAAGAATAAAAAAGTCTTCAATCTTATTCTTTTGAGTGTAGAATCCCTACTGGAAGTTAGTCTCTCTGACTTTGCAACATAGTGAATATAGTGATCATTGGATTTAGTAGGAGCTCAACTGAATTCCAAACATGTGACCTTTACATTGATTCATTTTGTCTTCCTATAAAATACAGGCCATTAATAAAATACCTTTTTTACTTGCTTGTGTGACATGAGTATCACTGGTTGAGCCAGCATTTATTGCCTGTTTCCTATGTCCCCTTGAGGAGGTGATGGGGAGCCGCACTTTTGAACTGCTCCAGTACATGTGCGGTAGGGATAGCCACAATGCCCTAACGGAATGAATTCTAGGATTCTGAACCAACAGCACTGAAGGAATGGTGATATATTTCCAAGTCTGGATGGTGAGTGGCTTGGAGGAGAACTTGCAGGAGGAGGTGTTCTCATGTATCTGCTGCCCTTGTCCTTTTAGATGAAAGAAGTTTGGAAGAAATTGTCTAAGGATCTTTGGCAAATTTCTGTAATGAATCTTGTAGATTCTACACACTGAGCACCAGTGGTGGAGTAATTTCTGTGGATATGGTGCTGCTTTATCCTGTATGGTGTCAAGCTTCGAGCATTGTTGGAGCTGTGCTTATCTAGATACGTGAGGTATATTCCATTACACTCCTAATTTAATGTGGAGGTGCCAGTGTTGGATTGGGGTGGACAAAGTTAAAAATCACACAACACTAGATTATAGTCCAACAGGTTTATTTGGAAGTACAAGCTTTCGGAGCACTTATCCTTCATCAGGTAATGAGTGACGCATGATCATAGGACACAGAATTTATAGCAAAAGACCAAAGTGTCATACAACTGATGCGATTTATTGAACAAACCTAGATTGCTGTTAAATCTTTAATCACTTAGAATGGGAATGCAGATTGAGAGTGATTAATATATAAACCCCAGAACTTCTTAGAAGTCACAGTCCTGAGATAACTTAAGGTATTATAAAAAAAAAGTGGCATCTCAGCTCAGACAATGCATTAAAGTTGTTGGTTCGAGTCTGTCTGCATTCCAACCTTGAATGAGACTGGTTCTATTTCCAAAGTAGGAATTTATAAAATATCACATGAACTGATTGCCTGTAGATTGTGTGTTTTTTGAACAAAATAGAATGCATCTCCAAATGCAAATTCACCCCATAGAATTATACACCCCATAGGTGTGTGTGTGTGTATGTGTGTTAGTGCTTGAGAGAGGGTGCGCGCTAATGTGACAGAGTATATGTTTGTGAGAGGTTGTGTGTGTGTGTCTGAGAGAGCACATGCATATGAGAGAAGGTCTATGTGAGTGTGACTGTGTGTAAGGGTGCGTGTGTATGTGTGCAGTGTGTGTGGGCTTGCAGTAGAGTGAGGTACTGAGGTGCCCATCCTTGATGGAAATGTGTATGTCCAAGAAGGAGGCTGATTCTAAAGCCTTGTAGATGGTGAACAGGCTTTGGCGAGTCAGGTGGTGAGTTATTGGCTGCATGATTTCTAGCCTCTAAGATGCTCTTGTATCCATTGTATTTATACGGTTAGTCCAATTCAGCTTCTAGTCAATGTAACACTCCAGGATGTTAATAGTGGGAGATTTAGAGAATGTAATGTCATTGAATGTCAAGAGACAGTGGTCAGATTGTCTCTTATTAAATATGGTCATTGCCTGGTATTTGTGTATCCGGAATGAACCCAAACCATAAATATTATCCACGTCATGCTATATTCTGACATGGACTACTTCAGTATCTAAGGAATCACAAATGTTACCGAGCACTGTGCAGTCATTGGCATACATTCCCCATTCTGACTTTATGATGGAGAGAAGATAACTGATGAAGCAGCTGGAGATGGTTGGGCCTTGGACACTACCCTGAGGAACTCCTGCTGGGATATCCTAGAGCTGAGATAACTGACCGCCATAACACCACAATCATCTTTCTATGTACCAGGTATGACTCTAACTTGTGAAGAGTTTTCCCCTAGGTCCAATGTTGCTGGAGATCCTTGATCCACAATCAGTCAAATACGTCCTTGATGTCAAAGACAGTTATTCCCACCTCACCTCTGGAATTCACCTCTTTTGGTTATACTTATAACCATGGCTGCAATCGGATCAAGAGCTGACATCAAGGCAACTTTGCCTTTTCAAGTTACCAATTTTAGTGCCACCTTCTACAATCAACTCGGGCTATTAGATGGTTTTCATCTGATAGTAGTAGTAGAAGTATTCAAATTAATTGATTATACATTTAACATTGGAGGTGAATTAAATGCTGACAAGTCCTCAATGTTGCAATTGGCCGTACAGTATTAAAGATTAATGCTTGCCATCTGCAGAAGAAGATTTTGCCCAAACATTTTTAGATTCAACAATTAAAATGTCATAATCCAGTTTAAAAAGTTATTTTTCAGTGAGAAAATCTAAGCATAAGATAAATGGTTTTTTCTTTTGGCTAATTATTTCAGGGTTTGATGAAATATTACTCATAGAAGAACATAGTACATAGAACAGTACAGCACAGAACAGGCCCTTCAGCCCACGATGCTGTGCCGACCACTGATCCTCATGTATGCACCTTCAAATTTCTGTGACCACATGCATGTCCTGTCGTCTCTCAAATGTCCCCAATGACGTTGCTTCTACAACTGCTGCTGGCAACGCATTCCATGCTCTCACAACTCTCTGTGTAAAGAATCCGCCTCTGACAGCCCCTCTATACTTTCCTCCAACCGGCTTAAAACTATGACCCCTCGTGTTAGTCATTTCTGCCCTGGGAAATAGTCTCTGACTATCGACTCTATCTATGCGTCTCATTATCTTGTATACCTCAATTAGGTCCCCTCTCCTCCTCCTTTTCTCCAATGAAAAAAGTCCAAGCTCAGTCAACCTCTCTTCATAAGATAAGCCCTCCAGTCCTGTCCACTTGGGTGGCCATTTTAAGGCATCTATGTACCTGCACACCAAGATCCCTCTGTTCCTCCACACTGCCAAGAATCCTATACTTAATCCTGTACTCAGCTTTCAAAATCGACCTTCCAAAATGCATCACCTCGAATTTATCCAGGTTGAACTCCATCTGCCACCTCTCAGCCCATCTCTGCATCCTGTCAATGTCCCGCTGTAGCCTACAACAGCCCTCTATACTGTCAATGACACCTCTAACCTTTGTGTCGTCTGCAAACTTGCTGACCCATCCTTCAATCCCCTCATCCGAGTCATTAATAAAAATTACAAACAGTAGAGGCCCAAGGACAGAGCCCTGTGACCTCCAGGTAGAATATTTTCCTTCTACTACCACTCGCCAGCCAATTCTGTATCCAGACAGCCAAGTTCCCCTGAATCCCATTCCTCCTGACCTTCTGAATGAGCCTACCATGGGGAAACTTATCAAATCTGAAAATGTGTTGCTGGTAAAGCACAGCAGGTCAGGCAGCATCCAAGGAACAGGAGAATCGACGTTTCGGGCATAAGCCCTTCAT
>NC_057712.1:61527744-61544175 GCF_004010195.1 Chiloscyllium plagiosum | reverse complement strand
TTACCCCCTCAGCCTCCCGAATGATCCGTAGTTCATCCAGCTCCAGCTTCAATTCCCTAACACGGTTTTCAAGGAGCTGGAGTTGGGTACACTTCCCGCAGATGTCGCCAGCGGAGACGTGTGCCATGTCTTCCACCTGCCACATTCTGCAGGAGGAGCAAGAAACTGCCCTAGCATCCATACCCGATTTATCTGAACACCCACTCAGTACTAAAGTAGAAAGCTTAGTTCAAGTTGCTATAAAATTAATAACAAACTTATATTCAATAGAGTAAGTTTGGAATGAACCTTACCTTATTGACTAGGTTCGAAGAGGAGGGCGGGTGGGAGACACTACAGTTGTAGAGTCTCGGGTTAAGCCGCCTTGCTGATATATATGGTCACTGCTTTCCTTCCCGGCTGCCTCTCTGGTATTACTCATGTAATACCTTTATGTGAAATTGGAATAAACGGGCATTCCTTCTGAACAACAAAAGTCATTCCACTATGAGTGTGAAATAACTTGAGTCATTGTCATGAATGCTTTATAATAATGTTGTCAGATAAATATAGATGAACAAGTTTATTTGGCCCACCTTATTGAATCAGAAAAACACTATAGTCCTCCTATAGCAACATCTAAGTAGTTAAATCTCAATATCAATGGATGAGGCCTTTCATTATCCATTAATTAGATAGTAAGAACCCATGACACTTTATGGATCCCCTGCTATAGAATCCAGTTACCTGTTTTCAGTCCTAAATTTTGTTTTTATTTTAGTTTCAGTTCACATAAAATTTCATAGATTTACAGCATAGATACAGAGTATTTGGCATCAGAGTGTTAACAAAGGGTTTTTCACTGTGAGATCTAACAATTTACCTCTATCAATTTATTTTTGGCTAAATTGTCTAATTGTATTGGGTTTTTTGGAGGGTTTTAGGCTGTGAGACCTAGTGAGGTTTCTTGGCATGTTACCAAACTAACCACACTAATTACCTAAACATCCCATGGCATCTTTATCGTGTACCATTCCCAGAACAACGTACCACCTGGTGAATATCCCAAAATTCACTAAAAAACCTGACAGCCACACCAGTCCATTGTGCACCCAGACAAGCCCTATCAGTTGGAGCTGCACTGCACAGTTGCTCCAGACAGGACAGACAGGGAGACTTCAGCAGCCTGCTCTCTGGGTAAGGTCTTGCAGATCCTGCTGGACAGAGTTGTTCAGACACAGGACTCCCTTTCCCCCAGAAACAATAGTAGAGGCCACAACACTAGATTTGGTCAGCTTGGTCCAAGGTTGCCATCTTGGTTATAGCAGTCTCAGCCATCTGGTAGAACACACAGCAGAAGGACAATGTCCTTCTCTACTTCCCCAGGTTAAGTTCTGCTGTTCTCTCTCTGAGGTCTCACATTTATTCTATCTTGCTACTGCACCAAACTCCTGCCAAGATTCATGCTGTACCACCCCTACTATTGCCTATAATATCTTCCCTTACTCATTGTTGCCCACTCCAACTCCCAAGACTATTAACCCTGCATGCCCTCTGTACTACCCAGTCACTCACTCAGGATATCTTCCCACCTGCACCAAAAGTAACAGCTGAACTATCCACTTTCATCTCCCAAAGCAATTTTCTCTTTCTCACTCCAGGAAGAAAACAGACCCCAATAGTGCAGAAAGAGTCAAGACAGATGGGAGGCTGGCCAATATTCAGCTCCTTACCTTTTATATCTGCAGCATCCTGACTCTGCCTACCCAGAATGGCTGACTCATCATATCAAATCCTGTTAACTAATATTGGAGGTTGCTCTGGGGCTTACTGTGTCAGGGTTCCCTAACCAAATGTTAGTCCTCCTCACCTGATAGACGTCTGCTGACAATCATGCCCAGCTTCTTTCCTTTGTGTCTGCGCTAAACAGTAGGGCAAAACAGAAATAATATGAGCCTGGAATCTCTGGCCGAGGGGGAAAAAACTAATGCATGGTAGGATGCTGTGAGCATTCAGCTAGGGTCAGAGTGAGTGAAGAGTGCAGAGATGTAGCCTGGTCCAATCCATGAGTGGGTATGTGCAATGCCTGAGTGAACAATGCTTCTGCTTCAGCATTGCAATGATAATTGCTGGTGCAGCCTGAGGTGCAACTTTGAACTGCAGATGTGTAAGTGGATCAGACATGTGTTGTGGGGATCTTGGAGGATGCCATATATCAGATTCCAACTTCCAAGGAATTGGGGCAGGGGGGGGCAGTGGTGTGGCCAATGCCCATAAAGTGTGTCCGTGTCCGGTGTCCAACATGGATTTGTGTGGAACAATCAACAAGCTGAATTCAACAAGTGCCCAATCTGAATTTCAAGTTGAGTTTTATTGACATCTAGTTTGTTGGTAAGCTTGATAAGATAAAAAGCTAAATATTAATGAGGTGAGTTGGGCTATTAACAAAGTGTTTAACAAGCAATAATACACCTTAAATGGCCACTCTTTTCTGCCTCACAGGAATCTTGCTCTGCCACTTGTGAAAAACAAAAAAGATGCAGAGAGATGCTTCCAACATCCAGATGGGCCTTGCCAGACATTTTGTCCAATTCTGCCCCAAATCTCACGATAATTCACGTTATTGATACCCTGCAAAGTTTCCATTTATTATTTGTGCGCCACACCTCTACAGGCTCACGCTCACACTATCGTATGCTCAACTCACCACTGCCAGGGTATTCCAAGATGTCTGGTGCTGGTGCCATATTTAAAGCCCAGCTGTGCAGTAGGTCAACCATTGCCAGTCACAGGTAGCCCTTCGTAACAGTGGGAGGAAAACAAAAAATAAAATGCTCTGAGATCATATAGGTGGCACAGATAATACTTCATTGTAAATAAAAACTTATGTTCCTACTTGTATTGTGACTTTATATCATCACCTGTCCTACCATTGTATCTACAGCTGCAAGAATCAAGCTCCACAGGCGATCTAACCTTAGTATCATTCCACCTTTGAAGCCAGTCTGAGAGAGTGATATTTTCCGTGTTGCCCAGTATAGCATTTTCTCATTGTTCAATGTGAGAACATCATATGTCGGAAACATTTCATACATTTGAAAGCTTTAACGTTAATTAACAACAGCAAAAGTGAAGATAAAAAAATGCACTTGCTTCTGGGAATAAATGCCCATTTTGAAGATGTGGTTCCAATGATCACAGATGAACTGTAATTTCATGGAATGGAAGACTTTTCTGTTCATTATGGTACATTATGATGCAGAGCTCCCTCAGTGTGTCACATATACAGTCTAATATGTCCTGCACTAAGCCAGCTGGTTATACTGGCAAAGCCTACTGTCTAGGCTGTGACCTGGTCACCGTGAAATGAGATGCAGTTTTGTGATCTGTACAAATTGCATTGGTAGCTGCCTTGCTATATTTGCTGATTGAGGAATGAGAGATGCCACACAGATCCCCAGTGGATCATTTGAAGCAGCCTTTTGGATAAAGAATTATTGCTGCTGTCACATTGATGTTCACTGACATAAGATGGCCACCCACAACTTCAGGTAACAAGGCCTGCTCCCGTAATTGCCGTAGTTCTGCAGTGGTGTCTCAGGATATCCTCAGTCTGTGGTATAACTGCACCTCACTCATCTGAAGAAAATGGCATCAGCTTATTAGTCACAGTGCCTCCTATACCCTCTGTGTGTCCTGAGGGAATCTTCAGCTGCAAAGGCATCATCTACAGACTGTATGTCTGGGCTGGGCTGAGTCCTGGGCTCACTGATACATTTTTTCTCCTCGATTTCTCTGTGACTTTGTTGCATCTTTGCAGCCATGGTGATGATATCCCCTACTATGGCTGGATTCATTGGTGACAGTTCTGATAAAACTGTTTGGGGAATATCAGAAAAGGAACAGGCCCTTACTAATGCGAGTATTCATTTCACACGGAAATGAAAGTTTAGTACAATCCTCCACATGAAATGCTTCTAATGGATCTTTGAATTAGTGGGCCCTTATTGTGTTGTCAGTAGCATAAGCCATGCAATGAAAATGGAACAGGAGATTTTAAGTTCTGAAGGAGACTTGCTCACTAGCAACCTCACAAACCCTGAAATCATCCAAAAAAATACAACATTACATGTTCGAGCAAATTGGCATATGCTTGCTGTTCAAAGCGAGAGGAAATCAGCTCCATGCTCTTGTGTATCCTGTAAGACCTTCAATTGTCTTTGTGAATCATGTCTCATAGTTGCCAATTTTAAGGTCATTGTGACTACTTTTGCTTCACAAGATGGTCGTGATCAATCTGCAATGAACAATGACATGGTCACGATTCCTGATAAAGGGCTTTTCCCCGAAACGTCAATTTTACTGCTCCTCGGATGCTGCCTGAACTGCTGTGCTCTTCCAGCACCACTAATCCAGAACACGATTACTTGTGACCAGGATTTGTACCCCATTCAGTTGAACACTGCATGCATTTCACAGGTCCGGTGCTGTGATCACAGATATCTTTAACCTGTGTTGTGTAAATGCTTGATTAATGCACTTGCCCCTTGAAGGGACTCCTATTGCTCAAGGGTAGAACCACTTGCATAAACAGACAAAAAAAAGGCTTCCTCTGCTGTCTTTCCATTCCTAATGCACATTTGCAATTTGGATGAAGCTGAAAGGCAGCACAGGTCACACTTGACAAAGCTGAGTCACAAGCTGAGCCTGGTAATGAAGGCCTGCCCCCCCAACTCAAAACCTGCTATTCCTTTCTTCCTTGTATTTACTCCTGTTATCTCCATCAGTTCTGAGCTACCACAGCATTGCCACCTAACTCTTTCATTTACATCTTCATCTCCTAAAAGTATCCCCTGAATACCACAGATTAATCATGCCAAACATTGTGCTGCGCTTTTCCACTTTTCAAAGTCTGGATGGTGGTGACCTTCAATCACCTCCCTCCTGCAATACCACATGTTGTCCAAGGCATTATCATCTCTTACCACTGCATGGTGAGCTTCCCCCTCCCTGCTTCACAATTAATATCCTCTCTACATTCCAGCATGCTGTCTCCAATTCCTAACTTTGATTTCCCTAACTTCCATATCATAGTGGTAAACTCTGATAACCTCTTTTGACTTCCAGTGAATAAAACCCCAGTGTAGACCATGACTCAACCCCCGACCAACCTGAAAGGACCAGACTCTAACTGATCTCTGCAGTGCTCCTGAGAGACTTACTGCTAATCCACATATTGAAACACAGAGCCATACAGTCATGAAGTCATACATCATGGAAACAGACCCTTCAGCCCAACTCATTCACGCCCACCAGAGATCCCAATCTCATGTAGCCCCATTTGCCAGCATATTCCTCTAAAGCCTTTCTATTCATATACCCATCCAGATGCCTTTTAAATGTTGTAATTGTACCCAACTCCACCATTCCATATGGCAGCTAATTCTATATATGCACCACACTCTGCATGAGAAAGTTATTCCTCAGACCCTTTTTAAACATGTCTCCTCTCACCTTAAACCCATGTCCTCCATTTTTGGACTCCCCACCCTAGGAGAAAAACCCGTGGCTTTTCAATCTATCCATGGTGATTTTATAAACCTCTACAAGGTCATCCATCAACCTTCGATGCAAAAAGCCCCAGCCTATTCAGCCTCTCCCTATAGCTCAAATCTTCCAATCCTGGCAACTTCCTTATAAATCTTTTCTGCACCTCCTCAAGTTTAACAACATTCTTCCCATATAAGGGTGACCAAAATTGTACGCAGTATTTCAAAAGTGCCCTCACCAATATCCTGTGCAGCGATAACATTACTTCCCAACTCCTATACTCATTGTTCTGATCAATGAAAGCAAGCATGCCAAATGCCTTCTTCACCACCCTGTCTACCTGTGACTGCACCTTTCAAGCAGCTGTGCACCTGCACCCCAAGGACTTTGTTCAGCAACACCCCCTCGGGCCTGACCATTAATTGTATAAATCCTGCCTTGGTTTGCCTTACCGAACTGCAACACCTCACACTTGCCTAAATTAAACTCCATCTGTCCCTTCTCGGCCCATTGGCCGATCTGATCATGGTCCAATGTACTCTGAGGTAACCTTCTTCACCATCCACTACACCACCAGTTTGGTGCCATTTGCAAAATTACAAACCATTCCTCCTAAATTGACATGCAAATAATTTATATAAATGATGAAAAGCAGTGCATCTGGCACCAATCCTTGTGGCACACCAATGGTCACCGGCCTCTAGTCCAAGAAACTACTCCCCACCACCACCCTCTGACTCATACCTTCAAGCCAATTTTGTATCTTTTGACTAGCTGCCCGGGATCCCATGTGATCTAAGTTTACTTAGCAGTTTACCATGCAGAAACTTTGCTAAAGTCCATATCGATAATGTCTACCACTCTGCCTTCATCTTTCTTGTCACCCCTTCAAACATTTGAATCAAGTTAGTTAGAAACAAAGCCATGCTGACTATCCCTATTCAGGCCTTACCTTTCTAAATGCTTGTAAATCCTATCACTCAGAATCCCCTCCAATACCTTACTCACCACTAATATAAGGCTCACCAGTCTAGAATTCCATGGATTTTCCTTAAAACCTTTCTTAAATACTAGCACCACATTGGCCACCCTCCAGTCTTCCAGCACCTCACCAGTAGCTATTGATGATACAAGAATCTCAGCAAGGGCCCAGCAATTGCTTCTTTAGATTCCCAAAAAGTTCTGGAAAATATCTGGTCAGGTATTGGGGATTTATTTAGCTTTATACATTTTAAGACTCCAGCACATTCTGTTGACTAATATGAATTCTTTTCAAGACATCACTATTTACTGCCTCAAGTTGCTTAGCATCTATGTCCTTCTCCACGGTAAATACTGACATAAAACATTAGCTTAGTATCTTACCCATCTCCTGCAGTTCCACACATCGGTGGCTTTGAACACCATAAGCATGAAGTGCTTTGAGAGGCTGGTCATTACTTACATCAACTCCAGCCTCCCAATCTGCCTTGATCCCCTGCAATTTGCCTTCCGATGAAACAGGTCCACTGCGGATGCCATTTCCCTAGTCCTACACTCAACCCTGGAACATCTGGATAGCAAGGCTACCTAAATCAGACTCCTTCTCATTGGCTACAGATTTTCAACACCATAATCCCCTCCAGACCGATCTCAAACTCTGAGACCTAGATTTCTGCTCCACCCTCTGCAACTGGATCCTCAGCTTCCTGACCAACAGACCGCAAACAGTGAAGATAGAAAACTGCACTTCCTCCATGACAACACTCAACACTGGAGTCCCCAAGAATATATTCTCAGCCCCCTATTGTACTCCCTGTACACCCACGACTATGTTGCTAAATTCCAAATGTACGTCATCTACAAGTTTACTGATGACATCACCATCACGCGATAACAACAACAATGAGTCAGAATACGAAATGACATAGAGGGCTTGGTGTCATGGTGCAATGAGAACAACCTCTGTCTCAATATCAGCAAAACAAAAGAACTGATCATTGACTTCAGGAAGAAAGGAGGAGGACACCTCCCTATCTACATGAAAGGAGCTGAGGTGGAGAGGGTCGAGAGCATCAAGTTCCTAGGAGTGACGATAACTGACAATCTGTCCTGGATTTCCCATGTAGAAACGATGGTCAAGAGAGTACAACTACACCTCCTCTTCATTAGGTGATTCAAGAAATTTGGCATGTCTGTAAGGTACTATCCGAATGCAAAACAGCCTGGTATGGCAACTGCTCTGCCTAGAACCGCAAGAAACTATAGAAGGTTGTGTGCATAGCTCAGACCATCACGGAAGCCAACCTCCCATCCATGGACTCCATTTACATTTCGCATTGTCATGGAAAGGCTGCCAACATCATCAAAGATCCCTCCCACCCCAGTAATGCTCTCTCAGAACCTGTTCCATCAGCAGAAGGCACCGAAGTTTATACATACGCACCAAGAGGTTCATGGACAGCTTCTTCTCTGGCACTATTAGACTCCTGAATGGACCTCTCTAATTTCGAATAATATTTGTCTTGCTTTGTGTACCTCCTGTGCAGTTGTAACCTGTATGCCTTGCTCTGTCTAACCACCCTATGATCTGTATGTCCTTGTTTGCTGTGATCTGCCCATACTGCTGGCAAAACAACGCTTTCCACAGTACTTAGGTACATGTGAGTACAAAAGATCAAATTAAATCATTGGTCTTTAAGGACTCTGTTCTCTTCCTCGTTACTCTTTTGCCCTTAATGTAGTTATAGAATCTTTTTGGATTCTCCTACTTGCTAAAGCTACCTCATATCCCTTTTATGCCTTCCTCTTAAGTACACTCCTACAGCCTTCATAATCGTCGACAGCCTCACTTGATCTCTGCTGTCTATATTTTCTTGACTGTTGAATCAATTTCTCCAGTTGTCCCGCATTCCCTACACTTACCAGCTTTGCCGTTCACACTTACAGAAACATACTGTCTCTGAATTCTTCTTATCTCATTCTCAAAGGCCTCCCACATTGTAAACATCCCTTTACCTGTGAATAGCCTCCTCCAACCAACTTTTGAAAGCTCCTGTTTAATGCCATCAAAAGTAGCCTTACTCCAATTTAGAACTTTAACTTTTTGATTAGTTATAGAGTCATAGATATCTCCAGCATGGAAACAGACCCTTTGGTCCAACTCATCCATGCTGATCAGATATCCTAAATTAATCTAGTCCCATTTGCCAGCATTTGGCCCATATCCCTCCAAATCCTTCCTATACATATACTCATCCAATTGCTTTTTAAATATTTTAGTTATAACAGCCTCCATCACTTCCGCTGGCAGCTCATTCGATACATGCATTCCATACATACATTTAAAAAGAAGAACTGGGTGTATTTTAACCAAATTTGCTCCCGATGCAGGGAGAGTAGGAAAATAAGTTGTGAGGATGATGTGAGGAATCTTCTAAGAGAAATAATAGATTAAATAAGTGAGCTAAAACTTAGAAGATTTGATAAAATCTGAGAAAATGTCAGGTTGTCCACATTGGTGGGAATAAAAGAAGAGTCATTATATTTGGATGGCGAGAGACTTAATATTTTCCAGCACAGAAAAATCTGGGTGTCCTAAGATATGTAACAAAGAAGTTTAGACTATAAGTACTGCAAATAATTTTGGAGGCAAATGAAAAGTTGATCTATATTGATTTAGATTTTTTATTATCATGTGTACTCAAGTGCAAAACTACAGGAGTAGAATGAAAAATGTGTAATGTCACCCCATAAAGTGCCCTCTTAGGTACAAGTACGTAGGTACAGAATCATAAGACCAAGGTAGAAAAAAAGAACAAAATTAAAAGTTAAACATTATAGTTATTCTAGGTATTAATTCAAAAATAAAGAAATAAAGCTAAAAGTCAAACATTACAGTCTTTCAAAAGTGCTTAGCCATGCTGGGGCCGCACTTCCTACATGGGTTTGATCTCCTCCTCTTTGCCATGCTTTCCCTGCATAGTCCCTTCCAAGAGTCCTCACACCAGGCCTACCATGCCAAAGCAACTTCTTTTATTCCCACCATGCTCTTGTTGATCCACCTGGAGTATTGATTCAGGCCTTGTGCATTGTCGCAACTGACCAGTGCCCACCACAGATCTCTGCCTCCTCTGCCAGCTGCTGTTGTAAGCCGCTGTCACCACCTCGAGGCCTGTGCTGGGCCTACCAATCCTGAGGACACCGTGATCTGGTGCCATCACAAGCTGCCTCTGGGCTCACTCTGCAAGTGGGAGTAGGGATAGAACATAAACATAAGGAAATCTTGCTGCAACTATACATGCATGAGACAATACCCAGAAAACTGGTTGCAGTTTTGATCTTCTTATTTAAGGAGGGGATTTTTGGAAACAGTTCAGAGAAGATTCACAAGCTTGTTTCCTAGAATAAAGCAGTTGTTTTGCAAGGATAGGTTGAGGAGGTTTGACTAATATTTGTTGAACTTCTTAAGAACGGGAAGTGATGTTATTGAAACAACAATGATTCTGTGGAAACTTGACAGGGTTAATATTGTGAGGATGTTTCTAGTGGCCACAGTTTCAAACTAAGGAAACTCCCATTTAAGCCAAAGATGAGGAGAAATTTCATCTCACAGATGTTCTGTAACCTTTTGAAATCCCTTCCCCGATAAGCAGTCCAGGCGGGTCATTGATTATATTTAAAGCTGAGTCAGACAGGTTTTTAATTTAAAAAGAAGTCAAGGATAATAGGGGCAGACGAAAAAAAAGGTAAAGTTAAAGTCACAAGCAGATCAGCTATGATCTTATTCAATGGTGGAGCTGATTCAAGGGATACTCCTACTCCTATTTATTTTCCTTTATTTTTATAACCACTCTTTTCTCACTGCTTAAAATGAAGTATTTTTATTTGAATCTACATTTTCCACAATATATTATCTTTTGATAAAATGTGATGATGCATTCATCATCTTTTAATGCTGACAGGAACAAATAGCTTCAGGGTTTGCTCATTCCTCTGTTCTCCCAAGTCAGCATGTTCTTGACATCTTCTCTATTATTTTGACCATTTTGCATTTGGCCTGCCAAAGGTGGACTATGTGCTTGCACTATAGACTTTAAATGACATCCTCTGACATGTAAGCGTAATGGGCCAGACTTTGACATTCCCCTCCTCCTTCACAAAACAAAAGAGCTCCTCATTTCTGATAAGACTTTCTGATCAGAGCTCTTTTAGAAATTCAGGGCTGTACATCCATTGTGACATGTCACTTGTTGTGCAGAAAAGTTGGGGGATGACAAATGAGCCCCCCACCCCCAGCCATTTTCTACATCAATCAGTTATCATATGCTGCAGTTATCGTATTTTGAAATTTAAAGCAGCATTACCACAGGTGATTTGAAAATTCCTATGAAAGTACATAAGGTAAGGGTGAGGTTAGGGTGCTGGGAGGTCAGGGTACCAAGTGGGTGGGTGGGTAGGATGCCAACTAAAGTAGGGTGACTGGAAACTAAGTTGAAGCATGCCAGTTGGAAAATGCCAGGTAAGTAGGGTTGAGGTTAGGGTACAGTAGAGTACCTAGTGGGTAGCTAGTAGCATACTGGGGAGTAAAGCTCTGCAGGTTGGGTTGCATGATGTGAAGGTAAGGTACTAGGGAGGTAGGATATCAAGTGGGAAGGGGGTAGGATGCCAGGTGGTAGGGTGCCATGTGATTAGGGTGTCAGGGTGCAAGCTGGCCATGTAGGGGATTGGAAATTTTAGGATAGGTTGGGATAGGCAGGAAATATTACTTCCAGCGAGGTGTAGGATGGGGGAAGGGGGCGGGGGTTGGGGGTAAAGGGCAGGGGCAAGGGGGCAGGAGGCAGGGGATGTGGCGTCAAGTTCCAGGAAATGGTTGTCAGGTCCTGGAAGCGGGAAAAGGGTTGTCCAGTGTCTGGTGGTGGAGGAAAGGGTGTTGGGTCTGGTGATACGTTAGGGGGATTGTGAGGTCTGGGGTAAACAGAGGGATGTCAGGCCCTAGACAGGACATGGGGAAGAGGGGATGGGGGATGGAGATAGTCAGGTTTCGTAACAGAGAATAGGTTTTAAGGTTCAGGTCCGGCAGTGGGGGCAAGAGGATGGAGGTTGGAGGTGGGGCTGCTATATTTGGAATGGAGTAGGGGTGTCTGCTGCAGTGCTGGGGGTATTGGATCCTGGGGTAGAGGGGATGTCAGATGTACTGGTGGGGATGTCTTTTCCCTGAGTTTGTGGTGGAGCATCAGGTGAGGGTCTGGGATATCTAAGAGTTCTTGGGAGGTATAAATAGTAATGTGTGAAATAAATTAGTGATCAGTTGAATAGTTATTCAGAAGTTAGATCAGATATTTAATAGTTGAACTTCACCTGAGTAAATATTTCACTTAACTAGGGTATTCCTCCAAATTTTTTAATTGAAAGAGATACTTTCAAATGGTTCGAGAGATAAGGAAATGTTCAGTGGAATCCACAATTTTTTGTGCAATTCCTTTAGAGTCTGCTATGATGGGGATTCCACAGGGTCCCAACATACAACTGCAAGCTACGCATGAGAAACGTACACCTGGCTATTGGAAAATCCAGGTCAATAATTTGAGTAGTTCTGCATTTTATTTACTGTATATAAATTGGTATGTTCACTCTGAAAGTCCAATGTCTCTCCATAACTTTGAAATAGCCTAGCAGAACTGATGGGAAATATAGATAGTCTTAATCTGTGACTTGTAATGTTTTTCTGAGGATTTCATCAGTTCCCACTAATTAGAGTGAGAGGCACGTAGAATCAATGGTGCCTTAGGTTTACTAAAATACGTAATTCACTTCAAATTCACCCTGACTTATTTTAATGGAGAATGCATGGATATTTTTAAGATTCAAAGATCGATCTCTTTATTAAATTTTACATGTCATTTCTTTACCAGCGTGACATAAGAAAGTGAAATGTTCTGTGGATATATTTCAGCCAGTGAAGAAACCTGCAGAGTATTTTTTCTCCTGGAGCATTTCAGCATTCTTTGCTGCAAGGTTACGCTATTGCAAGGATTAGCAACTTAACGTTTTTATTTGTAGCATTGCAGTGTTTCAGATGCACTGTATGCTAATAGCTTGTTAATATAGCTTTGAACAGATTATTATTTGAGTCACATCCACAGAAAACGGGTGGAGAAATTAACAGAAAATCCAACATGTCAAACCACTACAGAACAACAATCAACAAAGCAAATAAATAATTGAATGATGCAACCTAATCAGTATTTGTATAAGTCAGAGAATGTCATATTGAGACTCTACGGTTCTGCGGTCGGACCATTTCTTGAGAAATTTGTCTATTACTATCTCTCAATAAAAAGATTGTCACGGTGTGACTCACACTAGGTTTCCCTAGATAACATTCTCTTAATTTCAGACGAGATGGCATTAATAAGGAGATCAGAAGTAGAAGCTGTTGCCAGGCACAGTAAAGGATCTCATTGCAGCTATAACAGGAGGAACATTGACTGTGTTAAGTTCAAGGTTATTGTCAGTAAGAAGCAAATGAAATATGAAGAATGCTCATAAAAGTATCCTTATTTTCTCTGCAGGAAGACCTGATGGGAGAATAGAACATGCCATATATATATGATATATATTATAGTCAGAAACAAAAACAGAAATTGGTGGAAAAGCTCTACAAGTCTGGCAGCATCTGTCGAGAGAAATCAGAGTTAACATTTCGGATCAAGTGACCCTTCCTCCGAACAGACTTATATTCATAGACATTTATATTCAGTGATACTTGACCACCCAATGCACCCAAATCTGCACTGTCCTGGATGTGACCATTACGACTCTCAACATGTGGCTCGTCCAAGTGCCTACATCATTTTTTTCAAATTTCACAAAGATTGAATTAATAATTTCAGAGAGAAACCCCAATACAACACAAAGAAGTAAATGCAATGATTCACGTGTTTCAAACCACAGAATTGTTACAAGACAGTAGGCCATTCTGTCTATCATATCAGTCACAGCTGTCTGAACAATTTCAAGTAGTATCAATCTGTTATCTTTTCTCAGTAACTGCACACATCAGACAGAATCCTCCCTGCCCCGAATGACGTGGGCATTGATGAGTCAGTTGGGAAAATAGGATGAGTTCAGGAAAAATGAGATTCTCAATGTCAAGAGGGAAAAGTTCAATGGTCTCCATCATTGGTCATTGCAGCTAATGGATATCCATCTCTGTGACCCAGAAATCATTGGTGACCTTAAAAGCAACATCTACAAGTCATATTCACAATGATAATTCAAGATCTCACGGTATGATTTTCTCTCACCGTGGAACTATAAGCATTCACCAACGCACTGTTTAATGCAATGCTGCGTTTCTTGGCCAATGTGAGATTGGGGGAGACAAAGTATCAAGAACAAAGAACAAAGAAAATTTACATCCCAGGAACAGGCCCTTCGGCCCTCCAAGCCTGAGCCAATCTAAATCCACTGTCTAAACCTGTCGCCCAATTCCTAAGCATCTGTATCCCTCTGTTCCCCAGAGCATGAATCTAATGTGCCTGCCTCTAATACCTCGGCTGGCACCTACCACCCTCTGTGTAAAGTACTTGCCACGTGTATTCCCCTTCAACATGGTCGTCCCTGCTGATTACACTTGCAGGAAGTGCACCCATCTCCAGCTCCTCCAAGACCGTGTTAGGGAACTGGAGCTGGAGTTGGATGAACTTAGGATCATTCGGGAGGCAGAGGGGGTCATAGATTGGAGCTTTAGGGAAGTAGTAACTCCAAAGATTGCAGACAGATGGGTGACAGTGAGGGGGACTTGGAGGAAGCAGCCAAGACAGGGATCCCGTGCGGCCATTCCCCTCAATAACAAGTATACCGTTTTGGATACTTGTGGGGGGGACGACTTACTGGGGTAAGCAATGGGGTTCAGGCCTCTGGCACGGAGCCTGTCCCCGTTGCTCAGAAGGGAAGGGTGGAGAAGAGCAGAGCAATAGTTATTAGGGACTCGATAGTTCGGGGCACAGATAGGCGGTTTTGTGGGGGCGAGAGAGACTCACGTTTGGTATGTTGCCTCCCAGGTGCAAGGGTACGTGACGTCTCTGATCGTGTTTTCCGGGTCCTTAAGGGGGAGGGAGAGCAGGCCGAAGTCGTGATCCACATTGGCACCAACGACATAGGTAGGAGGAGGGCTGAGGATGTTAGGCAGGCTTTCAGGGAGCTAGGTTGGAAGCTCAAAGTTAGAACAAACAGAGTTGTTGTCTCTGGTTTACCCGTGCCATGTGATAGAGAGTCGTGGAATAGGGAGAGAGAACAGTAAAATGCGTGGCTACAGGGATGGTACAGGAGGGAGGGATTCCGGTATCTGGATAACTAGGGTTCTTTCTGGGGAAGGTGGGACCTCTATAAACAGGATGGTCTACACCTGAACCTGAGGGGCACCAGTATCCTTGGGGGGAGGTTTGCTAGTGCTCTTGGCTAGTGCTTTACTAGATTGTAGGAGAAAGTGAGGTCTGCAGACGCTGGAGATCAAAGCTGAAACTTTATTGCTGGAACAGCACAGCAGGTCAGGCAGCATCTAGGGAACAGAAGATTCGACGTTTCGGGCACATGCCCTTCTTCAGGAATGAGCAGAGAGTGTTCAGCAGGAGAAGATAAAAGGTAGGGAGGAGGGACTTGGAGGAGGGGCGTTGGAAATGTGATAGGTGGAAAGAGGTCAAGGTGAGGGTGATAGGTCGGAGCAGGGTGGAGGCGGAGAGGTCAAGAAGAAGACTGCAGGTCAGGAAGGCGGTGCCGGCACCGCCTTCCTGACCTGCAGTCTTCTTCTTGACCTCTCCGCCTCCACCCTGCTCCGACCTATCACCCTCACCTTGACCTCTTTCCACCTATCACATTTCCAACGCCCCTCCTCCAAGTCCCTCCTCCCTACCTTTTATCTTCTCCTGCTGAACACTCTCTGCTCATTCCTGAAGAAGGGCATGTGCCCGAAACGTCGAATCTTCTGTTCCCTAGATGCTGCCTGACCTGCTGTGCTGTTCCAGCAATAAAGTTTCAGCTTTACTAGATTGTAGCTTTAGGGTGCAGGACCTGGAGTGTAGGGAGGTCATCAATCTCAAAGGAGAGTGCCTGTAAACAGGAAAGTGGCTTGAAGTGTGTATACTTCAATGCAAGAAGTATACAAAATAAGGTAGGTGAACTTGCAGCGTGGGTTGGTACCTGGGATTTCGATGTTGTGGCTATTACGGAGACATGGGTAGAACAGGGACAGGATTGGCTGTTGCAGGTTCCAGGGTTTAAATGTTTTAGTAGGGTCAGAGGTGGGGGTAAAAGAGAGGGAGGTGTGGCATTGCTTGTCAAAGATAGTATTACAGCTGTGGAAAGGACGATGGATGAAGACTCGCCATCTGAGGTAGTTTGGGTTGAGGTTAGGAATAGGAAAGGTGAGGTCACCCTGTTAGGAGTTTTCTACAGGCCTCCGAAAAATCCTAGAGACGTCGAAGAAAGGATTACGAGGATGATTCAGGAGAAGAGTGAAAGTAATAGGGTGGTTGTTATGGGGGACTTTACCTTTCCTGATATTGACTGGGAAAGCTATAGTTCGAGTTCGTTAGATGGGTCAGTGTTTGTCCAATGTGTACAGGAGGGTTTCCTGACACAATATGTAGACTGGCCAACAGGAAGTGAGGCCATACTGGATTTGGTTCTGGGTAACGAACCAGGCCAGGTGTTAGAATTGGAAGTAGGTGAGCACTTTGGGGACAGTGACCACAATTCAGTGACTTTTACTCTAGTGATAGACAGGGATAAGTGTGCACTGCAGGACAAGAGTTATAGCTGGGGGCAAGGAAATTATGATGCGGTGAGGCACGACTGAGGATGCGTGGCTTGGAAAAGTAGGCTTCAAGGCAAGGGCACAATTGATATGTGGAGCTTGTT
>NC_057712.1:61517893-61525364 GCF_004010195.1 Chiloscyllium plagiosum | reverse complement strand
AAGATCGTATGAGGAAGGGCTGAGGCACTTGGGGTTGTTTTCAATGGTGTAAAGAAGGTTTAGGGGTGACTTGATAGAGGTGTACAAGATGATTAGGGGTTTAGATAGGGTTGACCATGAGAAGCTTTTTCCACGTATGGAGTCAGCTATTACGAGGGGGCATAGCTTTAAATTAAGGGGTGGTAGGTATAGTTCAGATGTTAGGGGTAGATTCTTTACTCAGCGAGTCGTGAGTTCATGGAATGCCCTGCCAGTAGCAGTGGTGGACTCTCCCTCTTTATAGGCATTTAAATGGGCATTGGATAGGCAAATGGAGGATAGTGGGCTAGTGTAGGTTAGGTGGGCTTGGATCGGCGCAACATCTAGGGCCAAAGGGCCTTTACTGTGCTGTATTTTTCTATGTTCTAACATTTCATCTCTCACTCTGAAAGCGTGACCTCCCGTTATTGAATCCTTCACCCTGGGAAAAAGCTTATATTCATCTACCCTGTTTATACCCTTCATGATTTTGTAGACCTCAATCAGATCTCCCCTTAATCTCCTTTTTTTTGAATGGAAATAATCCTAACCTACTCAACCTCTCTTCATAGCTAGCACCTTCCACACCAGGCAACATCCTTGTAAACCTTCTCTGCACCCTCTCCAAAGCGTCCACATCCTTTTAGTAACATGGCAACCAGAACTGTACACAGTATTCTAAATGCGGCCGAACCAATGTCTTGTACAATTTTAACATGACCTACCAGCTCTTATACTCAATACCCTGTCCAATGAAGGCAAGCATACCATATGCCTTCTTGACCACGCTATCCATTTGTGCAGTAACCTTCAAGGTACAATGGACCTGCATTCCCAGATCTCTCTGCTCATCAACTTTTCCCAAGGCTCTTCTGTTACTATATAATTCGCTCTGGAATTATACTTCCCAAAATGCATCACCTCACATTTGCCTGGATTGAACTCCATGTGCCACTTCTCCGCCCAACTCTCCAGTCTATCTATATTCTCCTGTATTCTTTGACAGTCCCCTATGCAGCTCCACCGATCTTTGTGTCATCTGCAAACTTGCTGATCATACCAACAATGCCCTCTTCTAGATCATTTATGAAAATCACAAACAACAATGGCCCCAGCACTGATCCCTGTGGAACACCACTGGTCACCTTTCTCCATTTCGAGAAACTCCCTTCAATTACTACTCTCTGCCTCCTGTTACTCAACCAGTTCTTTACCCACCTAGCTAGAACACCCTGCACACCATGTGACTTCACTTTCTCCATACAACATACAACATTATACAACTCCTGCTGTGTTATAAGATGCACCTTTAAGAAGGATTTGTTCTGTCATGTTTCTTTTGAAAGCAAGTGTTATAAAGATGGAAATAAGCTTTCTGCTCTGACTCCAGCAAACTTTGGCTTTTTTTTATTATTGGAACAACAGAAGCAGGATGAAGGGGTGGGGTCAAGCTCCCACAGAACCAGGATTATAGTTTAACTTTCAGTATTTGTTCAGGTTTGGAAACTATGATACATCTCTCCCTGCTGTGAGTCCTCATGAGTTCTTTCTCTCTCTGAGAGTTTTCTCTTGCTGTTCTTTCCTCCTGGACAGGAAAACCATTGCATACGAGACAATCTATTTTACTGAATTTGCATCTGTCAAGGGTGTACTTATGAGATGTTACTATCTTGGGACAGCTAATTAGTGATAGTTAATGTATATTTGTTAATTTTTTTAATTCTTATTTTGCTTCCATTTTATCTATAGAATAAGACTACAATGTGTTTTGCTACAAGCCTGGTAGTTTGACCAATCGAGTTTCATCCAGAACACAATGTCTTACATTTGCCTTGGGGTCTAGGCTATCTTCTTAATATATTTTGAGTGGGTTTTTGCAATAATATTTTTGTAACATGGATGGTGCTTATTCCTCACAATAAGGTTCCTATGTCAAAGATCCACTTAGAGCCATTCAGGGGACCAACTTTCTCAGAATCCTCCATGGTTTCACATCATGGAGGTGTATGCTAAACTATCAAAGGTCATTGCCTCACAAGAATGGTTGCTGAGAGACATGGATGCGACCATAGGTGATGATTCCATTATGCAACCCCTCCCCCTGACTGAAGCTCAGTGCAGATAAAATGCTGCCCATTTGTCAACCAGGACCAATGTGGGCTTGGTAGTAGGTCTGTGGAAAATGAAGTCCTAATGCTTGGATTGATCCGGGGGAAGACTGAATGTACAGTTGAGACATTGTGGATCACATAAGCTTTGCATACTCTGCTCTGGCTAGCTGAAGCAAGCAAAGGGAGGATGGGATGGATACTGAAGAGTTGGGAAAGTGACAGCTGTCTCCCAAGAAGAAAGGTGAGAATCTTGGGCAGGAGGAAGATTACTTTTAGCATGATAGGATGATACAGTACTGGCCACAATGAGCCAGAAAGGATTTCATTGACACCCGGTTCCAACAGATGAGAGGTGGGTGATGTGATCATTCATTTACAGTAAATTTGTTGCTGCTGGGAAGACAATTGGTTCCAGAAGCAAATGCAGCTTTTTATTGTTTGATTTGTTCTTCACTTTTATTGATGCTGAATAAAAGTGATGGCTTTTAACTGTTTTAAGAACTTCCGGAATGTGATGGTCCCACAAGAAGATGTTAGACTATTATTGTGCTCTGGGGAAAGAGTAACAATCTCTGAGATGTTGTTCTAAGATGGGATGATGCTCAGGACAGATAGCCTTGTATTTTAGCTCTTAAACAGAAATACATTTAAGAATATGTGTTTATACGTGCAAGGAAGAGTCAGCTGTGTCACTATGTGCCCCAAGAATTGTTTATATTTGGTTCCCCTCCCATCACATTCATCATGACAGGCAACTCCTGGCTGATAGCAATTGACAAAGCTTTAAAAGTGATACTGGTGTCAGGAATCCTAGTAGGTACCAGCAGCAGCAAATATGTTTGCCTCTGACGGAAAGGAAGAAAGGAGGAGTGAGGTTCCATAGATCCATGATGCATAAATAATGAGGGGAGTTTCAGCAAGCAGCCTGAGAAACCTCACAAGGACTCACAGAAAGAAATTCTTAATGAGACTTGTTAAAGTTGACACAGCCAAGTTCTGGTAAAATTCAGCTGATAGTTTCTAATGCCTCAATTGAACCTGCCACCACCATATTCTAGGCAGCGCAAAAAAGTGGATTTTTAAAATCATTTCATGTTTGCTTCTTTTGCAAAACCCTCAACTCTGCACCATCTGGTTCTTTCCACTCTTACGAGCGGGAATGATTCCTTCCTATCTACTCTGCCAAACAACAAATGATTTTGATAACTTCTATCAGATGTCCTCTGAGCCTTTCTCTCTCCAAGGAAAACAGTCCCAAAATCTAAAACTACCCTTATAACTCAAGTGTCTCATCCTGGGTGCTGTTTTCCTAAATCATTTCTGCATTCTCTCACAAGCATTCACATCTTTCCTAAAGTGTGGCACCTGGAACTATACACACTACTCCAGCTGAGGTCTAACAAATATAGTATATAAATTCAACATAGCCTCCCTGCTTTTTCATTCTATGCTCCTAGAAACAAAACATCAAAGATTGTGTATTTGATTAGCTGCTTTATCCACCTATTCTGCTCACTCTAGTGACTTATCTACATTTACATCCAAGTCTATCTGTTCCTGAATGCCCTTTAGAGTAGTATATCTTATTTTATGCTGTCTCTATGTTCTTTGTACCAAAATGCATCACATTGAACTTCTCCGCATCAAACTTCATCTACCACCTAACCACCCATTCCTCTAAGTTGTCAATGCCCTTTGGAATATTCCTCCTCATAGTTTACAATGCTCCTAGGTTTGCTATTATCCACAAACTTTGAAATTGTTCCCTGCATTCCAAGATCTGTATAATTAATATAAATCAGGAAGCCAATAATGACCCCTGAGGAACCCCACTGCAAACCTCCCTCCAGCACAACTATACTCATTAACCATTGCACTCTAGAGACATTCAACAGTTCTGACTGCATCTGTGGAGGGAAAAACAGAGTTAAAGTTGGAATCCAGTATGGGTCTTCTTGAAAGAGTGACATTAAACTCAAACCATTATCTCTGTTTCTCTCTCCACAGATGCTGCTAGACCTGCTGAATTTCTCCAACACTTTCTGTTTTTATTACAAATTTCCAGCATTTGCAGTATTTGCCCATTCTGAAACAATTACACTCTGTTTCCTATTCCACAGCCGTTTTTCTCGCCACAAGTTATTGTTCTAATTATTGTCTGACCTATTCTAATTATTCCTTAAAACATCCATTCTGACACTTTCAAATCATATTTTTCAATGCGACTAATAATGAAATCACAAGTAATTGTTTGTAGCAGTATTGATTTAAAAGTATTGTAGAACATGTTAAAAAGGGGTGTGAAGTGTTTTACTTGCATGGAGTCAGCATAGGATAAATAGGCTGAATGGCTTCCTTATATGCTATTTCTATTTAAAACTGAAATTGCTGAAAGGGTTGTGTTTCTCTCCAGGACCAGCTTAACCCATTAAGCTACCTCCGGAAAGGAAAAGTTGTGCTGATACAGCTCAGACTGGCTTACCTTTCAGACTGTTGATGAACACCAAGTTCATGGGTTACGCTACAATGGAGAAAATGATAATCAAGTTCAATTTGATAAACTTGTGTGAATGCTGACTGAAAGGAGCTGATTACATTTCCCCTGGGTTTATTAGATATGCAGTTGCTTATGATTTTTTGTTTTGTTAAATTAGTAGAGTTTTGGTCTCAATGATCCTATTAAATTTGTAATGTGTGTTCTTGCCAACAAGATTAAACCCAGTCCATAAACTTGAAAAATCAATTTTATGGTACACTGCAAACAGGCAACATCTCATTATAATGTCAAAATGCATCAATTAATTGAGTATCTCAACAAAATCAACAGTAGATATGAAAATGAATAATAATATAAAATTTGTTTAAACAGAGACATAAGGAGGAATATTATAGGGCCGAACATCATGAGAAATGTGTTAGAATCATGTGAGAAACCCAATGAGGTCTATCTTGACTTTGGGAGAAAATCTTTGCATGTTTTAACTAAATTCTGGGCGTTGAGGCAAGTTTACTGCTTTGGCAGTGAGTTGTCTATTAAGGTGAACTATTGCTTGTTAATGACCTTATGAACTGCCAAATTTTGCTTCCTATTCTACCACACATCATGAGCAAACTAGAAAGTGGAAATTCTCAACAAGGAAGTCAAAGGGAGTATCTGGCAAATTCAGCTCACCGCTGGCTGCAATTGGCCTTTGTGTTAGTTCCCACATTACTGCATCTCAGGGCATGATCTATGGACATCAGCCACATGTACCAGCGGACATTGGCATCTCATATTTGTCAGCACCCTCGAGATCCTCCTGACATCTCTCCAATCCACTTGCGCTATGCTAAGGAAGCACAGACTGCATTGCATGGTGCACTAGCAGCTAGCATTGAAAGACTGCTGCAAGGACATTGTATGTGTAGGGACAGGCACTCAGCTCCTAGATCAGAATGCGTTAGATTTAAGGGCTGTTCACTTCCTTTCTTAGTGCTCACTCACTTGGTGATCATATACATGCCTAGCGCATCCCTGCCTTGACATGCTTTTTAATGCAGTTACAAAACAAGGCAGGTTGCATTGCTGGTTAGCAGCCCTCAGTCAAAGGAGCGTACACCTTGCTATAAGGCAGTATACTACACCAATCTTACATCTGCATCATACACTAGCAGCTTATGCAGTGAACACACTGCAAGTGCAGCCAGCAGGGAGACATGTCTCAAAGACTTAGAGGAGTAATCCTCAACAAAGCCCATGGACGGACCAGTCAATTAGGGATTCCTGGTTTGGTAGGTCAAGGGCTGCCTCCCACACCAGTCCTGGGATTAACCGTGGTCAGAAGTCCAGTCAGGATTTCTCAGTCGGGGATGCATACCTCTGGAATCTCTGGATAGGCTATGTTGAGTCCTGTGATTTCATAGCAGCCAGTCAGGGGGTTTTGTCAATGAGGTTGGGAAGGTGTACACCCCAGAGTCAGACGACTGGGCATTTCTCCTCTGGGACTTTCTGGGTCTATCACTCAAAGCGTAAGGCCAAGATCAGTCAGTTAGGTCAGTCCATAGAAACTAGGGGAAAACAGGATGGGGATACCAAACTATTTATTCATCTATAGAAGTGTTCAAGGAATGCAGAAATAAATAGACCAACATGTACTGTGGACTGACCATCTTTGCACATCAGCAGATCCTACCCCGCTGGCATCCTATGTAACTGTAACCCTATCCCTTAGTGCCTATCAAGCAACTCTGTATCCAAATGGCACTGTGCACAAGTGGAATTCTATTTACCTGGCACCCTGGGACCTTACCTCCCATTCTTTGTTCAGTTTGGTTGCTTACATGAATTACCGTTTGCTTACACTAAACTTTCTGATCCATGTTAACAACATTGGTTGGATATTTGAGAGTAAATTGATATTGGAAAAATTGACAAGAGAGATTTGAACATAATACAATAATGAAGGCCCCATAGGAAGCGCCACTCACATAAACAACATCAGGAATGATGGTCAGACAAAAACTGCTGACAACATTGGCTTCCTTTCCACAGCAATCTTAAGCAGCTTGAATGCAGCAGATTTGTGGATACAGTTGGAATCCTTCTTCAGAAATGAAAGTAGCTAGGAAAAGGTGGCATATACGGAGATGACAAGGGTTGTGGGGAAAAAGGAATGAGCCGATAGTTGGAAATGGAGCCCAGAGTGAGAGGAAAAAGTTAGGCTGACAAAGAAATGGCTGATAGTAAATTAAGGAAGGAGAAAAGCTGAAAATGAGGATTATAAGTGGGAGAAAATGAGTTGGCTGTGCTGAAAGCAGCTGATGTCATGAAAGAACCTGGGGTGTGCAAGTGGCTAAAGGAATGGAAAGATGTGTTCAGGTTCCAAATTGATTTCAGTATTGGTTTTTGAAGGCTGCAAGGTCCTAGCTGCGATCACTTTTGAATGAGGGTCACCTGACATTTGTGAGGCCTCTTCAGGAGTACTGTGTCCAGTTCTGGTCATCCACTTATAGAATGGATATTATCAAACAGCAGCAGGCTCAGAAGTGACTTACCAGGATGTTGCCGGGTATGGAAGATTCGAATAAAAAAATAAAGCTGGATAGGGAAGGACTTCACTGAAAATGTGTTGCTGGAACAGGCAGCATCCAGGGAACAGGAGAATCGACATTTCGGGCATAAGTCCTTCTTCAGGAATGAGGAAAGTGTGTCCAGCAGGCTAAGATAAAAGGTAGGGAGGAGGGACTTGGGGGAGGGGCGTTGGAAATGCGATAGGTGGAAAGAGGTCAAGGTGGGGGTGATGGGTCAGAGTGGGGGGGGGGCGGAGAGGTCAGGAAGAAGATTGCAGGTTAGGAAGGCGGTG
>NC_057712.1:61506835-61517734 GCF_004010195.1 Chiloscyllium plagiosum | reverse complement strand
GTGGGCGCGAGTCTTGCACCTCCTGCGGTTGCAGGGGAGGGTGCCGGGAGTGGAGGTTGGGTTGGTGGGGGGTGTGGGTCTGACGAGGGAGTCACGGAAGGAGTGGTCTTTACGGAATGCTGATAGGGGAGGGGAGGGAAATATATCCTTGGTGGTGGGGTCTGTTTGGAGGTGGCGGAAATGACGGCGGATGATACGCTGTACATGGAGATTGGTGGGGTGGTAGGTGAGGACCAGTGGGACAGAACCCCACTGGTCCTCACCTACCACCCCACCAATCACAGAACCCCACTGGTCCTCACCTACCACCCCATCAATCACAGAACCCCACTGGTCCTCACCTACCACCCCACCAATCACAGAACTCCACATGATAGGAAAGGTTTAGAGGGACATGGGCCAGGAGCAGGCAGGTGGAGCTAGTTTAGGTTAGGATTATGTTCAGCATGGACTGGTTGAACCGAAGGATCTGGTTCCATGCTGTATGACTTTATGATTCAAAACATTAAGTCTGCTTTCACTCCATAGATGCAGCCAGACCTGCTGAGTTTCTCCAGCAATTTCTGTTTTCAGTTTTTGAATGGATGCTGGTGAAGCCAAAATGTACGGGGTAAAAACAATGACTGCGGTTGCTGGAAACCAGATTCTGGATTAGTGGTGCTGGAAGAGCACAGCAGTTCAGGCAGCATCCAAGGAGCTTCGAAATCGACGTTTCGGGCGAGTAAGCTGGCAAAATGAGGAATATGGAGATCTAATTGATGTTAATTAGATAGTGTTTGCGTAATTGAAATACGTTAGTTAAATCTACCAACTATCTGGAGTAGATAACTTTGATACATCAATATTTATTGACATAGGAATAGTGATGGGTGCACCCATCATGAAGTAAAATCTATTCTGAACTGAAAACTAGATATCACCAAATTCTCAAAGCAAGCTTTCTTTCCAGTTCTTTGAAAATTTCCATATTTATTGACAGTAATTTAGTAAAATATTACAAAGGAATTTTAATGGGTTGAGACAGCGAGCACTTACATTGAATACTGTGATTTCAACTCAGCTGCTAGGATGTATCTATAAATATAATTTCTGTTGGACAACAAATCACAAGTGCATCAATCTGATGGACATTAGCATTTTCATCGTTCTCAGCTGTCCTTCATGTGAGTATTAATATTGTACCAAAGCAGAGTCTTTGTCCTCATATTAGCTCACTTCATAAATATATTAGAGAATTTGCGTCATATATAGTAAAGTAGTAACCTTCACAAATCCTAGCCTCATATATTTTACTTTGTAAATTGTGAACATGGCTTATTTCATTTGCATTTAGATCACTCTTTCCACTATCATATATGCACCTGCTCTCTGTGAGACTAGAAGTAAAGTTTGTGACTAATTTTGAATTTTGTCCGCATCATACAATCATCCCAATCCAGATCAATCTATATGCCTACCAATATGTGGAAATGATGGTGTGAGTTTTATATAACCCAGAAGAGCAGGAAATGTGACTTGGGACATGCTTTAATTAAGTTGGAATGTGAAATTTCCATTTCCTCATTGGTAGGTTTTGTAAAAGGAGAATCTTGTTTAACCAGTTGATTAGATTTTTTGAAGGAGTAACGTGTGTTGTGGATAAAGGGGAGCTATTGACATACATCCACTCTTGAGAATTTTTGAAAGGTATTTGACAAGGAGCAATGTCGTAGCTTGTTGTAGAAAATAAAGACTTGTGGTATTGGGTAATAAATTTTTATGTAGTTAGAAGATTGCCTGCCTAGCAGAAAAGAGAGAGTTATATATGCCTTTGTTTAATTGGCAGGATGTGATGAATGGAGTTCTACAGATATCATTGATGCATTTCACCTTTTTATAATTTATATCAATGACTTAGATGAAGGTCTTTTAATTAAATAAATGGTAACATGGTAAATTTGCAGATTACACAGGGATATAAAGAATGCAAAGGCAGAGCGTTACTTAAGTGGAGAATGACAGTGGAAATCCAAGGTGCAGGGCATTTAAGGTGCTCTTCTAATGCAATTATTTTATTCGGTTATGGAATGTGGACCAGTCCTTAGCTGCACTTGAGAAGATGATGGTGAGCTGCCTTCTTGAACTGCTGTGGTTTGTTTGGTGTAGGTAAAGCTATTAGCAAGGGATTTCTAGGGTTTTCACCCAGCAACAATGAAGCAACATAGATATATTTCCAAGTCAGGAAGATGAATGGATTGGATTGGAACTTGCAAGTGGTGGTGTTCCCACGTATTTGTAGACCTTATCTTTATGGATGGTTGTGGTTACACATTTAAAATATGTTATCTAAGGAGCCTTGGTAAATTTCTGCAGTTGATCATGTAAATTAATTCTAGTACTGAGGATCGCTTGTAGAAGGAGTGAACATTTTTGAACGTGCTGTCAGTCAAGTAACCTGCTTTATCTTGGTTGGTGTCATGTTTCTTGAGTGTTGTTGCAGCTGCAGTCATCTAGGCAAGTGGGAAGTATTCCACCCACCCTCTTGAATTGTGCTTTCCTTCCTCCAAGTCATTTTGGAGGTGCTTCAGAGGAGATTTGCCAGGATTGAGCAGACAATCTTATGCAGATAGGTTGAACAAGGGGGCTTGTTTCCACTGGAGTTGAAAAGGGTGAGGGGTGACGTGACCCAAGTGTATAAGAGAGTGAGGACTGCGGATGCTGGAGATGAGAGTCGAGAGTGTGGTGCTGGAAAAGCACAAAAGGTCAGGCAGCTTCCGAGGGGCAGGAGAATCCATGTTTTGGACAAAAGCCCTTCACCAGGAATCTTTACACATTTCCAGGCATCAGATCTTTGCTGATTGGAAGTTGCAATATCCTGGGCAATTCCTATGTAGTCAGTTCCTTGGGAAGCCTGAGAGCCCTTGACATGTATGTTGGGATACATTTGGTTTTCAATAGAAATAGTATAATATTAATTTCAACTGTAATTGGAAACAAACCAAATGCTTGGTTACATTTAAATTTCAATATAAATAACATAATATTAATTTTACTTCTGTAATTGGAAACAAACTAAATGCTTGATTACATTTGGTTTTCAATAGCAATAATATTATATTAATTTTAACTCTATAATTGGAAATGCATTATTTGTCACATCTAGCAGGGGAAAGAGTAACACCTCCCAGATTATCATGCAATCATCATGGAAAGTTGGTGAGATTGGGAATTTGGAAGGGAGCATAATGTTGAGATGGAGGAAGCTGGAAAACAACAAGAAAGAAATAGAAAAGATACAGCCTGAATCTTCTCTGACAGGTGAAAGTAAGATGCTGAAAAATGAAATGGCAAAATATGTGATGAGAATTGATCAACACACTGTCAGACTGCTGAAGTTGGTGTTCCATGCTAATCCAGTAGGTGTTGTTATTATGGCAGTATAAATGCTAACATCAGAAAACCCAGATAAAGAAGTGAAGAGTGAGTGTACCAGAAACTGGAAGAACTGATAGAAAAGATAAAAGGAAACAATTTCTTGCTGATCATCAGAGATTGGACTGCTGCAGTTGGCAAGGGCAGAGATGGAAAGAGATTGGAAGTCATAGACTGGGTGATGGAAATGACAGAAGCTTGATGTCCATTGAGTTCTGTCCCAGCAGGAAAAACCAGGAAAACCAGCCAATAATTTGTTGTTTTGACTCATCTTATACTCAGTAAAATGGATCTTCTGTTCAACCAGTACATTAATTTCCAAGCATTACTATTAGTTTAATGGTGTTTTTCCCTCCATGATTTAGAAAATGGAAGCTGTTCTCTCTCAAAACCTAGTTTAAAAATAATCACAGGAAACAGCATAATTGGAAGATACCTAGGGAACTGAACAGACCCAAATTGAATGCAACTTTGTCAAGCCAAGATATCAAAACAACATGAAGAATTCATGTGTTTAGCCTGGTGCAGCTGGAAACACAGATCATAATCTGATTCCCCTGAGAATAAAAATTCAGCTGAAGAGAAACAAGAAATAAAATCAAAAGCTGAAATAGGATAATGAGAAGATGCAGGACTCTGAAGGGTAAAGTATCATAAAGCAGTAGAGAAAACATTAGAGGTTAGTACTAGTTCAAAAAGCGATAATCAAAATTAACAGGATAGAGTGAAATGTATCATACAAGGAAGTGCCAAGGAAAACATTGGAATAGTTAAAGGATTAGACAGCCTAGGCCTCAGAGGAAATGCTGAAGAAAAGGGATAAGAGAAGAAAGAGGAAAACATAAACAAAGGCAAATAAATCTATAGAAAACTAACTGTAGAGAGGAACGAGCCAGGAAAGAAAGAGGTGGTGGGGAGAGCAACAAGTGCAGTGAAAAAACGCAAATACTATATAAGAATAGACATTATCAATGGTAAAATAAAGGAATTGACTTGATGAATTCAAATTAGAATTAGGATTAGGATTACTGTCATGTGTACTCAAGTACAGGAGTACAGTGAAAAATTTACAATGTCGACCCTCAGTGCACTATCTTAGGTACAAGGAACCAAGGTGCAAATCTTAGATATAAAATCAAGAAATTTTTTAAAAGTTACATTACCTTACAGTGATTTATAGTATAAATTGGAAAATAAGAAATAAAGTTGAAAGGATAAAGGTTACATTAAAAATAATCACAGGAAACTGCATGCTTGGAAGTCACCTAGGGACATAAGGAGGCCAAGATTTCTGGCATCCTTCTCAAGCTGAAGTATCAAAGCGACATGAAGAATTCATGTACCAAGTCTGGTGCAGATGGAAACACAGACCATAATCTGGTTCCCCTGAGAATAAAAATTCAGTTGAAGAGAAACAAGATGTAATTAGATGTAAGCAAGTACAAAGAATTGGTAGTGGAGGTTGTGCTGCCTATAGAACCTGATGTAGTAAAGGATAATGGAAAGAGTTTGCTGAAGGACAAAGATATCAGCCACTGGAAATGGAACCAGAAAAGCAGCAGAGGTTTCTTAGGATGACTTAGAAATGAATCTTCTGGACTGTGAAATATTTAAGTTATTGAAAGGACCGAAGGATAGAAAATCAGAAGATAGAATTTCTGTGCACTTGGAAAGAAGGCAACAAGACAATATGGGATGTCTTGTAATACAGGGTTGAAATGTGGACCTTAAGGAAAGAAGACATCCAAAGCCAAGAAAGTTGTGAAAAGTGGTTCTGGAGTAGGATCAGAAGGATGTTAGAGAGAGAACAATAGCAATCACGAAATCTGCAGGATGCTGGAGGAGGAAAAATAATTGAAAACAACATATAAGATTGGTCCAATTCTCGGGCATGAGGAATTGATGATGGAGATAGTTGAATGAAGATTAGAGCAATCTAAATCAGGAGGGTGAAATAGACAACTGCAGATTGAAAATGGGAGGCTCTTGCATGCAATTGAAGAGCAAAGTGCAAGACCACAAACAATACATACAGTTTGCCTTGGACATATCACTACCGCATATTGATGTTGTGTCACCGGAGTGTCGGGGTTTTGTCCAAAATTAAAAACACAGGATTGAATTTTCTGTTGCCTGAACAGTATGGGCATTGGAGAGAATGTTGAGAAAATTAACAAAAATAGGAAGACCAGATTCTTGACGTCTAGAAAATATTCCAATTTCCCCCTTAAGTTTGAAACTGAGAGCTCTGAATCTTGTGATTGAGTGGGGGCCGCCTTAGTTTTATGTATTTGCAGCGCATTATCAGCTAATCTTTCTTCATTTCTATGCAGCTTCCTCTTCTCACCTCCTTCTCTGAGAAACTAGAAAGCACCAATGACTGAGGTAGAAAGTGTTTATCTGGTGGCAGCAGCCAGCCACTTGCTTCTCCCGGCTTTCATCCAACTCCACTTTCTTCACCAATTTACTTTTATGCTCCGTGGGCACCATGCCCTTCATCCCTTTACCCACTCAACTTGGCATCACCAAACCATCAACGTCATCACATATTGCTGGCTGCTTTCAGGCCAACTCACAACATTGCAGTCCTCCAAGACTTCACTTTGGATTTCACAGCCACTTATGTCTTGCATGCTCCTACCAAGTCATTTTGTGAATAGTGTTAGAATCCTCACTGAATTTTCATGCCTTTTTTATTTCTATTCTGTTATGAATTTTCGGTTTAGAGTTTTTGTGCTGGGAATTCTATGCTGGAAATGATTTGTCGACTTTGAGTCAGTTTGTGATAAAAGTAAAAGAATAGACCTAAACTTGCTCTGTTGGTTCATGAGGGCCAGGACTGGAATCTGATTTTTGATTAAAGGGGCTCAAACAGACCCAGTGATTCTGGGAAGAGCATTGTGTTTCAACAGATAGCAGAAATAAGCTACTAACAAGGCTAATACCTGGAAATTGGTTCCGACATGTATGGAAGAGACTCTTTGTTCAAGCCGATGACAGTTGTTGAATGGTAATTGAGGATTTGGAAAGAGACAATCAATCTAGCAAGGTGGAACCAGACGTGAAATTATATTTTTGAACTATGTTTTCTGAGGAGATGTGCTGCACTGCTGATGGGACACCATGGAGATTTCAAAGATTCCTGCCTAATCAGCTACACCAGCTTTCAGAAATCCAAAGACTAGAAAGTTAAGTCATAAATATTAATGCCTTTGCCTGAATGAACTGAGATGGTGACCCAAATGGCGTTTCTGAGAACACAACCAAGGAGTCCACCTTTATACCCATGAAATAACACACTGTGAAAGCCAGTTAAGTAATCTGGCCAGTTTTTTTTTTCTTATTTATCTCTTAACTGCGTTTGTTTGTCAGTCCATCTATTGTGTGAATGAGGGTTGAAAACAAATGTTTTGAGTTTAAAGCATAGACATTAATCAGCTCAGCTTGTTGTTTATTCTTTTCCCTGCTAAAGCTATTGAATATTTAATAAATAGCTAAGACTTTTGTTTGAGATACAACTTATTCACAAATGCAAATATCTAGTTAGGAACTATTAGAGTAATTATTGGGGGGTCTTCAGTGTTTACTTTTACTGTGTTGTAAATACAGAGGGAGAATGGCTGATTTTTTTTCAACTGTCTGTCTCCGTGTCGTAACAATAGGAACACACATACATGATGCATTTTATTGCACTTACTTTCTTATAGCTCACTCACTTTGCTCTTATTTAGTAGCTGCCCGTCTGTCAGCTTTGTATTGTTTTCCAGCACATATCCAAAAACACATAACCGTGTAAGCCTGAAAGAGCATGAGAGAAAAAAAACACAGAATTAAACCTGATTGAAGGATTTTGAGCTGGATTTAGACTTCTTTCTATAATGAAACTTTCTATTGGTTTTGTTGCAAGCAGCCCATGGTCAGTCCAAATTACATGTGGAGCTGGTTACTTTCACTGCCTTGAAGTTTTCTGTGGCGGAATAAATGTTTACTTATCCATTTGATTGTGTGCCTGGTATCTTTGGGTAATTGCACTTTCAACTATCCACACTTCACTGATACTATTCATGATTAGGGAGAAAACAGCAGTCAGACAGGGCATTAACATCACATGGCAGTAAGATTAGATTATTTTTCAGGCTTCAATTAGCATTTGATATCCAAGTAAAACAAAATAAAGAACTATGGGTACTGGAGAGCTGAAACTAAAGCAGAAAATGCTGGAGAAAATCAGCAGATCTGGCAGAATCTATGGAGTGAAAAACAGAATTAACGTTTTGAGTCCCATTTTGACAAAGTGTGACTGCACTTAAAGTGTTAACTCTATTTTTCTCTCCAGAAGCTGCTGAATATGCTGAGCTTCACCAGCACGCTGTGTTTTTGGATGATATCCCAGTATTGTGCAGTGAATTCTCTTATGACAGGCAGCAGATTGGAAACAAGCCTGAGGCATTTTCTGTTAACCCTTCAATTGTCAACTAGACCTCAATGTTTCAGAGTTCACATGAACAGCTACAATGCCAATACCATGACATGCTTGAGTATTGTGAAGAACAACTTTAAACCTGAGAGAGGCAACACTTTGTGCAGCTTCCCGTGGCAGGTTGAAACACAATGAGGGAGACTGGACATAAGAGTTACCATTGAATTGCATTCCGTTCCCTCAGAAAGCTAATAGACAGAATTAAACTTTGCCTCCAAAGATCTGTTGAGTCATTCCAGATTTTGTGCTCCCACACACCAGATGGGATGATGCATCACAATCACTGGACATTACATGTAGCTCAGTATTATCCACATTAAAGTACATGGCTCAGCTGCACTCGACAACACCGTGCTTCAAATATCTGTGATGTCCGATATTATCTGCAGTCATGGAGTCCGTTGCTGGTGGGAGATGAGCAATGCTTGGCCATTGCAACTTCTATAATCCTTGGGATGTCTGAAGAGGATGCTGATGTCTCACATGGGTGCAACTTCACCAGGTCTAATGACAATAAAGAGACTAGAGTAAACATTTTATGAGTGCAAATGGAGATATATTTACAAAAGTACCACATTATTAACAATTATGCCACTTATGACCCTCAGTGCGATTTTATTTTGTCTTCCTTTCCCTCTCACTGCATCCAATGTTCACAGCTAGGATGGAGGGATCTTGTTCTGGTTCACCTGTTGACAAGGAAGAGCTGACCTCTGGTTATCAACAGAGGCATTTAGGCCGAGAGGGTTCAGGCATCTTGAGAGTATTCTGCCCAAATGCAGGTTCACTCTCCATGCTTGGACCTCTGCAGGCTTGGCATCAGACGTTCGGGTGATGAGTTGGGAGGGGGGGGGGGGGGGGGGCTTTGCTGGACTCCTCCGGGGTGCCCTGATGAGGATATGGGCCTATGGGAGGTAGGACAAAATGGATAAAGGAGCTGCATAAAATGGCTTCTGCGTTGCTAAATTAGATTGTACAGAACCAGAAGAAACAAGAAACTGCAGACTGATGTAATTCCGGTAAAAAACAGAAATAATGGTTAATTCTAAATTGCAGTTAGAGACAAAATGGTTCACAGTTCCTATGTGACTACTTGGTTCCCTGCGCTTACGTGACCACCTGCAACTAGTCTGTAAAGCTATATAAAAAAACTAACCACACTTTGCAAGCTGCGAGTCCTTGTAGAGGAAATACTAAACCACATTTTGCAAGCTTCAAGTCTTTCTAAAGGTGACATAAACCAACCATTATGACTTAATCAATATCATTGATTCAAGCAACTACCCATGAAGTGATATCATGTATTGATTGGCTGTTACTATGCGATCATGCTCCATGTTTGGTGATGAATAATGTATATAAACCTTATGCAAACTCTGTAAGGTTGTTGGATTCTTTTGATTGCCAAAAAGTTTTCATACGTCTGGGTGAATCAGAGTCTCCCAACACAGCGCTGTAACATACAATAAATGAATGTTTGTATGTTAGACAAAGAGTCATTTACAGGTGTGTTAATTGATCAATCGTGGAACTGAGTATCTTACAGATCATCACTGACAGCAAGATACTCAGGGGCCTGTGTGTGGGTTGTCCTCTCTGTAAGCACCTGTTAGCATCATGTTGTCTCTCTGAGAAGGTGGGGCAACTAGGTTCGATTAAGATCCCTTATGCCTCTTTCAATTTACTGGGTAGCTATGGTAATGTAGTGTAGGTCCATGTGCATATCCAGCAAAGATCATGTGCATTAGACTTGGATCTCCATGGTGATAGCCAACCTGCCTTTCTGGAGGGAAGGTCATTGATGGAAAAGTTAAAGATGACCATGCAGAACCTCTGCAAGGATGTTCTGGGGCTGCAATGACAGATCTCGAGGTACCACAACCATCTTCCTATGTGTCAGATATGATTCAGAACATCAGAGAGTTCTCCACAATTCCCATTGACTCAAATTTGCCAGAGCTCCTTGACACCACACTTGGTCAAAGAATTAATTTGTAACTCAAATATACAAAAAGGGAGGGAATCAGATAGCAGGAAACTACAGGCCAGTTGGCTTAACATCTGTTATAGGATAGATGTTAGAAATTATTATTAAAGAAGTTATCACAGGGAATTTGGATAATAGAACATAGAACATAGAACACAGAACATAGAAGAATACAGCGCAGTACAGGCCCTTTGGCCCTCGATGTTGCGTCGATCCAAGCCCACCTAACCTACATTAGCCCACTATCCTCCATATGCCTATCCAATGCCCGCTTAAATGCCCATAAAGAGGGAGAGTCCACCACTGCTACTGCCAGGGCATTCCATGAACTCACGACTCGCTGAGTAAAGAACCTACCCCCAACATCTGTCCTATACCTACCACCCCTTAATTTAAAGCTATGCCCACTCATAATAGCTGACTCCATATGTGGAAAAAGGTTCTCATAATCAACCCTATCTATACGCCTAATCATCTTGTACACCTCTATCAAGTCACCCCTAAACCTTCTTTTCTCCAATGAAAACAACCCAAGTGCCTCAGCCTTTCCTCATACGACCTTCCTACCATACCAGGCAACAACCTGGTAAACCTCCTCTGCACCCATTCCAGTGCCTCCACATCCTACCTATAGTATGGCGACCAAAATTGCACACAATACTCCAGATGCGGCCGCACCAGAGTCTTATACAACTGCAACATGACCTCAGTACTCCGGAACTCAATTCCTCTACCAATAAAAGCCAGTACGCCATATACCTTCTTCACCGCACTATTTACCTGGGTGGCAACTTACAATGATTTGTGTACATGGACACCAAGATCCCTATGCTCATCCACACTACCAAGTATCCGACCGTTAGCCCAGTACCCCATCTTTTTATTACTCTTACCAAAGTGAATCACCTCACACTTAGCTACATTGAACGCCATTTGCCACCTTTCTGCCCAGTTCTGCAGCTACCTGTGCCCAAAGGGGGCATAGCTTTAAATTAAGGGGAGGTAGGTATAGGACAGATGT
>NC_057712.1:61489029-61504640 GCF_004010195.1 Chiloscyllium plagiosum | reverse complement strand
CACCCTCCTTGGAGATTGATGCCATGTTCCTAACCTCCCTACACTCCAGGCTCTGCACCCTGAAGCTACAATCTGGGTTCCCATGCCCCTGCAGAGTTAGTTTAAACTCCCCCCAAGAGCACTAGCAAACCTCCCGCCAAGGATACTGGTGCCTCTCAGGTTCAGGTGTAGACCATCCTGTTTATAGAGGTCCCACCGTCCCCAGAAAGAACCCCAGTTATCCAAAAACCGGAATCCCTCCCTCCTGCACCATCCCTGTAGCCACGCATTTCAGTGTTCTCTTTCCCTATTCCTCGAATCTCTATCACGTGGCACGGGTAACAAACCAGAGACACCAACTCTGTTCGTTCTAACTCTGAGCTTCCAACCTAGCTCCCTGAAAGTCTGTCTAACATCCTCGGCACTCCTCCTACCTATGTCGTTGGTGCCAATGTGGACCACGACTTCGGGCTGATCTCCCTCCCACTTAAGGACCCGGAAAAGACGATCAGAGACATCACGTACCCTTGCACCTGGGAGGCAACATACTAAACGTGAGTCTCTCTCGTTCCCACAAAACCGCCTATCTGTGCCCCGAACTATCGAGTCTCCAATTACTACTGCTCTGCTCTTCTTCACCCTTCCCTTCTGAGTAACGGGGACAGGCTCCGTGCCAGAGACCTGAGGCCCGTTACTTACCCCTGGTAAGTCATCCCCCCCACAAGTATCCAAAATGGTATACTTGTTCTTGAGGGGAACGGCCGCAGGGGGTCCCTGCACTGGCTGCTTCCTCCCAGTCCCCCTCACTGTCACCCATCTATCAGCCATCTTTGGAGTTACTACTTCCCTAAAGCTCCGATCTATGACCCCCTCTGCCTCCCGAATGATCCTAAGTTCATCCAACTCCAGCTCCAGTTCCCTAACACGGTCTTGGAGGAGCTGGAGATGGGTGCACTTCCTGCAAGTGTAATCAGCAGGGACGTCCATGGCATCCCTCACCTCAAACATGTTGCAAGAGGAACATTGTACTGCCTGGATAAGTTGAAGGATATCCGATAGGATCAATATAGTTTGGTGAAAGTGAAATCCATTTTGACAAATCTATTGGAGTTTGTTGCGGAGATAACACATGCTGTGGATAAAGGAAATGAATTTGAGAAGAGGATAAAAGGAAATTTCAGAAAATTATAGTTAAGTTATGTGAATGGACATAGGTGTGGCAAGTGGAATATAACGTAGGAAAATATGAAATTGTCCATTTTGGTAGGAAGAATTTTCTAAAAAGTGTATTGTTGAAATAGTGAGTGATTGCAGAGCCCTGAAATGCAGATGGATCTGGGTATTCTAGAAGATGCATCACAAAACATTAGTATGCACGTATATCACATTATTAGGGAAACTAATTAAATGTTATCACGTATTGTAATGGGAATGGAATAAGGAAGAAGGAGGTTATCCTTCAGTTATGCAGGGCACTGGTGAGACAGCATCTGGACTGTCCACAGTTTTGGTCACTTTGTATAAGGAAGAATGTAAATGTGTTAGGGTCAGCTCAGAGAAAGTTTACTTGACTAATACCTGGAATGAGGGGGTTTCATTATGAAGAAAAGTTGGACAAACTAGGCCTTTATCAACTGGGTTTTAGAAGTTGACTTGTTTAAAATCATAAAATCCTGACAAGTCTTGACATAGAAGATGTGGGGAGAATGTTTCCTCTTATGTGAGACTCCAGAAATAGGGTTCACTGCTTAAAAATCAGGAGTCACCAAATTAAAAACAGAGATTTGGTGCACTTTCTCTCTCAAAGGCTCATTAGTCTTTGGAACTCTTCTTGAAAGGCTGGCGGATGCTGTATCCTTGAGGCTCAGATAGGTAGATTCTAGCTAATCAAAGTGTGAAAAGTTATCAGGGGGAGCTGTGAATTTGAAGTTATAATTGGATTATCTATGATTTAATTGAATGCTGAACCAGATCAAAGGGCTGTACAGCCTATTCCTGATTTGTATGCTTGTATGATCCATAAATCAAATTTGATTTCCTCATTCAGGCTGAAATCTGAGAATATTACTTTCAGTTTTTGCTTGGAAGTTACCATCACAAATATCAGGACTGTTGACTTCACACAGATCAGGGGAATAATGAAAGAAATATCGATGGCCTGATGATTTGATCTCCAATTCTCTGCACTTATCAAAAGTAGTACATTTTCTCAGTCTTTGCAAGGTTCTTTTCACAAGGAATATAGACAATTTGTTCCTTGGCATTGCTCACTGTTTTATGTAAACATCAATTAGAAGTAACTGAGGAAAGGTCATGGAACCCGAAGCGTTAACTCTGATTTCTCCCGGCGGTTACTGCTAAACCTGCTGAGCCTTTGCAGCAATTCTTGTTTTTGTTTCACTTCGAAATACTTTCATCCTGTGTTTGTTCTCAATGATGTTATGGAAGCTTCCTTATATTTAAGACTTTGGTGCCTTGGCGCATTAGCCGATAAATACACTACATTGTATGTTATCCACAGTCTAAAATTATACAGATAAAAGAACTGGATGAAATTTGCCCCAACAATCCTCAGCACAATCCAGAACAAAGAAATTTGGTGGTATAGTATCATCTATCATCTTAAATGTTCACTTCCTCAACCATTGGCACATAGTGACAGCAACTATTATCATTTACAAGATGCTCTGCAGCAACTCTTCAAGACTTCTAAAATAATATCTCCCAGACCCATAATCTTTGCAAACTAGAATAAGTGCAGCAAGTGTATGGGAATACAATGACATTCAAGTCTTCTGTTGAGCCACACAACATTCAGTTTGGAAATAAACCACAGTTCCTTCATTGTTGCTGCATTAAAATCTTGGATTTTCCTACATTACACACTGTGGAAATACCCTAACCATGTGAAGAACTGCAGCCGTTCAAGAAGGTGGCTCACTACACCCTTCTTACACGCAATGATGAATGAATAATTACTAGAATCTGCATAATGCAGGTAGAGACTGTTCGGCCCATCGAGGCTGCACCAACCCTCCATCCCACCCACCCGTCCTTTTCCCCATGTCCCCCAATTTACCATGGCTAATACACCTAGCTTGTACATCTGTGTAAGCCACAGTGCAATTCAGCATGCCCAATCCACCTAACCTCCACATCTTTGAACTGTGAGAGGAAACCAGAACATCCGAAGGAAACCCATGCAGACAGTGGGAGAATGTGCAAAGGGCACACGGTCACCCAAGCTTAGAATTGAACCTAGATCTTTGGCACTGTGAGGCAGCAGTGCTAACCACTGAGTCACCATATTGCTCCCTTTTTGTAGTCTTTTTAAAAAAGTAGATAGTTTTGTATGAATTTTTGTGACTGGTCATAGACAGACTGCTGCTAATTATGTACACCTCACTGCATCTGCATTAAGGCAAAGGTAACAAGACAAGTGCCTAAACATGTTATGAGTGGTGTAGACTGGAAACAAAGTCTTATCGAAGCTGCATCAGGAGTGCACTTTGTACCTGAGGAGCATCTGCAGGCAATGTTCCATCATGAGGTGGTCTTCATCATCTCAATGATCCTTGAGTATGAGAATGGATACAGCTTTCAAACTTCCATTGATGGAATTTGTATTGTTGGAGAAATTTGACCTTTAAAATTAAATGTTGCAAACCCAAATGAAGGCATATGAGAAAAGAAATTTAAAGTCGAACTTCAGAAATGCTGAAAAATATTTCTCATCAAAATGAATCTGGTTTTATATGGAACAGGAAACTACTATCTTCTAGCTCCATATCAGATTAAGTAAAAAGAAATACCCCAAGAAGATTGATCACACCAAACAAAGTGTGAAAGTAAACTGAAAGAAACTCTAGGCTTCTACTTCACATCAGGTATTAGTCACATACCAGTTTCAGATGGGTACCCTGGAAGAAGACAGATGGTGATCTGTGTATCTCCAGTGCAGAGAGACGGCACTTATGTTGCATTGGATCCTAATCCATTTTAAGATGAAAAATGCATGAAAAATTGTACATCAAATATGTTTCTCTTTTTGGTGGATGAGATTAACTCAATGGGTGCTGTCATGCCCAAGCTCATGAAATTTGGTGCAAAACCTTATAGACTATATTAGCCATTTAAGTGAACCATGTGCTAACCAGAAACATGACTTCTTCATTTCCCAAAATCAGCTGTTACAAGATCAAGAGCAATGAAAATTAAATATACAAGGAATATAAATCACATTCCGCCGTTAAGCATTTATTATATTGTCTATGCATCTTGGAAGCATTCATCATTTAACTTACGCTCTTTTCAAGACTCAGAATAGTGTCTTTGTTTTTATCTTTCTACTTCGGACAATTTACAATGAGGATTGTTAAGTACATGAATTGTTAACTTGCCTGCATTAAAATCTATCTACCTTTTGATTAGTCACCTTTCCAAAACAGAACCATGATTGATTGACCTATTTTTTATTTGTCACTTGTCAACAATCCAAGCCAATCAAAAGGTTATGGATATAGGGTAATATGTAAGCATTACAAGGCAAATTACACAGTCAAATGACAACTTCATTACGGGAACAAGCACTAAGAAATGCACCAATCTAATTTCAAACTCAAAAATCATGATACAGCTTATTTTATCAATGAGAGGAATTGATGGCAAAAATTACTACTTCAATAGTGGTTATATTGTAGCACCATTTAATCTGTATTGTTATTCAACTTTATTTCATCAGATTTTATATCGTACAGGTTGATATGCAGTTTTGATATACACATATTTACACATATTTACATGATTACATCAGATGTACAACCTTGAAAAGTAGTAAAGAGAGGGAGAATATAATTTCAAACCTTATTTTTAACTGAGGGTAGGATAAAAACTCTGATAACATCGTCTGAATGTGGCTCGGGTTTATTTTTATCCTGGGAAAGGAGGTTAAACAGTGGAAAAGACACAATGAAGTATCTCAAGTACATGTATGTTTATCAAATTTGAGGGGTCACAACTGTCTGCCCTGGCAGAACCTCATGTCAGGATCCCTCTGCTGGACAAAATGGGTTCCACTTTTCGTGCCAGCAGCAGGACTTGTCCATTATTGGTAAAGATTTGGCTCACTGTTTCAATTGTTTTGCAAGGTGTTAACTGAGCAAACTCCATAGAAGCCGATACCCATCACCAAGTTATCCTTTATTTGCAGGTGGAAAGTCCTTGACAGTGACCCAGCTCCCTCAGAGCCAGCTCTCAGAGTGTCGGGATGTCTAACACTCCTGTTTATATCTGTCAGCCAGGGCTCCCAGTTAGATCAGATTAACAGCCCCAATCAGGGAACTCATATTCTATGAGGTCCACCTGGCTCACAACAATCACTACGTCACTCCCCCTCTAAGTCCAAGGACATAAACTGGTTCTTTTTCTTGCAGCTCCTCCTGGGCGTTTTAACATTGGGTCAAGTTCCTCCAACTTTGCCTCAAATACAGACAGCAGATGGGAACAATGGCTTGCCCCTTGCACCCGGAGTGCCTTGGAAGAAATTCATTCTTTTCTTCAGATGACAAAGGCATTGAGCCAGTGACATCTAATGTGTCCATTTCAGATTCTGAGATATCTTCAATCTGACAAAGAGGGAGAACTCACAGGTTCTGACAGCCTTTCTGACTGTTACAAGGAGCTGGTTTTGTATTACTCCCACACCACTTGCAAATAGTCCGCGTGGTTATTCTGGGCCGTCAATTTAACCTGAACTTTATACGTCACTGTGTCATCCGTGCCTCGTACTCATGCAGGGTCATTCCCAAGGTTCTTACACCAAACCTCATCTCCTAGAGTAAACTGTCTCTCTTGTTTAGTAGAGTCTTCGGTCCATCATTAACGTTTATATTGCCATTTCAACCTCACCCCCAGGTCTGGGGGTGAAGGTCACACATAACCTTCTCTCCATTAGCAATTCTGCTGGACCTATCACTGTTTTTGCATGAAGGGTAGTCCTATATTCAAATAGGAATCAGGACAGTTTGATATCGAGTGAAGCTGTAGGCTGTTTCATAAGACCGCCTTCAAAGTTTGGACTGTCCTTTCTGCCGGACTATTGGATGATAGATGGCATAGAGCTGTCCTTATATGTCGAATGCCATATTACCTGCTGGTAAAGGATGGCCTGTTATCTGTGACCAATACCTCCAGTAGCCCATGTGTTGCAAAAGGTGCCGGCAGCTTTTCTATCATTGTCCCCATGTTTAAAGAATGAATTCTATGCATTTCCAGCTACTTTGAATGGGCATCCACAATGACAAAGAAATTAAGACCATGAAAGGACCTGCATTGATGAAGTGTAACAGTCCAGCATTTACTCAGGCTTTCCCACGAATGTGGGGGGGCTGCTGGCAGTAATTTCTGTCCCTGTTGGTACTCTGGGCACTGTTCATCAGTGCAGCTATGTCTGCATCCAGTCCTGGAGAAACACCTGGATGACAACTCAAAGCATCCACATTTGTGACTTGGCTTCCCAAATGGTGTTCCAACTTGTAATTATGCACACTTGGTAATGGAGCCCAATGCTAAATTCAGCCTGAAGCAATGGGCAGCACTGCCTTGTCTTCTTCAAGTAGACCTAGTAGGGGTTTGTGGTCTGTTATTATTACAAACTTACATCTGTAAAGGTATTAGTGCATCATCCTGACTCCAGATATGACCACCAATCCTTCCTTCTCTATCTAGATGTAATTATGTTCTGCATTAGCCAAAGTTCTGGATGCATACACTATTGGTGTTCCTCACCGTTGCACCACATATGTGCAATACTACTCCGATGCTGTACGAGGAGGCATTGCATGTCAGCATCTGATCACATTTTGGATCAGAGTGTGGCAACATCTTAGAGGATGATAGCTATTTCTTCACTTCCCTGAAAGATATGGCTCAGCTACATGACAATTTTGAAGGCTGACCTTTTTTTAGGAGTTGATGCAAAAGTGCCAGGACAGAGGCCAGATTATCTATGATCTTTCCATCATAATTCACCAGGCCAAGGAAATACATAAACTCTGGTACAGATGTGGAGCCAAGGCAACTTCAATCGCCCTCACATTATCTTCCAATGGGTCTAACCCAGTCTTGTTGATTCTGCAGCTCAAGTTGGTGACTTGGTGTGCCTGGAACACAGATTTTTCCCTTTAAGGGTGTACGCCTACCTGGAAGAAATATCTAAAGACGATGCCCAAGTTCTCTCGGTGTTCCTTATTGGTCTTCCCTGTTATTAGCATATAATCTAGACAAATGGTGACCTGAGATAGAATGTTTTCCATCATCTGTGAAAAATTGCACAGGCTGACGTTACCCCAAATGGCAGTTTTGTGTATTGGTACAAACCTTATAGGTATGAATTATAGCATGCTTCTAGGAATCCTCATCTAATCACAACTACACGTACTCATGGCTCATGTCCAGCTTCATGAAGGACAGCAGCCCTGCTGGCTTTGCATATAAAATCTCAATGTGTGGAGTTGGGTATTTAACAAGCTGGGAAAAGCAATTTACCATTTGTTTAAAATCCCCACAGAGGCAAACTAACTGTCCAGCTTCACAATCGATACAACCGCCACAAACTGGATTGGTTTGATAATCCTTCATTTTTCAGCCTTCTGTTTTCTGCCCCTAGATTTGCCCAGAAGGCAAACAGCACTGTGGGGGCCTTACAAAATCGTGAAATTGCTTCATAGTCAACATGCAAGGTCTTCACTCCTTTGAAAGTCCTTAGACTGCCTGAAAAATTTCCAGGTATTTAAGTAGGACATTACTCAAGCAGCCAATTTCTAATGGAAAAATGTTGAGCCAATCAAGATGGACCTTTCTCAATCAACTTCGCTCCATGAAGCTTGGGTCCAAGCAATTTACTACAATTAGTGGTAACTGAATCAGCTGCTTCTCATTAGAGATTGGAACTAAAGTTGTCCTTTTCAACTGTAAATGTTCCCTGGTTTAGGTTCTCAGTCTAGCGAGTTTTGATAAAGGCTGGTTCTGCGATCACTGAAATATCCATGCCGGTATCAATGTCCATTCGAACTGGATAACCATTTAACCAGACATTTACTTTGATTGGTTCTGATTTGGATGTTGCGAAGTAATTGAACTGTTACAAACCAAATGTAGATGAACTTTCCAGGGTGTGCATTTTCCTGGATACCAGCCTTTGACATATCTTTCTCAATTTAGGTCTAGTGGGACCTTGATGAGATAATTTTGTGTCTTGAAGGCAGCCCGATTGCAGTTGTTCTAATATGTCCACACTTGAAACCCCCATTAAGAATGATTATTTAAAAATAGTAGACCCCTAACCTAACCAGCATATACTTTAATGAGTTGCTATTGAGTTAGTTTGAGTTACCAACTCCATAATTCAAAGTGTTGGAGTTACCACAAAAATCAAGATCAATTTTAATGATGCCAGTATGAGACAACACGGAAATGAGCAATCAGAAAATTTTGCAATGTATTTATAATCTTGAAGATGTTAATTTTCTTGATGCATAATATAAATAAAATTGTAAATTGTCCCATAGTAATTATTGAAATGACGGTTTTCAGACTGTTCCAGACACCATTCAAAATAAAACATCATTTCATCAAACCTGACAGCTGTGACATAAATTGCAACAGACTTTGAAGCAGATGGAACTGGATCTCTTTCTTCCAAGCTTCATCTTAAACACTAGTCAAAAATTAGAAGATTAATTGGTAGCAGATACATTGGTTTTGAATGTAAATTTATTCTTTATGTGGAAAAATATATTGAAAAATATTTTCTGTGATGTCAAGTAGTTAAAAATAAGGGCTCACAGAAAATTCCCTTAGTGTAGGCAAATTTGATTCTCAAATCTCTGAATGAGCAGCAATGTCTTTCTTTCTCACAAACGTGATTTTAAGCTCCAAAAACAGTGATAAATATTCAGTAACAAATTGGTCAAATGAAAACAACTATACCAGATATCAGGCTAAATGTCATTTTTGGGAAGTTTCACACTGTGAGGCCTGTATCTCATTAGCTATGTTCCACATCCCTATGGCACCCTGCACGTCACATTCTCCCACCTGCCATGGTTGGGAGAGCTTACACCTGAAGGGACATGCTGGGATTCCTGGAACCAATGCCAAAATGCATCCAGTCAAGCACTGGCAGTCTGGACGCATCCTTCACTATGCACATTGTGACTGAATAACCATAAACCAATGTTCCTGGCATGAACTGATGTTTTTCTTGCTCTCTATCATCGTTTCCTTTTTTGGAAGACTACTGCAACATACATGTTTCCAGTCTCACATCTAACACCATTTAGGATCCAAACCAGACAGCATACTCACTCTTAACCTCATCGCATCTTATAGTCCTGCCACAACCACCTGATGAAGGAGCCATGCTCTGAAGGCTACTGCTTCTAAATAAACCTGTTGGACTATAACCTGGTGTTGTGTGATTTTTAACTTAAGCCTGCCAAAGTCAGTGTTACTCCTATTCAAATGCCTACTGCTGTCCAAAAACTTCTCATTGTTCAATGTAAGACAATCACAAAAAATAGAGCCTTCATGTGATTCCAAACATTCACTTGTATTCTGTAACAGCAGCAGTGAATAATAATCAAACAAATAGAAGTTGCATTTGACTCTCAGAACAGACAAGAAATGTTTACCTTTCAAGCAACACCAAATTTTCAGCAGGGGCTGACAAGTGACAAGTAACATTCGTGCCATACAAATGTCAGGCAATGACCATCTCCAATAAAAGACAATCTAACCACCGCCACTTGACATTCAATGCTATTACCATCACTGAATCCCCCATTATCAACATCCATTGACCAGGTGATTATCTGGACTCTCCAGATAAATACAGTGACTAAAGAGCAGTTCAGAGGCTAGGAATATTGTGGTGAGTAACTCACTTCCTGACTTCCTAAAGCCTGTTCACCATCTACAAGGCACAAGTCGTGAGTTTGATGGAATATTCCCCAAGCTTCAACAATGCCCATCTCCCACTGAACAGATCGAGGGTGTTGATAGACACCGTGTACTCCTTCTCCAGGGGCACCCAGGCTCGAACATAGCCATGGAAGAGGGCAAGCAGTTGGCCCTAACGACCCCGTCCATGGCCCGCTGCCTGGACCTGTTTATGGCCAGTTTGGCCAGGCCCAGAATTGGGAGTCTTATCGGACTAGTTCTATAGAAGGAAAGGTAGAAGATACTTTAGAGAAAGAAACCGTAAATAGTGGTTAATTAATTATTCTCTGTTCTACTTTAAGAAATAAATAGTTCTTGGCCATTTGAACTTTCACAGATTACCTGCAAGGGATCAAACTTTTTTGTGTCGCTGGTTTTAAATGAAGCGGTGGGTGGTGGTGGTGGTGGGGGGTTACCCCGTGTCAAACAGTTTGGGGGCTCGTCCAGGATATGAACATGGAACCTCTCGCAATTTTGAACATTATTATCTTCTTGAGAACACTTGGTGCTGTGTCTGGTAGTTCTGCTGCTTTAACTCTCTTAAAGGTATACTCACATCTTCATAACAGTACTACTTACAAGATTCACTGCAGAAGTTCAAAAAACATCCTAAGGAAACTTCCAAATCCACAACCACTTACATCTAGAAGGACAAGGGCAGCAAACACTGGCACTGGCACCTGCAAGTTCCCCTCCAAGCCACTTCGCATCCTGACTTAGAAATATATCTCCGTTTCTTCACTGTGGCTGGGTAAGAATCTAGTATTCCCTTCCTAAGGGCATCAACATACGGCAAATGAACTGCAGCAGTTTAAGAAGGCAGCTCATCTCCTCTTTCTCAAGGGCATCTAGGAATGGGAAATAAATACTAATCTAGCGAGTAGTGTCCATGTCCCATGAGCAAGTTAAAAAGAATTACAGTCAACAAAAGATCACTGCACCGAGCTGTCATCTTGTGAAGGTAAATTTCAATGAACAGGGTCTGGCTTGTTGTACCTGACATTACAGTACCCTGTTGTTATGAAGGTGATGTTCCTCCTGTTAGTTCCTCATCTCAATCCTCAAAAAACTATTGCCCTCTTCCAGGTCTTCAGCATCCATGATCCAAGTATCAAAATCTCACCTACAAAAGGCTCATCATCTGCTCCACCCTGGTTGAAGAATGAGCTGGATTGAACCAACTCTCCATTTCAATCAGGAGTTTACAGAACACCATCTCCCATCATGATCCCAGAGAGGAGCTTTTGTGTCTCCATAACCATCCTTGTAACTAACCAGGAAATGTTGAGAGTTCTCAAGGATGTAGGCATTATGGCAGCTTCCAGGGTGTATGATGCAGACTTCATAGACAACATTCTGATAGTCACTATGGCTTGCCAGCCATGGTGTGATGTGGCACTCTCAATACAAAGTGCTTATAGTTTATAATGCCCTATATCTGGGGGACAAAGCCTACTGGCAATTATGTAACACTGACCTGGTCACAGTGAAATGAGATGATCAGTGTGATAACAGGTTGATACTCGTATGGGTCAAGGATTGAGAGATCCCACACAAATCCCCAGTTGCTTCTTGAAACATTAGTGGCTGTCAGCCTGATAGTCACTGGGATAGGATGCTCACCTTCTATTACATCATCTAATCTGCTCCGTCACCTGGCACAGTTCTGTGATTGTGTCCTGGCACATCCTCAGTCTGCAATGACACTGTACCTTGTTCACCTGGAGAAAATGGCTCAAAGCCGATACAGAATGAGCCTCCTGTACCGCCTGCGCATTCTGATCTTCAGCTACAAATGCTTTGTTTGGAAGCTGTTGAGCAACCGTTAGAATTTGCTGCAGACCCTAGGCTTGTGGCACATCTGTTGCTCCTCCATTTCTTGTTGCAATGGACCAACAGCAACAATAACTCCTGCTGTGACTGAAACTATTATTGGTTACATTTCCAATGAACCTGTGTGGGGAACAGATCCTTAATAATGTGAGCAGTCATCATTTGCATCACTCATCAATGATGGTTTAACATACCGCTGCATACACTGGGACATGGAGGATTCCAAATAAATCGTCCATGGAGGGCCATGGAATGCCTCAACAAGGAACTTTGACATAGAATCCAATTATGTTGCAGGCATCAACAGTCATGTCACAAAGGGATATTCGGAGACTGTGAGTGTTGTATGAATACTGAAATCTGTCCTCCTCGACCCACATCACCCAAGAAAGGCATCATTGCGCATCTGCACGTGTCAATGAATTCATGGGTGAGAGGCAGTCAGTCCTGTGCGTCTGTGTAACCTATGTATTGTGGCACGCAGATACCAATTTTAAGGTCACATGTAATCACTTCTGCCTCACAGAGGTGACGATCTATAATGACCAATGATATGGTCAAAATTGCTTGTGACCAACATTGCACATTATTCTTGATAGTCTGTAAAGATTTAGTTCTCAATCAACTACAAACCTACTGACCTTGTAACTACATATGGGATGGCTTGTGTTTTAATGTAGCTATTTTATACAAGTCAGACCAATGAGGATACATGCCCTGGGCACGTGGGGCTTGAACTATCGGTTCCTGAGGTAGAGACACTACCATTATACCATAAGACCCTACCTTTGCACCTGTATGCTGTTTGCATTTCACACACAGGGTGCTTTGAATAAAAGGACTTCCATCTGTATGTTTAATACAATTGTTTCTTAAAGGGTCTCAAATTGCTAACAAGTAGATCCCAGATGCTCAAACAGAAAAAAAAACAAGTCCACCTCTACTCCATGCTTTCTGTCAACCTGGTTGTAAGCATCAAGGCAAAAGTGAGGGCTGGAGATGTTGGAGATTAGAGTCGAGAGTACAATGCTGGAAAAGTACAGCAGGTCAGGCAGCAACCAGGGAGCAGGAAAATCAAAGTTTCGGGCAAAGCCCTTCATCAGGAATGAGGCTGTGAGCCAAGGGGTGGAAAGATAAATGGGAGGGGGGGGATGGGGGGAAGGTAGCTGAGAGTGCGATGGGTAGATGGAGGTGGGGTTAATGGTGATAGGTCGAGGACAGTATTGAGTTGGAAGTTTGGAACTGGGATAAGGTGTGGAGAGGGAAAATGAGGAAATTGATGAAATCCACATTGATGCCATATGGTTGAAGGGTCCTGAGGCAGAAGATGAGGCGTTCTTCCTCCAGGCGTCAAGTGGTTAGGGAGTAGCGATGGAGGAGGCCCAGGACCTGCATATCCTTGGCAGAGTGGGAGGGGAAGTTGAAGTGTTCGGCCACGGGGCAGTGGGGTTGGTTGGTGCGGGTGTCCTGGAGATGTTCTCTGAAGCGCTCTGCAAATAGGTGTCCTATCTTCCCATTGTAGAGGAGACCGCATCGGGAGCAACAGATACAGTAAGTGACATATGTGGAAGTGCAAGTGAAACTTTGATGGATGTGGAAGGCTCCTTTGGGGCCTTGAACAGAGGTGAGCGGGCAGTTGTGGGTGCAGGTTTTGCAATTCCCGCAGAGGCAGGGGAAGGTGACAGGAGGGGAGGTTGGGTTGGTGGGAAGCATGGACCTGACAAGAGAGTCACAGAGGGAATGGTCTTTAAGGAAAACAGATAGGGGTGGGGAGGGAAATATATCTCTAGTGGTGGGATCCCTTTGTAGGTGGCAGAAATGGTGGGGATGGGATGATGCAATGTATATGGAGGTTGGTGGGGGTGGAAGGTGAGGACCAGGGAGGTTCTGTCCTTGATGCGGTTGGAGGGGTAGGTTTCGAGGGCATAGGTGCGGGAAGTGGATAAGATGCACTGGAATGTAACCACGTGAGAGGGGAAATTGCGGTCTTTAAGAAAGAGGCCATCTAGTGTGTCGTGTGGTGGAACTGGTCCTCCTGGGAGCAAGTGCAGCAGAGGCTGAGGAATTCGGAATAAGTGATAGAGTTTTTACAGGAGGCAGAGTGGGAGGAGGTGCAGTCCAGGTAGCTGTGGAAGTCGCTGGGTTTGTAGAAGGTGTCAGTGTTGAGTCGGTCACCGTTGATGGAGATGGAGAGGTCCAGGAAGGGAAGGGAGGTGAACGACACGGTCCAGGCGAACTTAAGGTCAGGGTGGAATGTGTTGGTGAAGTTGATGAACAGTTTAACCTCCTCATGGGGACAAGGTGGCATCGATGCAGTCATCAATGTAGCAGAGAAAGAGATGGGGAGTGGTGCCGGTGTAACTCGGAAGATGTACTGTTCCACGTAACCGACAAAGAGACAGGCATAGTTGGGGCCCATGCGGGTGCCCATGGCTACCCCTTTGGTCTGGGGGGATTCAAAGGAGAAATTGTTGAGGGTGACGACCAGTCCAGCCAACAAATAAGAGTGTTAGAGCAAGGTTACTGGTGGGGATATCAGGAGAGGAAGAAACTGAGGGCTTGGAGGCCCTTGTCATGGAGGTGTATAGGGACTAAGTGTCCATGGTGAAGATGAGGCTTTTGGGGCCAAGGAAGCAAAAACCTTGGAAGAGGCGGAGAGTATGGGTGGTGCCCTGAAAGTATGTGGGGAGTTCCTGGACCAAGGGGATAGGACAGTATTGAGGTAGGTGGAGATGAGTTCGGTAGGGCAGGAGATGAAGGGCCAGCTGTGGTAGTCAGGCTTGTGGATCTTGAGTAGGAGGTAGTACCGGGTGGTGCAGGATTCCCAAACTCTGAGGTTGGAAGCTGTGAGTGGGAGATCCCCTGAGGTGATGAGGTTGTGTACAGTCTGGGAGATGATGGTTAGGTGATGGGAGGTGAGGGTGTGGTTAAGGGGGCTGTAGGAGAAGTCATCTTTGAGTTGGCACCTGGTTTCAGCAGTGTAGAGATCAGTGCGCCAAATTACCACTGAGCCCTTCTCCCCCATCCTTGTCCACTGATTTGATGGCGAGATTGGGCTTGGAGCAGAGGGAGTGGAGGGTTGCGTGTTATGAGAGTGAGAGGTTGGGGTTGGTGAGGGGAGTGGACAGGTTGAGGCCGTCAATGTCGTGGCAGCAATTTGAAATGAAGAGATTGAGGGTGGGTAATTAGATTAGATTCCCTACAGTGTGGAAACAGGCCCTTCAGCCAAACGAGTCCACACCGACCCTCCGAAGGGCAACCCACCCAGACACATTCCCCTACATTTACCTCTGACTAATGTACCTAACACTACGGGTAATTCAGCAAGGCCAATTCACCTGATCCGGAAAATCTTTGGACTATGGGAGGAAACCGAAGCACCTAGAGGAAACTCACGCAGACACGGGGAGAATGTGCAAACTCCACACAGACAGTCGCCAAAGGCTGGAATCGAACCTAGGACCCTGGTACTGTGAGGCAGCAGCGCCAACCACTGAGCCACCGTGCCACCCGGGTGTCCAGGTGGTTGGGGTGTAGTGGAGGCAGGCGAAGGAGTCCTCGGAAGGTGGACGGGAGTCTTGGTGGATAAAATAAGCTCGGAGGCGGACGTGGCAGAAGAAGTGTTCAATGGCATAATGTGTGTTTAATTTGTGAGCAGAGAAGGATGAGGGTAAGGCCTTTGCTGATGATTAATCATTCATCCTTAGTGAGGGGAAGGTCTGGGGGGGATGGTGAAAACTCAGCAGGGCTGGGGAGTTAGGACCTGGTATAAGGCTGGCGCTGGGAGTGGGGGTAGAGAC
>NC_057712.1:61464955-61488988 GCF_004010195.1 Chiloscyllium plagiosum | reverse complement strand
GCTGACTGCGATGGCAGCAACAGCGGGAGAGGTAGTGGAAGCTGGAGTGGTTGTGTGGCTGGTGGTGGCCAAGCAGTTCCTGAGGCTGGGGGAAGTTTCTGGAATCATTGAGGAATCCCAACTATTGAGGTGGGTTACATGAAAGTTTGTTATAATTCCAGTTTTTGATGTCAAAACGACATCGATGTGGATTTCAAAAATTTCTTCATTTCCCCTCCCCACACCTTATCCCAGATCCAACCTTTCAACTCAGCACCACCCTCATGACCGGTCCTACCTGTCCTTCTTCCTTCCCCCTATCTGCTCCACCCTCCTCTCTGACGTATCACCATTAACCCTTCCTCCATCTACCTATTGCACTCTCAGCTACCTCACCCTCCCCCCTTCCCATTTATCTCTCCACCCCTAGGCTCACAGCCTCATTCCTGATGAAGGGCTTATGCCTGAAACATCGATTCACCTGCTCCTTTGATGCTGTTTAACCTGCTGTGCTTTTCCAGCACCACACTCTGGTTCTAAACATCAGCTCAGTTGTGGAATTTTACATACATCTATAAAATCTGTAACTTTTGTAATGACTCTGGGAATATCGGAGCTTGATTTTCAGTGCAATACCCCACTGAGGTGTAATACACTGCAAGGTTTTGTACAGCACCATGCCCCACCTCCTTGACTGTTTGTGGCTGCCATCCCTAAGAAGCTGCTTGGTTTTGTGCCTGCACTAAACAGCAAGGCCAGACAGATGTGATATGAGTCTGCTAGCTCTGGCTGTGGGGGCAAAGTGCCAAAATTCAAGGAAGGGCAGGACTGCTGTGAACATCAAAGTAGGCACAAAGTAAGTGAGTGATAAGAGAGCAAGCGAGCAGTCTCGAGATGCAGCCTGGTCCATTCTTGAGATATTGCCCCTGTGTTTGCATCACAGCAGCATTACAGTGAAAGGTGCTGTGCACTATAAAGAACAGCTTTGAAGTGTGGTGCCATACCATTAGCGGATTGCTGCTGTGCCACGATGGTATGATGAGGTTGGTATGTTGAATTACAATGTCCATGAAAAGGATGTGGTGCTGTCAATGGAGCATGCCTGAAATGTCGCTTGGAGGGAGATCCAGAAGATTAAACGGTGAGCTGGAATCGCCAGATAACTGCTCTGTCTTCCATGTTAGGAATTGTCATTTAGCTTCTAACCAGCAGGTGGGAGAATAGAAAAGTGTATATTAATGAGGTGAGATTAATTAATAATAAGTTAATGTATGATACTGCAAATAGGTCTCTCATTACTCAGCAGTAACTGTGTCAACTCGCTGTTTAACTTGCTGAAAAACAGAACCTAGTGTTCTTGACATTGAGAAGATCTTTGCTCGTCACATTGTACAATTTTCTGAACTTTCCTCCCATGGATCATGTCTTTTAAGAGCTGGGTAGCTTCTGCCAATGCTTGTTGTGCCAAATATCTATTGCTGAAATTTACTCTTGTAGTAGCTGTGGGAAAACAGACAACAAATCTTGACACAAACAAAATATTGTGGATACTGGCAATCTGAAACAGAACCAGCTGGTGCTGCAGGAATTCAACAGGTCTGGGAGAATCTGTGGAGTGAGAAACAGAGTTAATATTTTGCTCTAGAATGATTCTTCTTTGAAATTGTGTTTCTTTGGGACTTTTTCATCTTCATAGAATCCCTACAGTGAGAGAACAGGCCATTTGGCCCAACAAGTCCACACCGATCTTCTGTAGAGCAACCCACCCAGACCCATTCCCCTCCCCTACTACTCCACATTTCCCCTGACTAATGCACCCAACCTACACATCCCTGAACACTATGGGCAATTTAACATGGCCAATTCACCTAACCTGCACATCTTTGGAGGAAACTGGAACACCCAAAGGAAACCCATGCAGACACAGGGAGAATGAGCAAATGCCACGCAGACATTCACCCAAGGCTGGAAATGAATGCTGGTCCCTGGCACTGTGAGGCAGCAGTGCTAACCACTTAGCCACTGTGCTGCCCCGCAGCATTATTGTTATTGCAGTAAAATCAGGACAACATGTTAGCAAATGGCAAATAGTGACCACCACACTACATATGTAAAAGATATCTGTCGATGCTCAGTTCTAGTCAATAATTCATATCATGTAAATATAGTGTATGTGTTACTTGTGACTGAAGTCACCCTCAACTGAAAGGATTACCTTTCACAATCCTCAGCACAGAATGCTCAATGCCAGGGGAAGTAGCATAATGTAACATGTCAATGATGTTGTTTATAGACAATTCATGCACAATGCATGTGTTTCTGCAGAGCACACTGTTCATTTCAAAGTCCTCTTTGAATGAGGTAGTTAATTTAAAAGTTAGGAATGTAATTGTGTCTTTACTGGGAATAACAGAGGCCACCTCACATTGTCTTTACTGTTTCTATGTCTCCTCTTCCAGCTCCATCACCCCTTTTTTCTTAAGCCCCTTTCATGTCTCTTGAACTTCACCTTCTAGTGGACTTGCAGGAGGATCACCTGAGGATGACAGCAGGTTACCATCAATCTAGAGTCCTCCTTTCCTTCTTGTATATTTTTCTTACAGCAGCAATTCTGCTCTCCCATCTCCTCCTCCCTGTTTTTCTGCAGACCAAGGGTGAATTCGACCAAAATTCCCAGTTTGCTGGTAACTCTTACACCGCGTCCAATGAGGTGGAGCAACTTACTCTTTTTAGATGAATTTCTCATAAAATTCCTGGAATAAATATTCATTGTGTTTGTGAAGTCTTGACAAAGTCTTCCAGAAAGTCTTTTGATAGGTTTCAATAGACCTCTTCCAACCTGCTGCAATAAGAGAATAGAATAATGTGTTGTTAAATAACTCAACATATTTAATGATGACGCGTTACTGGTAAAGGAGTTCATCTCATTTTCCAGAGCTAGTCAGCATTTTAACTGGCATTCAACAGTTTAATTATTCTTTGGGAGATTGATCCAAACTAAGGTAAAACTCCTTTATCAAGATAATGTCTTAAATTAACCCAGTGTTTTAGCTTATTGAGCCACCATCTCAGTCTCCGTGGAACCTTTTACAAGTCAAAGTCTCTGGGGAAAATTTGTCTCTGAATAAGAAACCTAAGTGACACTATTGCAACTTGAACATTTCAAGATAAATCAAATTTGAAACGTGAAAGTTTCATTTTCCAAATGTGGGCCAAGTCATCCTCTGAGTGCTGGGAATAGCAATTGTGGCACTACACTGCATCAAAAACAGCACAGTAATTATAAAGCTAAAATTTCATAGGTAATCACTACTGTACAGTGATTTAAAATACAAGTTAAAGCTCCAGTTTTAGAAGGTTCATAAAACTTGCCTGATAATTATGAGTATTTTTACAGTTTTATAGTTAATTAACCAGTCAATTTTGGACCCCTTTCACTTGGCAATTGAATCCACGTTATTAGTAGATAAGGTAATAAATTAAAATAAATGTCTAAGAAATGTAGAATCAAGAACATGAGAAAGCAGTAAATAAAAGCCATCTGGCCCGACAGGCTCACTCTTTCCAATGGATTTGCAATACTTACATTGTGATAGGTTTTATCCACCATTTAATCTGAGGAGACACTCTAAGCAAATGCATTGTTGAAGGCAATTAAATAAAAATCCAAATATTTAATTAGCTGGCTGGATATCTCTCAGTTCGATCGTGATGCTGCACACAGTATTTGTCACCTCGGTGAAAACAATGACTGCAGATACTGGAAACCAGATTCTGGATTAGTGGTGCTGGAAGAGCACAGCAGTTCAGGCAGCATCCGAGGAGCAGTAAAATCGATGTTTTGGGCAAAAGCCCTTCATCAGGAATACAGGCAGAGAGCCTAAAGGGTGGAGAGATAAGTTAGAGGAGGGTGGGGGTGGGGAGAAAATAGCATAGAGTACAATAGGTGAGTGGGGGAGGCGGGCAGAGGATATGACCTGGGAGTTGCAGTGGGAGAGGGACTCCCTGAGACTCTTGTAGAGAGAGAGAAGGAAAACTTCAAGGCAGGTATCCTTGCAAGAGGATTCGCAGCAGGGTTAAAATCAACAAGGTAAAAACAATGACTGCAGATGCTGGAAACCAGATTCTGGATTAGTGGTGCTGGAAGAGCACAGCAGTTCAGGCAGCATTGGTCAGGCAAAAATGCACAAGAGCATTTTGTCATCTTAACCTATATCACTGGAAAGTGCAAGGGCTATGGACCCCAACAACATTCTAGCAATAGTACTGAAGACACATGCTCCAGAATTTGTTGTATCCCTCGCAAACTTCTTAATCTAACATCTACATGGTAATGTGGAAAATTTCCTTTAGTATGCACTAGATATAAAAAGCATGACAAATCCAACCTTGCCAATTATTACTGCATCATTCCATCATACTTTGGATCACTAGTAAAGTAGCATGTATTTAGAAATAACCTGTCTCACTGACATTCAGTTTGGGTTCTGCCATACACTCAGCTCTTAATCTTATTAAAATCTTGGTTCAAACATGGACAAAAGTGTTGGGTCAGTAAACCTCAGTGAGACTACAGTAAATGGAAATCAGAGCAAAAGCCCTCTGGAGATGAGATGTGATCAGGATAGAGAGCAGCAGCCAGGAGATAAGTGGTAAAGACAGAAGGATCTGATCACAAGAGGAAGTAATCAGGAAGAAGTTTGGATGATGGGGAACTGGTTAAGAATAGGAGAATGATTAGGTCAGACAATCTGGGAGCAGCAATGTCCTTGCTAGGGGTATTCTCCACTCCACCTGGTTCCCCGTTCAGCTAAGTACAATTTTTTTAATGAACTCATCTTTTTAAAAATGACCTCCAGCAATGCAGTTACTAATCATTGATTAGGCCATGATTCAATTATTTCAGGTTTTCTTCTTGAACATAAGCTGTATTGCCTTAGCCATGTGCGGTGAAAACTATGTTGATTTTCGAAGAGTTTTATCATCATAATTAGCCAATAAAAGCAGTCAACTATTTGTAAGCAATTTTCTGAACATTTATTAAGTTTGTTAAGAAGTAGCTCTTTAAATATGAAACATTGTGAAATTATTCAAAGAAAGGAAACATACAATCTGTGACAGATGAGTATGCTTTATCAATCCCAACGCTTTCCTTTGGAATGGAGGAACAGGAGCAATGGTTTTCAAGTTATAGAATAATTGACCCTAATGTGGTGGAGTCTTTGGTGGTAACTATCTTTATTCTTCCCTCAGCCTGATGTAAGGGAATTCCTGATCTTCTCCCAAGAAGATGGTGGCTCCTTTACCTGGATCTTCTCTGTTTCTTCTCATCTACGCCTATTGAAATACCTTATTATGGGTGCTGGCCATCTATCCTGTGTTAATCACCTTTCTAAACCTTCTTAATGACCATAGGCAAGTAATCTTGATGCCAGGATGACTATTGTCTTCTTCTCACTTCATTTGAAGGTTAGCTTTCATTGCTTCGAAGATAAAAAAGCCTTCTTATTTTCCCAGATGTTGTGTTCATAATAGGGAAGGGTGATGCCCAATAAATCTTTTAGCTTTCTTTAAAAGGCTAGTTACTTCTATAATACAGTTAAATGAAGTCTCATGCTACATAGGAAATACTAAACATGGAATATTAAAATAACTCAATTTTAAAGGGAGCCCCAATTTAAAACAACTATAAGAAAGCTCTTCAAACTTAAATTAGGCACTTTACTTGCATATGCAGACAAATAGCATAGCTATTGGTCATGTATTTTCCTGCCTTTAACTGTGGCCCACTGTGACACAGAACATGCAAACGCCAGCCTGTCATGTTGGATATACAAGCAGTCAAAATAAAAAATAGCACAACATGAACTCTATCCTTACCGCCCATGGCCCATTCTACCACATCAACAATAGCAATCAACTTCCCAAAGTTATGATCCACAAGGCTCCCTGTGGTGCGTTAATAAAATGAGCTTTGCCAATATTTGTTGTACCATTTCGCTACAGTTTCCTGCATTCCACAGCTGGATTAATAAAATGTTCATTATTTATACCAATTAAATGCTCATGAGTTGCTTGAGAAATGTGAAAGGCCATCATTACAGCTGTGTCATAATTAGGCAAGTTTTTTTGTCAATCTTGCGAAAAGAAATCAAGCTGTAAGAATTCAGCCGTAGCAAATCTGCTCGCACTCATCATTTTTGTTGACAGTCATTATAGATAATTTTTCTAGTCAACCTGCTTAGGGATGTTACATGCTACAAACAGTACAGGATTGCTAGAAGTTTATTATTGGTCTAGACGTTTGATCAATGCTGAAAGTGGGCCTGTACAGAGTTAAATAAACCCTACAGGAACCTATAGTTCCAGATACCACATCACATCGGTGCTGTGTCCATACAGGCAGTATTTTAACTAGGCCTCCATTAGCAACCATTCAAAACCCCAACCAATATGGCAGTGCTACTACTTTAGTAGTCATTATTCTTTTGGTGTCTCTCTTCTTTTAGTGATTTCAAAATTGAATTGTTCTTTTATGTTGCTCCATTTTCTTCCTTAAAGTTTTGAAGCATTAATTCAATTGGTCTCCACTTGGATCCATTAAGAAGAAGAAACTTTTAATCTCAAAGGAATTTCATCCTCCATCAATAAAGTAGATTGTGATTTTTCAAATTCATAGCTTTGAGCAAAAAAAAAGCACTTCCTTTCTCACAGCCAGTGGTGCATAATTTATGTCCACAGATTTTGACTCCTGGATGAGAAGAGTGCACTCAGCTTGCTGGATCTAATGTATGTTGTCAGACATTCATTAAGTAAACCATCTCTCATTTAATTTATAACGTCTGCTATTGGAAAATAGATTTCCTTTATTAATTTAATGGAGTACCTTTGGGAAGTAACCCTCAAATAGATTTTCATTTCACTATGTAGTCTGGGAACTAAAAGAGATGAGTGGATAAGCATTAGCATTAAAGCTGTACAATTCATGCACTAATTCCTCAACTGTAACCACGCCCACCCCATCTGGTTGAAACCAGCCAGGATGACAACTCAAATAAAGACAAGAATTGACACTTCTCTGTCTACTCACTACGTCTCCATGTTAACCTGTTGATCAGTTAAACAGGATGATCTCAGGAAAACAGCAAGGTGTTGTTAAAATGCAATGCATGATGTTGTTATCACGATCCGAATGACAAGTAAGAGAGTCAGTGGTAACAGCTTCTAATTAAAATGCCAGGAAGGATATTGCGAGCTTGTTCATACAACCTCCAGGGGAAGGGTCAACAGGTGGCTTAACCATAAAATTGGTCTCCCTACCCAATGCTTGTCTAGCCACCCTGACTCCAGCTGCAATTTCATGAACAGGGGTGGGTGGTATCGAGTGAGCTTATTTGGTTCTTCAGTTGTTAATTAATGGGCATGTCTGGGATTTTACCCAGAGTCTGAGCAATTTCATTGGGAGTTTCAGTCAGTCGGGTGACTACTCAATGAACAGCACCCTGTGTCCATTAGAGTCCACAGTCTCAATAACCATTTGTAATGAAAAAAAAATTAATACTTTGTATTTAAACCATCACCCAAACTCACATATCCTTTTAAATGAACTTGCAGTTAAACTGTACCAGCTCCAAAAACAAGTGAGATGGGCAAAAAGCAAAATAAAACAAGAGCATAAAAGAGAGGACCTGACAATTGGATATCATGAGATAGCGAGGAAATTGAGACAATCTCCACACATCAGGATAACAGAAATAAACAGCAGGTTGCTAACTGAGGCAGAAACCAGGTAATAAACCTGAAATAGATCAACAAAAGGTCTGAAAGGCTAGGCAGAAAGCTAGTCTGAACCGACCATTCCCATCAAGGCTCTTTTGTACAATGTTGTGTTGAACAAGCTGCAAGAAAAGAAAATTGAATTCTATCATCAGTCAGTCTATTATTTTTCCAAAAGTATGAAACGTTAGTGAATATTTATTTAAAAGATTCAATATTAGCTTTCATCAAAAAAACGACAGTGACTTTTTTTTGTGTTGTGCTTGCCTGATTTCACCATTGTTACAGCTAGTAAATGTTCTGGAGCCAACTGAGTTAACGTCATTGACCACTGTTGTCAATGATGCTCCCTCAGGAGGAAAAGAGAAAAGGACAAGGTCGAGAGAGAAATGTAAGAAAATATCTGCTCTAAACCATTGATAACTGCAGCAGGAGAGATGTGTTACCTGTTTTGGGAAAAAAAGGTCCAACGTGGTTTAAAAGAACTGGACATTAGTCACAATCAATTTTGCTGCTTGCTGGAATCCCTTTATATTTTAATAATCTGCATATATCACCTCAACGCCAGGAGCAATGGTCAGAAAGAACCCATCTGGTTCACTTCCTTTTGGGAGGGAGACTGCCATTCTTATCTGATCTGGCCTACATGTGACTCCAGATCCACAAAAATGTGGTTGACTCTTAACTGTCCTCTGGGCAATTAGGGATGGGTAATAAATGCTGGCCTAGCCAGCCATGCCCTCATCCTGTGAATGAATAAAATAAAGCAGCTTCTGTATAATCCAGAATTATTCTGGAGATGACAGAATATACAACATTAATATCTTCCATCTGTAGCATGCAATTTGAATACAGCTGTTCAAATTTGGGGCTGCCATTTTTGATTTGAAGATGATTGTGATTGGCAACAACCCAGCAAAATGCTTGGAAAATGTCTTTTAAAATTCCTGAAGGTTTGGCTGTAATCCATGCAGAAACCCAAGCAAAAACTATTAATTGCATACAGGTGGATAGAAATTGCATTGTTTGCTTATTTAACAGAATTGTTAACTCTTTTAAAGAAGCAAATACCTCTGCTCAGATGGTGAACAGAACCGAAAGTGTTAACCAACCTATTGGAAACGCAGCAGAAATTGCAAGCAATGAATCATTTCACTTGAACTCTTCAACCAATTATGCAGGTGATCACATTAAGGTTCTTAATTCATCTATATTTCTAACATACAGAGGCTTATATAATTCTGTAATGATCCAGATCACTTCTGAATGTCAATACATCACCAATAATTTATAGCTTTCACCAAATTTAAAATGAGTTGCTAGCCAAGTCTGAACCCATGGACTGCCTTGCAAATGTTCAGCTGCTTGTTCTTAAATAGAGAGTAATGAACATTAAACCGAGATCCATTACTGCACTTCCAGAACTCTGCAGCTTGACTTGATTTCTGACATATAGTACCAGTGATAGTGGAAGCAGAGGCTTCAATCAGGCAGATACTTCATTTAAATATTTATAGTAACCTGAGATCACATGGGTACTGTCTGTCATTTTCTGGTATATTGTTGGCAAGATATTAAATATTCACCATGTACAATTGACATACACCTCCATAATTTGATTTATGAGCACCATCAAGTTGCCTCAACATTTCACCAAACCCCTAATCTACAGTGGTTGTGGAAGACTGTCCTCTCCGTCTCTGTGCCATCTATTGCAAGCACACACAAACTTAATTTCAGCACATCCAGCACATACTTCTCATTCATAGATACAAAGAGGGTGAGAGGGGAAAGATATAAAAGAGATCTAAGGGGCAGCTTTTTCACACAGCGAGTGGTAAGTATATGGAATGAGCTGTCAGAGGAAGTGGTGGAGGCTGGTACAATTGCAACATTTAAGAGGCATTTGGATGGGTATATGAATAGGAAGGGTTTGGAGGGACATGGGCCGGATGCTGGCAGGTGGGACTAGATTGGGCTGGGATATCTGGTCGGCATGAACGAGTAAGACCGAAGGGTCTGTTTCCAAGCTGTACATCTCTATGACTCTATGACTCTATCCATTTATTAAACCTTCTTATCTTTTTCTAGTGAAATTGTCAACTCTTAGCTGTACAGGTAAAGTATCTATAGTTCCAGAGGACCATTGGACTGCTCCCCCATTACAGAGACAACTGCTGATGGGATTCACCTAAGGGTCACTACACCTCAGATGAGAGATGCGGTCAAGAAAGTCAGGACTTCATGATGATCTCAGCTAGTGTGGAAGTTGAACCAGTGCTGTCAGAATCACTCAGCATCGCAAATAGTCATCCTGACAACTGAGGTAACCAACCCCCTCAGTAAGTACACAGATTGAGTAAAGTGGACTCAGTGTGTAACATTGCAGATGGAAAATCTTTCATTAAAAGCAACGTACTGTGAAAGTTAGGCATCTGAAAGAGAGAAAATGCTGAAAGACCACAGCAGGTCTGACAGCATCTGCAGAGAGAAAACAGAGTCAATGTTTCAAGTCCAGTGACATTTCCTGAGAACTGAATTGAGCTGGAAAATTGTGGCTTTTATGCCATTGACAGAGTGGGAGGAAGAGTGAGTGGAACAGATGGTGAGAGTGCGCAGAGCAAAAGGAGGGCTAATGATGGTAAATAAGAAATACATATGGAAAACATATAATCCAATTTTGTTGTATTGCATTTATAATGTCTGCTCCAACAGTGTGGACCATTCATTCAGCAAGAATGTTGGATATGAGATAATGTGGAGTGGCTGTCACATGTTTTATGATCCATATGTCCCTGAACATTCTATCTGTGGTCCATTAGCCGATACAATCACTACTATGAAACAGACTGAATATTATAGTCATTGGGCAGAATCTTGTAGTGCCCTGAATGATATTGAATATGATGAAAAAGTTGGAAGAATCACATAAAAGGTCCAATAAGGCCTTTCTCAATATCAAAAGTGAGTAGATGTATTTTCCAATTATGTTCCAGACATTGAAACAGGTTTTTCTCCAGGCAGTGCCAAGTTACCTATTCAGGGCTTGTTGCTTGTTATTGGCCTCATTAACGGCACAGTGCACCTCATTAATTTGTAGCTTCCTATCCTAACACCCAATGCAAGGAAACTAGATGCTGAGAATTCCTGACAAAACAGTAAGAGTAACAGAGTATACTAACAAATCCAGTGTGTTCCTTGACACTAGAGACTCAGCAACAACATTTCAGGGTACGCTCCTGGTCCCACTCAACTCCACCACCACAACCACTACAACCCCCCGTTCCCCCCAACCAAGGATGCTGACACTTGATACCTGCCAGCCTCTCAGGAGCCTCATGGTACTTCATCGCTCTACATACATGGGCACTTCTGCACTTTGTAGCTACATGTTGGGGTGCTGTCACAGCTGGCATTGAAAGGCGGCTGCAAGGACATTTTCCACGAAGAGACAGGTTCTCAACTCAAGGATTGGACCAGACTGTATCTCAGGACTTCTCACTTGCTCTCTTAGTGCTCAATACCCTCGTCTTGCTTTGCCTTGCCCTCATTTTGTACTCACCCAATCTTCTGCAGCCAGAACTTCCAGGTTCATAGTATTACTGTCTCGCTTGCCATTTAGAACAGACATAAAACCAGGAAGCTTGTCAAGGTTGTCAGCAGTCTTCAGTCAGTTCAGGGGAGACAGCCTTCTGTAGGGGATCCCAATGTTGTTGTCAGTGGCAACCTCTGCAATCAGTCTAGAGGCGTGGCCAAAGTTGCTTGGCCTCATGTGGCAGTCAGGATCAGGCTGCTCTCCTTATAGTGAGTGAAGAGCAAAAGTCCAGCAACACAACTAACCAGCTTTCTTTCTTCTGCCTCTTGTGAGCTATCTAATCCTGAAATGAGAGAGTGGAAGGGATTGAAAGTAAGTGGTACCTATGCAGATGGGATGCTGAGGTCTGCTGAACAAATCATCAGGCAGTGCAGAGGGCCATGCATGGTTAGGAGGCTGGGGTTGTGGTAGGTGAGAGTGATAGAGAAAAGATGTTGCATTTAATGGTGAGAAGCATAGAGCGGAGCCTTGGTATGGTTGCATTCAGGAACAGTGATAGAGCAGCAGAGAAAAACAAATGGCACCTGCCCCAGCCCAGTGGATCACTGTTGGGCATTCCTCAAACTGACTGAGATCTCAATGACCAGGGTGACAAACTGGGATCTCATTGGCAGAATCTAATGATGTAGCCTCCTCTGCCTGTCCTGAGGAAGAGGACGCCCCTCCTGTCCACCATCCATTCCACCAGAAACTCTAAGCGCCAGTCGACAAAGCAGGGCAACAATCTCCCCATATTCGACTCCTCTGGGCAAATGGTGTGCACTAGGCAAGGCAACTCTGGACTAACCATGCTTGGAAGGGGGTACACTTCCCTTTTAAAAATGGTGCGGTACTAAGGTTGCAGGTATATTCTAGGAGATCTGGCCAGTGATCAGTTTTTCTGGCAATTTGGGGCAGCATGGTGGCTCAATGGTTAATACTGCTGTCTCACAGTGGCAGGGACCCAGGTTCGATTCCAGTCTTGAGTGACTATGTGGGGTTTGCACATTCTCTCCATGGGTTTCCTCTGGGTGCTCCAGTTTCCTCCCACAGACCAAATATGAGTCGGTTAGGTGGATTGCCCATTGTAAAAATGTTCATAGTGTCCAAAGATGTGTAGACTAGCTTGATCAGCCATAGTAAATGGAGTTACGGGGAAATGATAGTGGGCTTGGTCTGGGTGGTCTGCTCTTTGGAGGCTTGATGCAGACTCAGTGAACCAAATAGCCTGGTTCTGTACCGTAGATTAAATTGTGAGTGATAGAATTGAACAAGCATTGGCTGTGAGGGAAACCACAGGTGCAGGGTGGGTAGTTAGTGAGTTGGATTTGGGATGATGGAGTGACAAAATTCACTCGGCCCCATGAAGAGAAACCCTGCATAGAACTCAACAACCGAGTGAAACAAATCTAAGATTCAACCCATTGTCTCTGACATGGATGAATAGTCCTTTAACTATCAGACAATGGGAAATTTAGCAATGCTGTTGGTGATTAGGACAAAATTATCTTTGCATGTGGTAAGTTAATCAGTTGAACAAAGGGACTTACAGAATCTCATGACAGTGTGAAGGTTCATGGTCTTGCTGTGGTTGGCAGCTCTCTCACATCTTCACTGTCTTCTCCAAGCCACTGTTGATCCCTGGACAATGCATAGGAACCTGTGCAATGTATCTTGTTCATTTTATCCCCATATGTCCTTTTTGTGGTTGTGACAATATATCCCAGTGAAGAGCTTTGGGAACAAACTCCTAATCAATTTTGGATATACAAGCTGATATAATGTTCTACTCATACTGTGTTTTATAGGTAGAGTTTGTGTAGTATCCTTGTGCTCCTCCTTTTCATTTCTGGTATTTATCCCATGTAGTTTACCATTTAACATTGCAGGGAGTTACTTTTTAAAAAAAGAAAACTTGGTTTAGAATTAATATTAGCATTATTTGTCAAATATGCATTACTGTCATAACACCATATTAATTGTTGTCATAGCATCATATCGATTATTGTAAAGAATACATATGAAATGAATGACATTTTTATTGTGCGATGCATTACTATATTTTGTCTTGGTTATCATTGCAGTAGTTGTTTTAAAAGTATTTCCTGAAGTATCTCACCAACTCAAATAATATCCTTTTACTATTAGTCTTATTTCTTATGGTCCAGCCAGTTACCAATTTGTTTGAGACCTTTTAATCCCATCAGATGTTTGCTACCAGTCCCTAGTGCATCATTTAGTAATTACCTTGGAAATGTAAAGTATTCAAGTAATGCAGTTTGTATCATTGACATTTTTGTTGATGGTTGAATAAAGTCCAGAAGCTAGCATCCTGCATGGGTAAGCACATTTATTTGTCAGGATGAAGGTTGCATGTCTTCAACAGCTCTTTGTTAATCAGAAATGAATTGATGGAGCTGTCAGTAAACTTCCAATTAGAAGAATTAGCTGGGAATTTGATCTGTATAAGCAGTGATAAAAGTGGCTTGGAAAGCAATTATTGTGTTGTTCATTGGTCAGCTAGGAGTTAAGGCTGAACCCTTAGCAGAATTTGCAAAAGTGAGAGTAAGACCATAAAGCCATAAGGTATAAGGGCAGAATTGGCCATTCGTCCCATTAAATCTGCTCTGGATTCAATGGGATCATGGCTGATTTGATGATCCTTACTTTCTTGATTCCCTTTTCCAAACAAATGTGGGCGGCACGGTGGCACAGTGGTTAGCACTGCTGCCTCGCAGCGCCAGAGACCCGGGTTCAATTCCCGCCTCAGGCGACTGACTGTGTGGAGTTTGCACATTCTCCCCGTGTCTGCGTGGGTTTCCTCCGGTGCTCCGGTTTCCTCCCACAGTCCAAAGATGTGCAGGTTAGGTGAATTGGCCATATTAAATTGTCCGTAGTGTTCGGTAAGGGGTAAATGTAGGGGTATGGGTGGTTTGCGCTTCGGCGGGTCGGTGTTGACTTGTTGGGCCGAAGGGCCTGTTTCCACACTGTAAAGTAATCTAATAATCTAACCTAATCCTTTCTCTGGGATTATGTTCTCTGGTCCTAGAATATCCCAGAAGGAGATACCCTGTCAAGTCCTCTAAGAATATTGTATATTTCAATGAAAGTGCAACTCATTCTTCTATAATCCAATGAATACAGGACAGGCCCAATCTATTCTTCATAAAACAGTCCCTCCATACCTGGTATCAATTGAATGAACAGTCTCTGGATTGCTTCAAATACAATACATATTTCCTCAGACCAGCTGATGGAGATATTCACTGATATCTTCAACCTCTCCCTTCTACAAACCAAAGTCCTCATGTGCTTCAAGAAGACCACCATCATCCCCATACCTAAGAAAGTTCATGCAATGTGCCTTAATGACTACCACCCAGTAGCTCTGACCTCCAAAATCATCAAAAGCTTCAAGAGGCTGGTCATGACCCACATAACTCAGCTTGCCTTGATCCCCTGTAATTTGCCTATCTACTTAACAGGTCCATAGTGGATGTCAAATCCCTAGCCCTAAACTTATCTCTGGACTATCTGGACAACAAGGGCACACACATCAGACTCCTGCACATTGACTACACCTCCGCCTTCAACACTATTATCTCCTCCAGACTAATCTCAAAACTCTGAGACTTAGATCTCGTCTCCACCCTCTGCAACTGGATCTTCAGCTTCCTGACCTACAGACCACAATCAGTGAAGATAGAAAACTGCACTTCCTTCATGATAACACTCAACACTGGAGCCCCCAAGGATGTATTCTCACCCCCCCTACTGTACTCCCTCTACAGCCATGAGTGTGTTGTTAAATTTGGAACAAACACCATCTGCAGGTTTGCTGACAACACCACTGTGGTAGGACTGATATCAAACAATGATGAGTCAGAATACAGGAAGGAGATACAGGGTTTGGTGTTGTGGTACAATAATAACAACCTCTCTCTCAATGTCAGCAAAAACTAAAGAATTAATCATTGACTTCAGAAAGAAAGGAGGTGAACATACCCCATCTACATCAAAAGAACGGAGTTTCAGAGGATTGAGAGCATCAAGTTCCTCAGAGTGACAATAACCAACAACTTGTCCCCTGGACTTTCTACATAAATGCGATAGTCAAGAAGGCACAGCAAAACCTCTTTTTCTCAGGCGGCTCAGGAAATTTGGCATATCCATAAGGACCCTCACCAAATTTTACAGAAAGCATACTGTCTGTGTGCATAACAGCCTGGTACAGCAACTGTTCTGCCAGGATCATAAAAAACTACAGAAGGTTATATCCACAGCCCAGATCATCATGGAAGCCAACCTTCCATTCGTGGATTCTATTGACACTTCTCGTTGCCACAGAAAAGCTGCCAACATCAACACCATCCCACCCCAGCAATGCTCTCTTACAACCTCTTTCATTAGGCAGAACATACAGAAGGTTGAAAACGCACACACCAGCAGTTTCAGGAACAGCTTCTTCCCAGCCATTATTAGACTGAAGAATGGACTCTCTAACTTCAAATAATGTCCATCTTATTAATACTGATCTTGTCTACCACATGCGTCCTGTGCAGTGTAACCTGTGCCTTACTCTGTCTAAGTTCTTTTTCACCCAGTGATCTGGTTGTCCTTGCTTACTATGATCTGCCTGTATTGCTCGCAATAAAAGCTTTTTGCTGTACTTAGGTACACGTGACAATAAATCAAATCAAATCAAGTCAATCAGATAAGGAGCCCAAAACTGTTCACAGTATTCTGTCTGACTAGTATGCTGTATAGTCTATAAGTGTGGCACTGGAAAAGTACAGCAGGTCGGGCAGCAACCGAGGAGCAGGAGAGTCGACGTTTCAGCCATAAGTCTTTCACATTCATGATGAAGGGCTTATGCCTGAAATATTGACTCTCCTGCTTCTCTGATGCTGCCTGATCTGCTGTGCTTTTCCAATGACACACTTTTTGACTCTGATCTCCAGCGTCTGCAGTCCTCACTTTCTCTTAGTATCCTGTATAGTTTTAGCAAAATGTTTCTACTTTTATACTCCATTCGCTTTTAAATAAAAGCCAGCATTCCATTTACCTTTCTTATTATGTGATTTATAAATGAGGATCCTAGTCCCATAGCTTTCTGCAGCCTTTCTCCATTTCAGCTGCTCTATTCTTTCTTCCAAAGTGCATGACCTCATAACTCCATAACTCCCCATGTTATGTTCCATTTGCTAAGTTTTTTGCCCACTCACTTGACCTGTCTACATCCCTCTGCAGACTCTTTGTGCCATCCTCATTAATTGCCTTCCTAACTCCTTTTGTGGTGGAACCTTACTGTAGCCAGATGGTGTCCAATGCCAAGTTTGCTAACAGCAGTCTCACCCTAATTTGAAATGGATAGCAACACAAGAAAGGCATGTTTGAAGAGGATTAAACATAAAATCAGGTGTGGCAGGAGCTTCAAAAATACCGCCAGATATCAGCAGATAAGAATTGGAAGCAGGAGTAAACCATATGGCTCCTCAAATCTGCTCTGCCGTCAATATGATCATACCTGATCCTTGGCTTCAATGCGCAATATCTTGACCACTCATCATATCCTTTGGTTCACTGTGAGAGCAAGAATCTATCACTCTCAGCTTTAAATATACTTGATAATGAACTACCCACTGGGTTCGAGAATTCCAAAGACTCAAATCCTTTGAATGAAGAAATGAAGACTGAAATACTTAGTCTCTTGTCCTGAGGATTAAGAATTTAGGTTCTAAACTCACCATTCAGGGGAAATAACATATCAGTACTTATCCTGGTAAGCACCTTCAGAACTTTGTACAATTCAATTCTTCTGAACTTCAGAGAATCTACTCAGCTTTCATCACTGAAGGACTGTTTCCTACCAGGAATCAATCTAATGAATCTCCAGTGTTCCTCCAAAACAAGTATATCTTCCTTAAATGTGTAGACCAAAACTGCATATGGTTCCCAACTATAGTCCAAGAACTCTCTACTTAGGTTCATGACACCACCCATTCCCTTCACATCCTCCAAGATTTTCATTTCCCCGGCCCCAACACCTCATCTTTACCATGGTCATCCAGTCCCTGTACACATCGATCTGACACGACAAAGGTCTCCAAGCCCTCTGTTTCTTCCTCTCACGTCGTCCAAACCAGTACCCTTCCACTGACATCCTCATCCGCCTGGCTGAACTGGTCCTCACCCTCAACAACTTCTCCTTCCAATCCTCCCACTTCCTCCAAGCCAAAGGGGTGGCCATGGGCACCCGCATGGGACCCAGCTATGCCTGCCTGTTTTTCGGATATATACAACAGTCCATATTCTGCAGCTACACCGGTACCATCCCCCACCTGTCCTCCGCTACATCAATGACTATATCGGCACTGCCTTGTGCTCTCACGAGGAGGTTGAACAGTTCATCAACTTTACCAACACCTTCCACCACGACCTCAGATTCACCTGAACCATCTCAGAAACCTCTGTCCTCTTCCTGGACCTCTCCATCACTATCTCTGGCAACTAACTAACCACAGACATATACTACAAGCTCACCGACTCCCACAGGTACCTAGACTACACCTCCTTCCACTCTACCTCCTATAAAACATCATATCCCATTCCCAATTCCTCTGCCTCTGCTGTATCTGTTCCCTGGCTGACCAATTCCACCTCAGAAAGTCTCAGATGGCCTCCTTCTTCCACGATCGCAACTTCTCTTCCCATGTCATTGACGATGCCCTCCAGCGGATCTCCTCTACTTCATGCACCACTGCCCTTGAACCCCACCCCTCCCAATGGAACAAGGACAGAACCTCCCAGGCCCTTCCACCCTACCAACCTCCACATACCTTGCCTCATCCTCTGCCACTTCCGCCACCTCCAAACGGACCCCATCACCAAAGATATATTTCCTTGCCCACCCCTATCAGCATTCCAAACAGACCCTCCGCGACTCCCTTGTCAGGTCCACACCCCACTCCTGGCACCTTCCCTATCACCGCAGGAAGTGCAAAACCTGCACCTACACCACTCCCCTCACCTCTGTCCAAGGCCCCAAGGAGTCCTTCCATATTCTTCAGAAATTTGCCTGCACCTTTACAAATGTCATCATCTGTTGCACCCGGTTGTGGTCTCCTCTACATCGGGGAGACAGGATGCCTTCTTGCCAAGAACATTTCTGAGACACCCGCACCCGCCAACCCTAGTGCCCGTGGCTGAACACTTCAACTCCCCCTCTCACTCTGTCAAGGACATGCAGGTCCTGGCTCCTCCACCATCATATTCCGCCTGGGGACCCTGCAACCACACAGGATAAATGTGGATTTCAACAGCTTCCTAATTTCCCCTGCCCCCACATTATCCCAGTGCCAAGCCTCCAACTCAGCACCGCCCTCCGGACCTGTCCATCACTTCCCCCTCTGACCTAACACCTTCTCCCTCACCTTCATCCATCTATCACTTTCCCCGCTACCTGCCCCACAACCCCACACACCTCCCATTTATCTCTCAGGCCTGACCCACAAGCCTCATTCCTGAGGAAGGTCTTATGCCCAAAATGTCGATTCTCATTCTCCTCGGATGCTGCCTGACCTGCTGTGCTTTTCCAGCACTACTCTCTCAACTATGGTCTAGGCAAAGCAAGATATCCTTATTTTATGGATGTCATCCTCTTGCAATAAAGGCAGGCATGCTGTTTGCCTGCTTGTTGAAGATTGAGATCTCATTAAATGCAAGTGGTAGTAGTATTAGGCAATCCACTCACCCTTGAGCCTGTCGAATTTCTTAAGAATCAAATGCAAAATTCATCCTGCTCCCACTTCCAAGCAGATAGTGCAGCAGCTTGTATTGAGTAAGCTGGTGTTGGGCAAGGCTCAGAGTGGATCTTCCTTTTGACTGACACCTATGACCATCAGAGCCATTCATTGTCTCAGTCAAGAGTGTCATGCTGGAAAAGCACATCAGATCAGTCAGCATCCGAGGAGCAGGAGAATCAACATTTTGGGCATAAGCCCTTCATCAGGAAATTTCTGATGAAGGGCTTATGCCCAAAATGTCGATTTTCCTGCTCCTCGGATTCTGCCCGACCCGCTGTGTTTTTCCAGAACCACACTGTCAACTCTGATCTCCAGCATCTGCAGTCCTCACCATTATCTCAGACCTGGTTTGAGTCAAACTTGTATAATCTCACCTGTTCTGGTCCTGGCTGTTGTTCCAACAGTGACAAGCTCTCAAACTGCTGCAGAGTCATTAGCCAGTTAGATTCATCAGTTTTAATTGATCCCTTTAGTTTTACACTTGAACAGCTTTGGATTTTGCATTTCTACAACTTGCTATAAAAGATCATTTATTTCATCCTGTTCTCTGTCGCGAGTGCTCCCTTTCATTTACAGTTGTTTCCTCAGAGGTCTAAAATACACTGATTCTTCAATGCTATCGTCAGCAATGCACCAAATTAATTAATAATTTGTTGTGTACACCTAAGAGTTACAACAAATCTGGTTTTGCAGTTCATTTCCAAAACATTATAAAATCTAAAGTGATGTCTGTGATGGTAGATACATTCATATTAAGCATTGGAGAACAGCTCTGGGCTATGAAAATGCATTCTTTTTCTTATCAAATAAAATTACTCTTCCATCTGTTTTGGCACATTTTTGTAAATTGTAGATTTGACAGAATACTTCAAAGCCAAATGGCCACATTATGCTACCTTTTTGGTGTGTATAATATACTATCATTCAATCCCACCTCTTACTACAGTCTCTTTTTTTCTCTTATTACGCCAATGCAGCATTTCATTAATTGCAAGTTTGACCTATTCTAACCTAATCCACATGCAGTAACAAGATGTGCTTTTTACTGATTTCATATTCTGCATTTTATTGCACATCTAAGTTAAATATGCATATTAGAATTGTACATATTTCTAAAAAAAATCGCAAAAGAGTTTCTTCTTTGCAGGTGAAGGAGAGATTTAATGTTTGGACCTAAGTGATGCATTTTTATTCCAATGTTAACCATGACTCTATATCATTTAAAATTAGTGGCTAGAAAACTAGATCTAAATAAGAGTTAGAGAAAATGAGAAAGAGAAAAGGAGAGAAGGAGGGAGACAAAATGAAAAGAGAATGAGAGGATTGCATGTAAATGGTTGGGAAGAGTAATTATGGCAAACATTATATTCTTAGCTTCAAATTTTATTCTAAATAGGACACAAATGATAGCTTCAATGGATTGCAAAATAATATGCTTTTCAAATTTTAATAGAATGTTACTAAAGCTATATTCCACATAAAATGGAACCAATGCAAGCCGCAGCAATCTCCCATCTGCAGCTCATTGAATTATTAAAAGCTACTCTCTCTCTCTCTCAAACAGCTGGAATTGGATTCAAACTGCGTCTGTAAAGATTGTTCAACTGAATGTCAACAGTAATAAGTGCTGAGAAGAATTTCTGTCAGTTACAGACCAAAATTCATTGGTTAATTACAAAGTTATATATCCCAAGGCATCAATTAAATATCAAATAAAGTGCAGGAAGTTGCCTTAATGTCACCAACACAAGGCAAACTAAAAAATTCTGAAGAGGTACATGATGAAGTTAATGGCTGTCACTGTAAATAAATGGTAATGAGTTCAAGTATACTTTGAAGTGTGCATTAAACTGTGTCCCTTTTTGTCAACTGTTCACATATAAAACTATACTATTGTAAAAGAAGGATAATCAGAGATGGGCAATAAATACTGGACTAGCAAGTGACATCCACATGTCATGAACAAATAAACAACATGCAGGTGATGGAAACTCTCAAAAGCATCATTCAGCACTCGCTTCCCTTCTCTCTACAGATCCTGCCCGAGTTGATGTGTGTTTTCAGCAACTACAGAATTTTTCTGTGAAGTGATTGTAGTGATGTCAGCCAGGTGGATCTCATAGAACATGAGTTCCCTGATTAGGGTTGTTAATCTGGTCCAATCATGGAGCCCAGGCTGACAGATATAACTAGGGGGTTTACTTGTTCTTTGAAAGAGTTATTCAATTGAGTCCACTCTCTTGCTCTTTCCTGAGCTTTACTGCTTAATTTCAAACCTGAGATCGATATACTTTGGTTAAGCAAAGATATTTTTAAAATGAGCCAAAGGAGATATCAATGAGAAAAGAAAGAAGAAAATTATAAACAGGAGGGTCAGACATCCTGACAATCTGAGAGCTGATTCTGAGGGAGCCGGATTAATGTCAATAAATTTCCACATGTAAATAAAGGATGACATGGTGATGGGATACCAACCTCTATGGCGTTATTTCAGTGGTGATGAGAGAAGGGCGGATTCCTGAAGACATTAGCTTGCAACCAACATCTTTGATGTCAGGTAACCATTTCTGGCATCATGCTGTTATTTGGGAAGCTTGACTCATTTAATTCTGCCATCGAAGACTGGGCCCAGTGTATGGAAAGAGGGCACTTCTTTTCAGGGCAAACGACATTGGGGCAGATGAAAAACAGCGAGTAATTCTCCTGACAGATTGGAGATCTGCAGCTCTTTCAATTATTAGGAGCTTTACTTTCCCTAAGGTACCAGATACTAAAACCTTTCAAGAGTTGACAGATTTAGTAAAGGAATTTTACAACCCCAAGCCTTTTCTAATTCTGAGATGCTGCCAGTTTTTCTCAGCAATTGGAGAAAAAGGGAATCTGTTTTGGAATTTTTGACTAGGTTAAGATGATGAGCAGAGGTGTATGACTTTGGTTTAATCCTTAATGAGATGTTGAGAGACTGTTTGATATGTGGGATTAATGATGTAACCATGCAAAAGGGCCTATAGATGAAGCCCTACTAGACTTCAGACAGTTACTAAAACTAGCTTTATCATTGGAAAATGGGGCATTGAAACATTTGAGTTACAGGGTATTCCAATGGAAGTGGATACCCTCGCTAATCTGTCTGAGCTTGGGGAACACCACTTGACTGAAGACAATTGTATAGCCTGACTCAGGACATAATTAAACAGAGGCACTCTAGATAACCCCACATCAAACCCAAAAACAAACTCAAACCTCAGTCAAACAATTAAAATTCTCTTCAGGATCCGGGCTAGTAAGCCATTGTAGTTGCTTCCACAATACGATTCAAGACAGCAAAATCATAGATTCTCTACCAACTCCCCAAAGAGCATCCCATCCCTGCATTTCCCATGTTTAACCCACACACCCCTGGACACGACAGGCACTGTAGCATTGCCAATACACCGAGCCTGCACATATTTTGACTATGGGGGAAACCAGAGCAAACTCACACAGACACAAGAAGAACGTGCAACCTCCACACAGATAGCCACCCAAGGACTGGAATTGAACCTGGGTCTCTGGAGCTGTGAGACAGCAGTCCTAACTACTGAGTCACTGTACCACTCCTAGCTATGGGATAAGGATTCCCACCAGACCTAAATTGAGAAAAGAGAACTCATGGGCCAGTATGTAGAAGACTGCACCTGGAGTCCGGGAAAGCCTACCTACATCTGGTTTGGAACAGTTAAATTACTTAACAACATTCAAATCAGAACCAATCAAAATAAATGTCTGGTTAAATAGTCAGTAGGTTCTAATGGAGGTTAATACCAGTGTGGCCATTTCAGTGATTGCAGAACCAGTCTTTACCAAAATTCACGATGTACTCCAACTTTTAAGTTTGAGCAAGATTTTGGCTAAACTAAGAATCTGTACAGGGAAACCTTTACAGATTAAGGGTACATCTTCAGTCTCATATGAGAAGCAGCAGGTTCAGCTACCACTGATTACAGTGAAAGGCTTGGTCCCAAGTTTGACTGGGCAAAATTGGTTGAGAAAGATTTAGCTATATTGTGTCAACATTTTTCAATTAGAAAACAGCTGCCTGAGTGAAGTCCTAATCAAATACCCAGAGGTTTTCCAGGAAGGCTGAGGGACTATCAATGGAGCTGTGGCCACCTTGCGTATTGACCAGGCAGCAATTCCATGACTCTGTAAGACTCCCCACAAACGTTCGAGACACCACATACGCCCTCCACCTCCTCCAAGACTTCTGTTTCCCCGGTCCCCAACGCCTCATCTTCAGCATGGATATCCAATCCCTCTACACCTCCATCTGCCATGACCAGGGCCTCCAAGCCCTCCGTTTATCCTCTCCAGACGTCCCCAACAGTACCCTTCCACCGACACTCTCATTCGTTTGGCCGAACTGGTCCTCACCCTTAACAATTTCTCCTTTGAATCCTCCCACTTCCTCCAGACCAAAGGGGTAGCCATGAGCACACGTATGGGCCCCAGCTATGCCTGTCTCTTTGTTGGCTACGTAGAGCAGTTGATCTTCCGTAATTACACCGGCACCACTCCCCAACTCTTCCTCCGCTACATTGATGACTGCATTGGCGCCACCTCGTGCTCCCGCGAGGAGGTTGAGCAATTCATCAACTTCACCAACACATTCCACCCTGACCTTAAATTTACCTGGACCATCTCCGACACCTGGCTCCCCTTCCTGGACCTCTCCATCTCCATCAGTGACGACAGACTTGACACTGACATTTTCTACAAACCCACCGACTCCCACAGCTACCTGGATTAAACCTCTTCCCACCTACCTCCTGCAAATATACCATCCCGTATTCCCAATTCCAGTTCCACCACAGAACACACCAGATGGCCTCCTTCTTTAGAGACCACAATTTCCCTTCC
>NC_057712.1:61418266-61464402 GCF_004010195.1 Chiloscyllium plagiosum | reverse complement strand
TTCCAGCTCCACACTGTCCCCTTGACCTGTCCGGACTTGTCCAACCTGCTTAGCTCCTTTTCCACCTATCCACTCCACCCTCTCCTCCCTGACCTATCACCTTCATCTCCTCCCCCACTCACCTATTGTACTCTATGCTACTCTATCCCCACCCCTACCCTCCTCTAACTTATCTCTCCACACTTCAGGCTCCTGCCTTTATTCCTGATGAAGGGCTCTTGCCCGAAACGTCGATTTTGCTGCTCGTCGGATGCTGCCTGAATTGCTGTGCTCTTCCAGCACCACTAATCCAGAATCTGGTTTCCAGCATCTGCAGTCATTGTTTTTACCAAGGCCCATCCAGTGCCATTTGCTTTACGGACAAAAGTAGGGGCAGAAATCAGAAGGATGGAGAGCAAAAGAATCATCAAATTTGTCCAGTTTGCCATAGGTGCAGCATCAAACGTACCGATTGTGAAGCCCAAAGGGACTTCTCACTTTTCAACAAATGGTAAATCACTTATCACAGTTGAATAAATACCCAGTCCCTCACATAGAGGATTTATATGTAAAGCTGGCAAGGGGGGCTGTCCTTCATAAAGCTAGACATATGCCATACATTCCCACAATCGCGGTTAGATGAGGATTCCCAAATAATGTTGCCATTAATACCCATATTGTATGAAAAAACAAGACTGCCATTTGGCGTATCATCAGCCTGTGCAATTTTTATCTCACAATGGAGAACATTTTGCAAGGTCTACCCCAGGTTGCCATTAATCTAGATGGCATGCTAATGACAGCGAAGACCAATAAGGAGCACTTAGAGGCCTTGGGCCTGGTCCTTACTGTTTCTCCCAGGTGGGCGTATGCCTTAGTAAGGAAAAACTTGTGTTCCAGGCACTCCAAGTAACCCATTTAGTCCATAGAGTTGACAAGACCATGTTACATGCATTGGAAGACAAAGTGAGGACAGTCAAAAATGCCCCAGCTCTCATGTCTGTACAGGTGCTTAGGTCTTTCCTTGAGCTGGTGAATTGTTATGGCATGTTTATGTTTAACCTGGCCTCCATGCTGGCCCCTTTGCATCAACTCTTAAAGAAAGATCAGCCTTGGAAATGGTCACATAACGAAGCCATGGCTTTCAGAGAAGTGAAGAAACAGCTATCATAGAACATAGAAAATTACAGCACAGTACAAGCCCTTCGGCCCTCGATGTTGCACTGACGTGTGGATCCAATCTGAAGCATATCTATCCTACACTATTCCATTTTCATCCTAACATTTATCCAGTGACCATTTAAATGCCCTTAAAGTTGACAAATCTGCTATAGTTGCAGACAGGGCGTTCCATGCCCCTACTACTCTCTGAGAAAAGAAACTACCCCTGACATCTGTCCTATATCTATCCCCCCTCAATTTAAAGCTATGTCCCCTCACCCATTCAAGGAAAAAGGCTCTCACTGTCCACCCTATCTAACCCTCTGATTATCTTATACATCTCAATTAAGTCACCTCTCAACCTTCTTCTCTCTAATGAAAACAGCCTCAAGTCCCTCAGCCTTTCCTCATAACACCTTTCCTGCATAGCAGGCAACATCCTAGTAACTTGCATCTGAACTCTTTCCAAAGCTTCCACATCCTTCCGATAATGCAGTAACCAGAACTATACTCAATACTTCAAGTGCAGCTGCACCAGAGTTTTGTAAAGCTGCAGCATAACCTCATGGCTCTGAAACTCAATCCCTCTACCAATAAAAGCTAACACACCGTATGCCTTCTTAACAACACTATCAACCTGGGTGGCAACATTCAGGGATCTATGTACATGAATTCCAAGATCTCTCTGCTCATCTACACTTCCAAGAATCTTACCATTAGCCCAGTACTCTGCATTCCGGTTGCTCTTTCCAAAGTGAATGACCTCACACTTTTCCACATTAAACTCCATTTGCCATCTCTTAGCATGACTCTGCAACTTATTTATGTCCCTCTGCAACCTGCAACTTTACTATCTTCCAGTGTTCTAGCACTATTCCTGTAGACAATGACGACATAAAAATCAAAGCCAAAGGCTCTGCAATCTCCTCCCTGGCTTCCCAGAGAATCTTAGGATTAATCCCATCCAGCCCAGGGGACTTATCTATTTTCACACTTTCCAGAATTGTTAACACCTTCTCCTTGTACACCTCAATCCTGTCTAGTCTAGTAGCCTGAACCTCAGTATTCTCCTCGACAACATTGTCTTTTTCCAGTGTAAACACTGATGAAAAATATTCATTTAGTGCTTCTCTTATCTCCTCGGACTCCACACTCAACTTCCCACTACTGTCCTTGATAAGCCCTCAACTTTCTCTAGTCATTCTTTTATTCCTGATGTACCTATAGAAAGCTTTAGGATTTTCCTTGATCCTAACTGCCAATGACTTCTTATGCCCCCTCCCGACTCTTCTTAGCTCTCTCGTTAGGTCTTTCCTGGATAGCTTGTAACTCTCAAGCACCCTAACTAAACCTTCACGTCTCATCCTAACATAAGCCTTCTTCCTCTTGATGAGAGTTTCAACTTGCTTAATAAACCATGGTTCCCTCATTCGACCACTTCCTCCCTGCCTGACAGGTACATACTCATCAAGGACACGCTGTAGCTGTTCCTGAATAAGCTCCACATTTCAATTGTGCCCGTCCCCTGCAGTTTCCTTCCCCATCCTATGCATCCTAAATCTTGACTAATAACATTGTAATTGCCTTCCCCCCAGCTATAACTCTTGCCCTTCAGCATGCACCTATCTCTTTCCATCATTAAAATAAACCTAACTGAATTGTGGTCATGATCACCAAAGTTCTCACCTACCTCCAAATTTAATACCTGGCCAGGTTTATTACCCAGTACCAAATCCAATGTGGCCTCGTCCCTTGTTTATCTGTCTACATATTGTGTCAGGAAACCCACCTGCACACATTGGACAAAACTGACCCATCTAAAGTACTTGAACTATAGTATTCCCAGTTAATATTTGGATAGTTAACATCCCCCATAACATTTACCCTGTTACTCTTGGTCCTATCCAGAATTATCTTTGTGATCCTTTCCTGTACATCTCTGCAACTGTTTGGAAGCCTACAGAAAACTCCCAGCAGGGTGACCTCTCCTTTCTTGATTCCAACCTCAGTCCATACTACCTCAGTAGATGAGTCCTCAAACATTCTTTCTGCTACTGTAATACTGTCCTTGACTAACAATGCCACACCTCCTCCTCTTTTACCATTCACTGTTCTTACTGAAACATCTAAATCCCAGAACCTGCAACAACCATTCCTGTCCCTGCTCTGTCCATATCTCTGAAATGGCCACAAAATCAAAGTCCCAGGTACCACCCATGCTGCAAATGCACCGACATTATGCTCCTGGAGTTGAAGTAGACACACTCCAAACAACCTTCCTGCTTGCTGGTGCACTCTTGCAACCTTGAAACCATATTTATGACCTCATTACTCTCAGCCTCCTGACATTGGAATTATAGTTTAGATTCCCATCCCTAAGGCGGAGCACACTATGATCCCAAACACAATCTGGTGCTGACAAGCAACGCCTCTTCATTAAGCATTGGAGTAGTATTAGTTCATAGGTGGCCCAATGGAGAGGAATGCCCAATAGCATGTGCATTCAGAACTTTGGCGAATGCGCATAATTACACAGAGATGGAGAAGGAAGGTTTGGCAGTCACATTAGGAGTTAGGAAGTAACACTAATACTTTTACAGATGTAAATTTGTAATAATAACGGTCCACAAAACCCCTGCTAGGTCTACTTAAAAAGGACAAGGCAGTGCCACCGGCAGCTTCAGGCTGAGTTTAGCGTTGGGCCCTTATACCAAGCATGCATTGGATGCAGACATATGTTCTTTGGTGAGGCAGTGCCAAAAAGGACAAACTGTCTTGCCATCAGCTCCCCAACATTCGTGGGAAAGACCAGGTAAATGCTGGACTCAGTTACACATCAACTATGCAGGTCGTCTCATGGGCTCAATGTTCTTAGTCATTGTGGACACCTGTTCAAAGTGGCTGGATGTGCACAGAGTTCATTCGTCAAACATGGGACAATGATAGAATAACTGTACACACCTTTTGCAATACACAGACTCCTGGAAGTATTGGTCGCAGATAACAGGCCATCATTTACCAGCAGAGAATTTGAATATTTCCTAAAGTTGAATGATATTCATCATATCAGTCTGGCTCTATACCATCCATCATCCAATGTTTTGGCAGAAAGACCAGTCCAAATTTTGAAGGCAGGCTTAAAGAAACAGTCGACAGCTCCACTAAATATCAAACTGCCCCAATTTGTATTTGATTATAGGACTACCCTTCATATAAATATAGAGTTAGATTAAGTAGAGTTACTAATGGGAGAAGGTTTTGCATCAATTTACATCTGATCTTCTCAGACCTAGGAGAATGGCATTAGGAACACTAATGCTGGACACAAGACTCAGCTAAATGAGAAAGAGAGTTTACTTCAGGGGATGACATTTGGTGTAGGAACCACAGGAATGGCCCTGCATGGGTAAGAGGCATGGTCAATGCAAGGTTAGGTCCACTAACATTTAAGTTCAGGTAGGCCTGAACAAGCATGTGGACCATATGAAAGTTGCAAACTCACAAACAGTGCTGGAGAAAGATGTGCCCAGACCCTCAACATCATTTCTCACCTTTTGGAACCCATGGATTCTCCCTCTCCGTCAAGTGTTGAAGATACTTCGGAATCTGAGATGGACACTGTGAATGTTGCCACCTTGATCCCTTTGCCGCCTTAAGGACAGAATGAGTTTCTTCCGAGATGCTCTAGGCACAAGAGGTGAGCTACAGTGCTTGACATGCCACCCGTATCTGAAGCAAGGTTGGAGGAACCTGACCCGTGCTAAAACACCCCAGGAGAAAAAGCAGTCAATGTCCTTGGACTCAGAGGGGGAGGGATGTATTAATTGTAACATGGTCAGTGAGGTAGACCTCATAGAATGTGAGTTCCCTGATTGCAGTTATTAACCTGGTCCAATCAGGGAGCCCTGACAGACAGATAAGAACAGGAGTGTCCTGGCCACCCGGGTGTTTTCCTATCTTCCTGGTGGTGGAAATTGAATAAAGATTTGTGCACTTTGTGTCTCCCACTGTGTCTCACACCTGCGCACACACACCATGGGTGCTGGGGATAAAATAAGCACTACCGCACTTAGGTGGTAGTGTGGGGGTTAAAAGAAAAAATAAACAGGGACCCCTCTATTTTGATTTAGTCCCTACCCTCCCCTTCACTGTTTTTGATCACAAAAAAAAGAACAGGAGTGTCCCCTCCCCTTCACTGTTTGATCACACAGCATTGCCCTTTGATGTGAAGGGCACTGCTTGTCACTGGCCACTTGGGTGTTTCTTTTCTTCCTGGTGGTGGAAATTGAATAAAGATTTGTGCACCTTGTGTCTTTCACTGTGTCTCACACCTGCACACACACAACATGGGTGCTGGGGAAAAGAAAATCATTAAAAAAAACCAGAGTGCATCATGGGTTCTATTCACTCTACAAAAAGAAAAAAAGAACAGGAATGTCAAGGACGATTCACATATAAATAAAGGGTGACTTGGTGACAGGGTACCTGCCTCTGTGGAGTTATTTAACCTTGGGCTACTTAAATGTTATGCTCATTGTGTGTGCCTCTATTCATATCTTCTATGTGTTTGGGTTCATTAGGGGTTCACGTGGTCTACATTGTGCAAAGTTAGCCACCTTCTGGTCTGAAGAGAGAGACTTGCAGAGTAAGTATGATGTAACTTGTTGCATCTCTGCCACTCTATATCAGTTACAGAGATAGTCTATACATTACAGCAAAGACTGTATCTGGTTTCTGTTTGTACTCCCATGAGATCCTACTTTATTCACCACCAAATCCTCCTGAAATCATGACAGTGAGTGGTGTTTATTGCCCTCTGTCAAGTATTAACCCTTTTTGACCTTTTGAACCCATATACAACATTCTTTCCCAAGCTTTTTTGTTGTTGTACATTTGTTGATAAATTATATTCACCATGACCCCATCTTCTCCAGCCTTTGAGTTTAGTAAATTCAGATAATCTGAAGAAACAAAGAAACTGGGAAGAGGAGTAGGCCATTCAGCTTTTTGAGCCTACTCTGCCATTCAATATGACCATGACTGATCCTTTATCTCAATGCAATATTCCTGCTCTCTCCATAACCCTTGGTGCCTTTAATATCTAAAAAAAATTAACTATTTCTTTCTTGAATATACTTAGCGTCCCAGATTCCAAAGATCTTCACTGTGATAGTGAATTCTACAGGTTAACCACCATCTGAGTGAAAACATGTTTCCTGAACTTAGCTATAAAAGGCCTATCCTAAGTCTGTGACCCCAGTTCTAGGCTCCTCAATCAGGGGCAACATCCTCCCTGCATCTATTCTGTCTAGACACATTAGAATTTTGAACTTTTAGATCAGATTACTTCTCATTTTCTAAATTCTAGTGAATAATAAAGGTCCAGTCAAACCAATTTCTCTTCATACCACAATCTTGCCATCCCCAGTATCAGCCTAGTGACCTTTCTGTGCACTCCCTCGATGGTAAATATGTCTTTCCTTAAGTGGGGAGAACAAGCTGCATTCAATATTCCAGGTGTGGTAATACATTCATACTTCTAAACTCAATCCTCTTGCAAAGTAGACCAACATACCGTTTGTCTTCCTGATTTTTGACTGCACCTGCCTGTTTACTTGCATCGACTAATGCACAAGGACATGCAGATCACTTTGTATGTCCACATTTCACAATAAAGCACCATTTACATAATATTCTGCCTTTTTCTTGTTTTTCATATTGAAATGCATAACTTCATATTTACCCACTGCATCTTCCATGAGTTTGCTCACACAGTCAACTTGTCAGGATCACTCTGAAACCTCCTTGCTGCCTCTTCACAACTCATAATCCCACCTAGTTTTGTGTCACTGACAAACTTTGGAAATATTGCATTTGGTTTCCACATTCATGTATGTCTTGAATAGGTTTCACTATTCTCCTTGAATATGTTCTGGTCAGACTTAGAAGAATGGCAGTTTATTAATGAGAAAGTAGTTGTCTTGATCTGCCTTTTTGACAGTCTGAGGATCTCTTCTGAGTTGGAGGACGCTTCCTCCACTATGTCTATTTCATCTAAAGTGCTATCTCTGCTGGAGCAGGCACTATTTTCTTTGAAGTATCTTGCACCTTTAGACGTCACTTGTCACGTCCTCATGTTTTCTTCCATGGAGCTGTATGTACACCATCTTCAATTTAGGTCAATGCATTTTTCTTTGCAAATCATCTGCAGTTTTCTGCTGAAGTGGGTACACTTTCCTTTCCTTCAACTTGTTGATTAAATTAGACTTTCCCATTCACCTTCGGTGATTGAATTATTGGTGAAACCAACTGGTTCACTTTTTCAGTTGTGGAACCTATAGATTCCATCTGTGACATAACATCCATCATACTTCGTTGACAAGTAAGAAAGTCAGGTATTCCACTTGAACTTGTTCATTCTGAGTCATAGCAACATATAATGTTTGACTTGGATTTGTCATAACTAGTTTTTTTTTTACTGTGCCCTGTTGCAATTTGACTTAATTCAGTTGCATGTGCTTCACTTGGCTCAAGTCGAGTATATTGTTCAGTTGCTGCCTCTTTGTTTGCCTTTGTTCTCAATGTTTGATGCCTCATGGCATCTGGACTCTCTTCAGTATTGACTGCTGCCATGAAGTATTTTAGGGTTCACTGTTCCCAGCAACTTCAGTGACTGTTGCACTTGAAATCTTCCATGTTATCAGCATAGTTACCTTATTAGGACTGGTGCTACTATATTAAATGTTCAGATCCCACATTAATCATCATATTGTGTGTGCTACTAGTCATATCTTCTAACTGTATAGGTTTATTTGGTCTGCTGTGTGCAATGTAGTCAAATTTTGTTAGAAAGATAAGAGACTTTGAGTATAAACAGGCAATTTATTTCACTTTTGCATCTATTGAAAGGTTGAAAGGATAATCTATACGTTACTACGGGGACCAGTGAGAGAACCTCGACTCTGGTCAAATTTCCATGAGATGTCTTACATGACTTCCCAAACAAATCCTCTTGATATCATCACAAGTGGTTAGGCTTAGTGCATTCAATTAAGTATTAGCCCTTTCAAACCCTTTTGGATCTACATACAGCAATGTTACTATAACATACGAATAAGAAATTGCCATCAAGTGATCATTCCGCATCTTACGTGACTCACCTCAGTATCCCACTCTCCTTTTCAGTCCTATTCAACTCATCTATGAGAGGTATTAAAATGGCAGAAATAAAACCAGAAGATGCTGGAAGTATTCAGAATGTTTGGTAGTATTTTCACAGATAGAAATAACATTAACATTTAAATTGACAACCTTTAGTCGGGGTAAATGTTGTGTAATAGTGTATGGGAATGGGTGTGGGTGTGTTACTGTTTGGAGGGTTGGTAAGGACTTGTTGGGCCAAATGGCCTATTTCCACACTGTAGGGATTCTATGACTCTATGATTCATTAAAAGAAGTTACAATTTCAACATGTTTGAGAAAGTGGACAGCCTGGAAAAATGGGTTATTTCATTGGAGAATCACAAACCTGAAATATTGAATTGGATTTTAATCTGCAGTCAAGTTATGTGTGGAGAGACAGAGGAGGAAATGCTGCCAATGTAATGTCAGGAAATCCAGAAGCACAGGTTCCTGAATATTGTATGGAATTTAACTGTAGGGCACCTTTAAGTTGGACTCCCACACAGGGGTAGCCTGATGGGATGACCTGTCAAGCTTTAACTGATGACAGCTGACAAACATGACATCTTTTCCTGGCTTTAGTGTCTGTGCTAACCAGCAGAGCAAAGCAGCAGTACGGTGAACCTGATATCTCTGGCAGAAAGGCAAGACACATTAGGACAAGGTAAGGCAAGGCAGGGATGCGGTGAGCATCTCAGTACGCTCAAAGTGAATGAAAGAGCTCAGAGTTCCAGCCTAATCCATTCCATGAGGTGGGTGTATGTACCTTAGCACAAAGTGGCATTGCTGCTGAATTGTAGCAATAGTTGCTCTAAAGCTGGTGGACAAAGTTAAAAAACAGGTTATGGTTCAACAGGTTTATTTGGAAGTACTAGCTTTCAGAGTGCTGCTCCTTCATCAGGTGGTTGTGGAGAATAAGATTGTAAGACACAGAATTTATAGCAAAAGTTTACAGTGTGATGTAACTGAAACTATATATTGAAAAAGACCTGAATTGTTTGTTAAGTCTCTCATGTTTTAGAATGACCATGTTGGTTTCAGTTCTTTCATAAGTAAATCACAATTTTTTTTAAAGTTACGTTCTCAAGTGAACTTTAACAATTGGTGTCATGTCGGCCCAGATAATGTATTGAGGGAGTGAGCTTCCCTGTGAGGCTGTCTGTGCCACAATAGTCAGACTGATTCTAATCTAAAAAATGGATTACAGAATCTGACATGGATTCATGCAGTTTTTGAGCAAAGTAAAATATAATTCTGCAAATTCACCCCACAAACTTATATGTGTATGTCTGCATGTGTGTGTGTGTTGGGGGGTGGGGGGGTTATGAGTGTCTGTGAGAGGTTGTGTGTAAAGGGGTATAGGTCTGTGAGAGGGAGTGTGAGGGAGTGTACGTGTGAGTGTATGAGAGAGGGTCTGCGTGAGTATGTTTGTCTGTAGGAGAGTGTGTGTGCGCGCACGTATATGTAGGAGTGTCTGTGTGTGTGTGTGTGTGTTTGTCTGTCTGTCTGTCTGTCTGTGTGTATATGCAATGGGGTCAACTGGAGTGTGACATGAACCCAAAGTCCTGGTTGAGACAAATGAGACTCCGGGAATTCTTTCAAGATGCCAGCAGTGATCCCAATGAGCCCACCGGCAAACCTGAATGGTCATCACAGGGATCCGTACAGAAGCGACAAAAGAAGAAGTCAACTTGGACCCCATTGGAGAGCCGCTGCCCTGGGCTTGATATACATGCTCAAACCGTTAGGAAATATATAAATGCCAGATTCATCAGTCATACCCTCGAGGTAGAGCAGAACTTCACCTGATTACAATACAACGCCATCCATGCTCTCAAGACCAATTGCAACATTGTCATCAAACCAGCAGATAAAGGAGGAGCCATTGTCATTCCAAATAGAACAGATTACTGCAAGGAAGTGTTCCGACAACTGAACAACCAGGAACGCTACAGGCAACTACCGGCTGATCCGACCAAAGAGCACACCCATGAACTAAACACATTGATCAGGACTTTGGATCCAGTCCTTCAGAGTTCCTTACGTGCCCTAATCCAATATACTTGTCACATAGGCGACTTCTACTGCCTTCCAAAGATACACAAAGCCAACACACCAGGATGTCCCATCGTATCAGGCAATGGGACTCTGTTTGAGAACCTCTCTGTCTATGTCAAAGGCATCTTGAAACCCATTGCACAGGGGGCCCCCAGCTTCTGTCGCAACACTTTAGATTTCTTACAGAAGCTCAGCACCCACGGACTAATTGAACCAGGAAAATTCTTCGTCACAATGAACGTTTCCGCACTCTACACCAGCATCCCCCACAATGATGGCATCACGGCAACAGCCTCAGTATTCCAGCACCAACAATTGCCAATCTCTGAGCACTGTCCTACAACTCATCTGCTTTATCCTTGATCACCTTTGATAGCTGGTTCTTCATCCAGTCACACAGAACAGCCATGGGGACCAAATTTGCACCCCAATATGCCAACATCTTCATGCACAGGTTCAAACAAGACTTCTTCTCTACACAGGACCTCCAACCAACACTATACACCAGGCACATTTATGAAATTTTCTTCCTCTCAACCCATGGTGAAGAGTCACTGATAAAACTACACAGTGATATCAACAAGTTTCATCCCACCATCAAACTCCCCATGGACTACTCTCGACTATCTTTCTCAGTCTTGGACACATACACCTCCAACTGGGATAGGCTTCTCAGCACCTCAGACAACCTCACAATGCTACACTTCTCCAGCTTCCACCTGAAACATATTAAAACAGCCATTCCCTATGGACAAGCCCTATGTATACAAAGGATCTGTTCAGATGAGGAGAAACGTGACGAGCCCTTGGAAGTACTCGTGGATGCACTCATAAGAACGGGGTACGATGCTCAGCTCATTGACCACCAGTTTCAATGTGGAGAAAGTGAGGTCTGCAGATGCTGGAGATCAGAGCTGAAAATGTGTTGCTGGAAAAGCGCAGCAGGTCAGACAGCATCCAGGGAACAGGAGAATCGACGTTTCGGGCAGAAGCCCTTCTTCAGGATTCCTGAAGAAGGGCTTATGCCCGAAACGTCGATTCTCCTGTTCCCTGGATGCTGCCTGACCTGCTGCGCTTTTCCAGCAACACATTTTCAGCACCAGTTTCAATGTGCCATAAAAAGGAACTGTAATAACTTCCTCAGGAGACAGACATGAGCTGCAACTGACAAAGTACCCTTTGTTGTCCAGTACTTCCCAGAAGCTAAAAAACTACGCCATGTTTTTCGCAGCCTGCAACACAATATCCACTCACCACTGAGAATGAGCACCTCGCCAGGACCTTCCCTACACCTCCACGTTTCGCCTTTAAACAACCACCAAACCTCAAACAGATCATTGTTCATAGCAAACTGCCCAGCTTTCAGGACAAAACCATACAACCTTGTCACAGTAGACGTTGCAAGGCATGTCAGAATGTTGACACAGATACCATCACTATGTGTGGGGCCACCTTTGGCCATGCATATGGCAGGTAGTCATGCGACTCAGCCAACATTGTCTATCTCATTCGCCGCAGGCAAGGATGCCCCAAGGCATGGTACGTTGACGAGACCAAGCAGAAGCTACAGCAACTGATGAATGGACTCCGCAGAGCAATCAACAGATAGGAGTGTTCCCTCCCAGTTGGAAAACATTTCAGTGGTCCGGGACATTTGACCTCAGACCTTCGGGTGACCATCCTCCAAGGCGGACTTCGGGACAGGCAACAACGAAAAGTGGCCGAGCCGAGGTTGATAACAACGTTCGGTACCCATGGGGATGGCCTCAAACGGGACCTTGGGTTCATGTCACACTACAGGTGACCCTATTGCACTATACACACACACGGACAGATGAACACACACAGACAGACACTCCTACACAAACGCGCGCACACACACGCTCTACAGACACGCACACTGACCTACAGACAAACATGCTCATGCAGACCCTTTCTCATATGCTCACACATACACTCCCACACACACCCTCTCACAGGCTTATACCCCTTTACACTCACACACATACACACACTCTCTCACAGACTCATAACCCCTCACACACATACGCACCCACATGCACACAAACACATATAAGTTTGTGGGGTGAATTTGCAGAATTACATTTTACTTTGCTCAAAAACTGCATGAATCCATGTCAGATTCTGTAAATCCCTTTTTTAGATTAGAATCAGTCTGACCTATGTGGCACACTCAGGGAAGCTCACACCTTCAATGCATTATCTGGGCTGACATGACACCAATTGTTAAAGTTCACTTGAGAATGTAACTTTTAAAAACGTTTTGCAATTTACATATGAAAGAACTGAAACCAACATGGTCATTCTAAAAGATGAGTGACTTAACAAACAATTCAGGTCTTTTTCAATATGTGATTTCATTTACATCACACTGTAAACTCTTGCTATAAATTCTGTCTTACAATCTTATTTTCCACAACCACCTGATGAAGAAGCAGTGCTCCGGAAGCTAGTGCCTCCAAATAAACCTGTTGATCTATAACCTGGTATTGCGTGATTTTTAACTTTGTCCACCCCAGTCCATCACAGGTGTCTCCAAATTAAGGTGGTGGTGCAGCATTGAAGCTTAGAAGAGCACTTGGAAACATGCTATAATAAGGGTTCTTAGAGGCAACAGATGGCAGATGTCAATATCCGTGAAGGTGGGGTAACGTGCCTGGAATGTGCTGTGAGCAGGTGGTGCCTGGTGTCCAACATGGAGGTTCTTTGGATCAAGTAGTGAGCTGCATTTGCCAAGTTTCTGCTATGACTTCCATGTTGCGAATTCTTGGCTTCTAGTTATGCACGTGGGGTGATACAATAAAAAAAAGTTGCAGTTTAGTATTAGGAGATGTTAACTTAATAAGGTCATTAATAAGCAATAATCCCCATTAGTAGGCAATGCATCACTGCTTCATGAAAATCTTGCATTGAAGTCCGACCAGTTGTTAAAAGATGCAGTGCAGTGTTCTCAACATCGAGATAGGAGTCACTGAACTCGTGTCTAAGTCTGTGTTATTTCTCAAATAGCTCACATTCTTCAGATTCTTTCCTATGTATGCTCTCGATGTATAGAGCCTAACAGAATTATAACAGATTTTTTTTATTCATGGGATATGGGCATCACAGCTGAGCCAGCATTTATTGCCCTTCACAAGTTTCCTTGAAAAAGTGTTAATGAGCTGCCTTCTTGAACTGCTGCAGTCCATTTTGTGTAGTCACACCAATGATGTTATTAGGAACTGAGATTCAGGATTTTGATCCAGTGACGCAGAAGGAACAACGATGCATTTCCAAGTCAGGATGGCTAATGTCTTGAATGGGAATTTGCAGGGAATTCCATTGTCTTTATTCTTTTAAATGGAAGTGGTCTTTAGCTTTACAACATGTAGTCTAAGGGGCCTTAGTGAATTTCTGTAGTGCATCATACAGATACACAACTGTTACTCAGCATTGATAATGGAGAGAATAAATGCTTGTGGATGTGATGCCATTCAAGTGGGCTGTTTTATCCTAGGGGGTGTCAAGCTTCTTGAGTGTTGTAAGAGCTGCACTCATCCAGCCAAGTGAAGAATACTTCATCACACTCCTGAAATGTACTTTGTAGGTGGTGGATAGGCCGAGGGGAGTCAGGTGGTGAGTTACTCTCTGGAGGATTGCTAGCCTCTGACCAGCTCTTGTATCCACAGTTTCTGGTCAATGGTAATTCCCATAATATTGATCATTGATGATAATGCCATTGAATATCAAGGAGGAACGTTTAGATTCACTCTTGATGGTTATTGCCACACATATGTGTGGCACAGATGTAACTTACCAAACCTAGATATTGTACAGGTCTTATAACATTTGGACATGGGCTGCTTCAGTATCTAACAAGTCTCCAGAGTTGAAACAGAGTTCTGTTAATGAGTGTGACAAAGCTGCACCTTTAACAAAGTTATGCTGTCCTTGCTTTCTTTTGAAAGGGGTCATAAAGGCAGAAGTAAACTTGTCCCCTCTGGAAATATCTACTTGTGAATGCTTTTAAGTCTTTCTTTTAAAACATTTGTACAATGAAAGGGGAGCGGCCAGTTCTCCCAGTTCCATGTTTGGTTTGGTTTTAGCAAGCAGTCAGTTTTTGAGACTGCTGGTTAAAAGAACAGCTCCATGCTGATCCTCTCTCTCTCTCTGACATCTCTCGTGTAAGAATCTATCTTCGATTTTACCTTTTGTTTTGCCAAGGGGTGTTTATGGGGAGTATGTGGAACTGCATCACTACATTGTGATAGAAATGGTTGGGTTTTCAGATAGGTTGTTATTTTCTATTCTGTTCTCTTTTGTTCGTGTTTCATTCAGTAGTCTGTAAATAAATCCTGCTTTAGAGAACAAAGAACAAAGAACATTACAGCGCTGGAACAGGCCCTTCAGCCCTGCAAGCCTGCACCGATCCTTTATCTAAATCTGCCATTTATTTTCTAAGGATCTGTATCCCTTTGCTCCCTGACCATTCATGCATCTGTCTGGATACATCTTAAATTACACTATTGCTCCCACCCCTACCACCTCTGCTGGCAACGTATTCCAGGCACTCACCACCCTCTCCGTAAAGAACTTCCCTCGTATATCTCCCTTAAACTTTTCCCCTCTCACTTTGAACTCATTACATCTAGTAATTGAGTCCTCCACTCCGGGAAAAAGTTTCTTGCTCTCTGCCCTGCCTATACCTCTCATGATTTTGTAGGCCTCAGTCAGGTCATCCCCTCAATCTCCATCTTTCTAATGAAAATAATCCTAACCTACTCAACTTCTCTTCATAGCTAGTGCCCTCCTTACCAGGTAATATCCTGGTGAACCTCCTCGGCACCCTCTCCAAAGCAGCCACATCCTTCTGGTAATGTGGCAATTGGAACTGTACACAGTATTCCAAATGTGGCCGAACCAAAGTATTATACAATTGTAACATGACCTGCCAACTCTTATACTCAATACCCCATCCGATGAAGGAAAGCATCCAATGAAGGAATGCCTCCTTGACCACTCTATCTACTTGCGTTGCCACCCTCAGGGTACAATGGACCTGAACACACAGATCTCTTGGTACACCAATTTTCCCCAAGGCTTTTCCATTTACTGTAGAATTCACTCTGGAATTGCATCTTCCAAAATGCATCACCTCGTATTTGTCCAGATTGAACTCCATCTGCCTTTTCTCTGCCCAACTCTCCAATCTATCTATATTCTGCTGTATTCTCTGACAGTCACCTTCACTATCTGCTTCTCCACCAATCTGTGTCATCTGCAAACTTGCTAATGAGGCAACCTATACCTTCCTCCAAATCATTTACATATATCACAAACAACAGTAGTCCCAGCATGGATCCCTGTGGGACACCACTGATCACAGGTCTCCATTTTGGGAAGCTTCCTACCACTACTACTCTCTGTCTATTGTTGCCCAGCCAATTCTCTATCTAGAACACTCTGGACCCCATGCGACTTTACCGTCTTCATCAACCTACCATAGGGAACTGTATCAAATGCCTTACTAAAGTCCATGCATTTGATATTTAGAGCCCTTCCCTCATCAATCAACTTTGTCACCTTTTCAAAGAAGTCTATTAGATTTGCAAGACATGGCCTTCCCTGAACAAAACCATGCTGCCTATCACTGGTAAGCCTATTTTCTTCCAAATGGGTACATATGTTATCCCTTAGTATCTTTTCCAGGAGCTTACCTACCACTGATGTCAGGCTCAAAGGTTTGTAATTACCTGGATTATCCCTGCTACCCTTCTTAAACAAGTGAACAACATTAGCAATTCTCCAGTCCTCTGGGACCTCCCCCATTCTCAAGGCTGCTGCAAAGATATCTGTTAAAGGCTCAGCTATTTCCTCTCTTGTTTCCCTCAGTAACATGGGATAGATCCCATCCGGTCCTGGGGACGTGTCCACCTTAATGCCTTTTAGAATATACAATACTTCAGTCCTTCTCATGCTGACTTGACCTAGAGTAATCAAACATCTATCCCTAACCTCAACATCCGTCATGTCCCTCTCCTCGGTGAGTACCAATGCAAAGTACGCATTAAGAATCTCATCCATTTTCTCCGATTCCACGCATAACTTTCCTCCTTTGTCCTTGAGTGGGCCAACCCTTTCCCCCGTTACCCTCTTGCTCCTTATATATGACAAAAAAGCTTTGGGGTTTCCTTAACACTGCTCGCTAAGGATATCTCATGACCTCTTTTAGCCCTCTTAATTCCTCATTTCAGATTGGTCCTACATTCCCGATATTCTTCCAACGCTTCATCTAACTTCAGTCGCTTAAACCTTATAGAGTCCAGGGTGTACTAGCTAGATAGCTAGAGAACTGGCTGGACAGTAGAATACAGAGAGTAGTAATGGAAGGGAGTTTGTCAAAATGGAGACCTGTGACCAGTGGTGTTCCATGGGGATCCATGCTGGGACCACTGTTGTTTGTGATATACATAAATGATTTGGAGGAAGGTAGAGGTTGCCTCATTAGCAAGTTTGCAGATGACATAGATTGGTGGAGTGGCAGATAGTGAAGGGGGCTGTCAGAGAATGCAGCAGAATATAGATAGATTGGAGAGTTGGGCAGAGAAAAGGTAGATGAGTTCAATCCAGGCAAATGCGAGGTGATGCATTTTGGGATATCCAATTCTAGAGTGCACTATACAGTAAATGGAAAAAGCCAAGGGAAAATTGATGTACAGAGAGGTCAGGTCCATTGTACCCTGAGGGTGGCAACGCAGGTAGATAGAGTGGTCAAGGAGGCATACGGCATGCTTTCCTTCATCGGATGGGGTATTGAGTACAAGAGTTGGCAGGTCATGTTACAGTTGTATCGGACTTTGGTTCGACCGCATTTGGAATAAAGCGTACAGTTCCGGTCGCCACATTACCAGAAGGATGTGGATGCTTTGGAGAGGGTGCAAAGGAGGTTCACCAGGATGTTACCTGGTATGGAGAGCACTAGCTATGAAGAGAAGTTGAGTAGATTAGGATTATTTTTATTGGAAAGACAGAGGTTGAGGGGGACCTGATTGAGCTTTACAAAATCATGAGAGGTATAGACAGGGTGGATAGCAAGGAGCTTTTTCCCAAAGTGGAGGACTCAATTACTAGAGGTCATGAGATCAAAGTTACAGGGGAAAAGTTTAAGGGAGATATATGAAGAAAGTTCTTCTCACAGAGGATGGTGGGTGTCTGGAACGTATTGCCAGCAGAGGTGATAGAGACAGGCACAATAGCATCATTTAAGATGGTTAGATTCCCTACAGTATGGAAACAGGCCCTTTGGCCCAACAAGTCTACACTGACCCACTAAAGAGTAACCCACCTAGCCCCATTCCCCTACCATATATTTGCCCTGACTAAAGCACCTAACACTACAGGCAATTTAGCATGGCCAATTCACCTGACCTGTACATCTTTGGATTATGGGAGGAAACCCATGCAGACACGGGGAGAACATACAAACTCCATACAGACAGTCACCCTAGTGGGAATTGAACCCGGGTCCCTGGTGCTGTGCGATAGCAGGGCTAACCACTGAGCCATCGTGCCACCCACAGATAGTGGACAGAAAGATGAAATGGGCAGGGAGCAGAGGGATACAGATCCCTGGAAATAGGGGACAGGTTTAAATAGAGAATCTGCATTGGCGCAGGCTTGGAGGGCCGACGGGCCTGTTCCTGTGCTGTCATTTTCTTGTTCTAAAAGCAATCATTTCTAAATGTGATGTCTCTTTTCACATAATGAATGGATGGTAGTTGCAATCAACAAACCACTGGTTAGGACTGGTGCCTCACAATGCTAGGGACCTGGACTCAATTCCTGCCTTGGATGACTGTCTGTGTGGAGTTTGCACATTCTCCCCATGTTTGCGTGGGTTTCCTCCCACAATTCAAAGATGTGCAGGTCAGGAGAATTGGCCATGCTAAATTTCCCATAGTGATAGGTGCATTAGTCAGAGGTAAACATAGGGTAGGGGAATGGGTCTGGGTGGTTTACTCTTCGGAGGGTCAGTGTGGACTTGTTGGGCTGAAGGGTCTGTTTCTATGCTGTAGGGAATCTAATCTAATAATCAAATCTACTAATTTTATTCTGATAGCTTTTCTTTTATATATTCCCCAACCTGCTCCCTGTAGCTATTTTCTAATCACTGTTCAGAGATATCATGAGAGCAGGTTAGACTTTAACCCAAATCCTTTGGTTCAGAGATGATACCAAAGCCTGACAGAGCTCCTAAACTGCTCCCTGGACAAAAGGTCATAAATAACTTGGTTATCTAAATTAAACTCTGCTGTCATGACTTCCAGTGCTCCATTGGCCAACCTGTGTTTTCTACTGCAAGTTCACATCGAATTATATAGAATATTGCTGGACCAGAGTTTTGTACATCTGTCGTCACCCTACAATTTTCTATCCATTCGTTTTCATGCACAGAAAAACATAGGTCAGGATGCACATAGGTGAAAAATCTTCCTAGTAATATCATGGGATCAACACATAGAAGATACTTTTCTCAAAAAACCTTAATGAATCACAATTAAGTGCTGGGCAGGGAATAACAACTACTTTAGGGCAATTTAACAGTGAGAATATGCTTAAACTTCAGAAACTCAGGCAGGCTTGTTTCACATTTCAAACTAAATTAGGTTATTTGTGGACTGATTTTGTTCCATGAACACACCTTCAGGAACTTTTGCAAATAAGTCAGCTTTTGAAGATGTTCTTTGTTCCTCAAGGGACATGGAAATTTTCCATCTATGAGAAAAGCCTTTGAAGCCAGAATAACTAATTTGCATTACAATATCACACTCATTGAGAAATTTTAATTATTTAAAGAACCAGTGAAACTAGGACTGAATTTATTAAACCGATGAAGGTTAAGAGGATGAGTGAGGGAAATGTTCAAAGTTGAGGGATTTGAAAAGGCAAATAGGGAAATCTATCTCCACTTAGCAGTATGTCTGTAATTAGAGGACATAAGTTTAATTTCATCATTAAAATACCAAAGGGAGAGGTTAAGAAAATATTCTAGATGTAAGGAGAAAGTGTGAAGGGGATCATACAGGAAAGTGAGAATGAAGGGGGCATGGTACATGGCACATGGTACATGGTACATGGTACATGGTACATGGTACATGGTGCATGGTACATGGTACATGGTACATGGTGCATGGTACATGGTACATGGTACATGATCCCTTTTTGTTTATTTGTGGCAGGTGATTTAAATGATCACAGAATATAACCAGTACAACTAATGCAGATCATTTACAGCACACATCAACAATGATATTTCTTAAAAACAACCTGAACCCACTTAAAGGGATGCTATATTGCACCTGGGGAATCTTTTGCGAACAGAAATTGTGCTGTTAAGCATTCAAAAATGGTTGTGTCTGTGAGGGAGCAGGGAACAAGCCTATCTGGTAATACATAGGAGACCTCAATGTGGAAAGAAGGAGAGATGGATATAACTCTCGAGATATGTACAGCAGAAGCAATTAGCAGCAGGGGTCAGTACTAAGAGTGTAGCTCCTGAAATATGATAATGTAAGAAAATGTTTAACAATTTGAACAAATAGTGAGGGTATGGGAGTTTTCCTTCAAATTATATACGCACCACTATCCCGATGCAATGTTCAATTCACTATACCCTGATCACTCACTTGACCAAGTGAAGGAAATCTCCAAACATACTGTACCAGAAAATACAGCAGTCAAAATAAATAATGCAACAACAGAAACCTGAAATAATGCTGTTGAAGGTTGAAATGTTGTACCTGCCCTAGTACACCTAATTGGGCTGGCAACATTCTGACACTGCCTATTCCTGGTAGGGTCTAGCATCAGATAGGACCAGGGAAGGAGATGGCAGCTGCAAGCCTCGACCTCCTTGTATATGACATTGCAACACTCGACATGTGAGTCAGTTCTGTATTACATTGTCTGGTTTGTTCTTTCCATTTCTTCAGATAGTTGCTGTACCTGACACTTCTGGGAGTCAGGAAGAAAATGGCTATCACTCCCATAAAAAAAATTATAGCCATTTCCTCTGACTCCTTACAGCATATCTTTAGTTTGGTTTTCTTCACACTCTAAGATTTTGCTCTGTAGTAATTTTCCTGTGTTTGGTTGACACGAGTGAGAAGTGCAATTATTGATGTTGGATGTCATGGTTTTTTTAAATGAATGTTTGCCTTTTAGATCTGATGCCTTGTCATAGAATAGAACATAATGTTTTATTTGTTCACTGACTCTCTGGCTCTTCATCCAGCAAAGTCTTGATTATAAAATGTTCATATTTGTATTGAAATCCCTCCCTGACTGTCTTCTCCCTACATTTTTAACCTCTCGCAGCCCAACAACTCTGAGAACTTTGTGTTCCGCCACTTCTAGATTCTTGTAAAAACTCAACTTCCTTCATAGGCTGCCATGTCTGCAGCCATCTCGTCTCCAAATATCAGAGGGTGGGAAACTATTAGTGAAAATGGATTATATGGATTTCAACAAAGCAAGGTCTCACATCGGAAACTGACAAAGATCATAAAACACTAAGGTATATAAGCATATTAGTTAACAAAAGTGAAACCCTCTGAATTTGCTGACATTAAAACATTTGTTGAAGCATTTCGGATGCAGGAGAATTGCCCACCAGAATGTTCAATTACCTGGCCAATTCCCTTGGAGTCTGCTACATCTGGGATTCCACAGTGTCCCAACAACTCCACTCTGTGTTGTTAACACAATTAGCTGGCCATCAGACTATCAAGCCTTACGAAAGACTAGCTGCTGGATTTTTAAAAACTAATTATTCACTTCCAGAGGAAAAAGGTACAGCCATCTATATATAAATATGGTAATCAAACGTAACTTGAATGAAGCATCTTCAAGTTGTCCATATGAACTTACAATTACAAAAGTTCAAAACAAGGGTAAGATTATTCTCTGAAATCTAAGAGAGCAACTTTATTCAATTTTTGGCATTTTATTGTTATTTTTAAAAAATGATCCCGAGTGCTATTTGCACTCTCATCTTGTGTCTTTGGACTGAATGTTATCAGAAGTCAGCTAATTTCTATTTTTGTCGTGTTGCATGGAGGATTTCTCTCCGTGAGGCCCAGTGAGTTTTCTTGCATGATCATCCCAAACTCACTTCATTACTAAGGTACCGCGCCCTGTTGGTACCGCATTGCCCACTGTCAGCCTGGTTGTGACACTTGTAACAGGTAGAAATATTCACCAGTGCCACAATATCTCAGGATACCTGGCACCATATTTAAAAGGCAGTTGTGTGTTTGGTCAAGTGCAGGCCATCAGAGCTGCCCTGAATGGTTGGATTAACTTAGATATGGCAGATAAGGGGAAATTGGACCACTTTGACAACAAAATACCTAGACACCCTGGTGAATGGGATGGTGCAGAGGGGAGGTGTCCTCTTCCCCAGGAGTAGCAGAAAAGGTGAAGACACCAGATTCTGCCATAAAAATAGAAAAGTGCCGTGAAACCTCAATAGGCCTGGCAGCATCTGTGGAGAAAGAAACAGAGTTAATGTTTCAAGTCTTATATGACTTTTCTTCAGAGCTTGCAGCATTACAACGAAAGATACTGGTGAACTCCAAAGTGCAGTCTGGCAGCTGTAATGTGCCATGAAGGAGTAGTGAGGTTGGTACATGTTGGATGCCAATATGTGTGGATGTAAGATACACACTGTCACTGCCCAATGGAGTGTGCTCTGAGATATCCGAGATAGCAGTCCAGAGGAGGAATCAGCGAGCTGCAGTTGCCAGAAACCTGCTTGTCCTTTTATATTGGGAATTCTTGACATCTACTTTCTATCCAGTGAGTGGTAAAGTAGCAGACTGCAAATTAATGAGGCAAGATTAAGTAGTATTGAGAGCAATAACCAGCAGCGTCTTGCTGCTCACGAGAGAGAATCTCAGTTCAATGTACTACATTTGATCATAAAATGGGCCGATATCTTGACATTGATAAGGGCTTCATTCGACATATCACACAAGATTTTCCCATGACATTCACAGCCTGAGGAGATTCCACCCTTTGTATACATTTTCATGGCGTAAGTTTGCAATTATACTAAAAGTGAAAACATTTTCACCACCGCATGTTTTCAAGCATACTATGCCTATTATGAAAAAATGATTTTTTTTTTAGGTGGCTTGAAGTTTTAGTTTCCAAATTTATGTGATATTTTGTGAGTTTCATGGTTTGCTTAAGTCTGATTGTTCACATGAATTACACCCCATAAACAACATCAGGAATGGCAGCCAAACCTAAACTGCTGACAATGTTGGCTTCTGTACACAGCAACATTTAGAGGCTTGAATGCTGCAGATTTGTGGATGTAGTCAAGGAATCCAATCACAAAACCAATTTCAAGTTATTTCAACATTATGTCCAATCAAATGCAGAATTCTAATTTCTATTGATGTTCAGGTCTCTGATTGTGCACTTGGTCTGGTTAGTTCTAAAAGATTTCAATCTTGCCTTTCAAACTGATTGATTCAAAGTGACAATTTGAAACCTTGTTTGAAATGCTGATTTCTGCCTGTGAAATGCTGACAAACCAATATATAGGATGAAAAGTTGACTTTCAAAATAATAAAAAAAGCCTTCACTGTTAACATTTCCTAGCTTGATTTCCAATGTTTTCTGTTCTGCTGGATCACTAATGGCCTTTCGGGAACAAGTACGTGATTCTTACCTGGTCTGATCTACATGAGACTCTGGACCCACAGTAATGTGGTTGACTCTTAACAGCTTTCAAGGCAATTAGGGCTGGGCAACAAATACTAGTTTGGCATAACCAGCAATATCCACAACCTCAAAAATAATAGAGTTAAAGCTGATTTTCCAGTGAATTAACAAACGTGGTCATCCACTTTAGGTTCCACATTATGTATTAAAAATTTTACATTTTCTTTACATCCTTTTTGTGAGCTTGTTAGCAAAAACTCATCACAAAAGGCCATCTCTAAAAATATAATGAGAAACAAAAAAATGCTGAGGATCTTCAGGTTGTGTGAGAACAGCATCCTGAAACTTCTTTCGGCCCAATCCAGATGAGTAAAAGAAGTGCCAGACTCAAAAGAGTTAGGAGCTTATGCCAAATTTAGTTTCAATGCATTGCAAAACTTCAATGAAGTTATGGTTCTGTTTGGTAAGATTATTTTAGATCAGGAAATTATGTTCAGTAGGTAAGTAATTCAAATCTTGCGTAGTGTCAATACAAGGCAAATTTTTCAATCTCCCATCTCCATGCCACCAGCCCTACTATTTTGGAGCTCAAATATATTATTTTCTTATGTTCTTGCAATTCAGCAGCTTAGCAAAGTTCCAAGGTGGAAACAAGTTAAAATACGGTCAGACACCTTAAGCAACTGATAGGAACATTGGAAGTGGCACACTGCTTTTCAGCTCCAACATTGAGTTATTTATAAATACAGTTTTGTCCTGGCTTTTTAAAAAAATCACTTGTAATAGGTTTGCCATATTTATGTGTTACCTAAGTGAGCATTACCTCAGCTGGGCTGGCACATGAGAGGCAATAACGAATTTTATCATCGATATCTTCATTCATTGAGAAGAGGCTCCAAGAATAAGGAAAATTGTTGACATTTTCCAGGATCTCAATGTAACCTTGATCAACATGGAAGGTCTTGCGCTGTGGGAATTGGTTGGAAGAGGACCTTAGTTTTCCAGGTGTATAGTGTAAGTTCAATTTTCTCATATGTGCAAAGAAAGAGTTGGAAATGGCCTGGAGATTAGTTTTTGAGCAAGTACAGTCACAAACATCATCTGATTACTAAAGCTCTATGACCAAGGTTGGAGCTGTTTTCATTTTGGAATGAACTGGTCGAGGCTTCTTGTCTGTAGTTATCATAAATGGAATTCTCTCTTCTCTGCAATGAAGGAAAATTCGGATCACCATCTTTCAAGCTCAAAATTCATGGTGCTGAATCTTACATTATTTTGGTTAAATGTTAGTTTCGTTGAGTTTCCGGCGGTTTTTAATCTTTGAAGCCGAGCAAAATCTCTTGCCATATCTGACCAACCTTACCACATTAACTACCTGTCCCTTTCCTGCAGCACCTCTCTTGCCCAGGTATAGCCCCATCCTACCACTTACCAAATCTGGAGCAACTCACCTGGAATGGACAAGTATCCCTGACACTGCGCCATCTTTAAAGGGTCATTAAGCACCTGAGAAAACACTGTCAGTCTGGAGCTACCCTGCACAATCCCTGATATTTGCCCCAGATATGCCAAAAAGGGAAATTGTGGGCAGCAACCTTGCGATCTTGGTGGATCATATAGCGCAAATATAGGACATCCTGTTTCCCCAGGACCACTGAGATACTATGAGACCAGAACTTACCAACCTGTCAGAAGTTGCAGCATAGGGCAGTGCAGTTTCAGCCTTCTGGTAGAATGCAAAGCACTGTAGGAAGAAGTTCAATGACATTTTCCACTTTGCCAGTGTAAAGACCACTATCTTCCCTCTGATAACTCATTCTGACTATCTCTGCACCTACTTTTCACTGAGATTCATGTTCTACCACTTTCACTGAAAACATCCTCCCTCACTCGCTCTTACCCACAACAACTTCTGAAACCATTAATCCTCCGGTCCCTCTAAGCTTCCTACTCATTCACGTGGGACAACTCCCCACCAACACAGAAAGTAACCTCTGTGCCATCCACTTTCTTTCCCAGTAATACCTACCTCTGTTATTCTAGGAGAGGAACAGCCCCCAGTGGGACAGAAAGACTCGAGATATGTCATGGGCTGCCTGGTTATCGGCTCCTTACCCCTTAGGTGGAGAAGATCTGGAGTCTGACCACCCCAAGTGGCTGATTAACCATGTCCAAGCCCTTGGACTGGCACAGGAGACTGCACCGGGCTGACTGAGCCTGAATCGCCTGACCAAAGGCTATCTCCCTTGGCCTTTAGCTGCAGCGATGCAGTAGGCCCAGATTGGTCCTCCTGGCAGCAGTGACCTCAGTGGAGTTTGTGGCCCCTGAAATTGACTGTGATGCAGGGCCTTTTTGGGCCCAGAGCCTGTTACAATGAGAGACCTGAACCTATTGTGGAGACAAACCCCTTTCTCAATTCAATTAAAAAAAAAACTTCCTGGCTTTGTATCTGCACTAAAAGGCAAGATGATACAACAGTACTATGTGCCTGGTACCTGTGGCTGTGGGACAAGTTACAAAAAGGCAAGGTTGGGTTGCTGTAAACATCCAGATAGGCTCAAAGCGAATGAACGCGAAGACAATAGTTTCCATGGAATCCTCTGTTGTCAATGTTAGTAGAGAAGCAGGAAAAGAAGGAAAATAGAGTGAGCTGGCATCTAAGCAAGACAAATGTACTTAGATACTGATCAACCGACTAAAACAGAACAGGTAGGTCTGCATTTATAATCAACTCCTGGTGGAGAAATACTGCATGGCAACACAAACATGCATTTCAGGAGCTGAGTGACAGACTGAAAGATCACCCTCATCCTTCTCACCAGCCCAAACAGCATTGCCAATGGATGTGAAATTCAACATAACTCTGAAAGCTAGAATGGGGAACCTTTCCAAGGATCCTTCCAGGCATTTATTTACCAGATGACTTGCAATCTTCGGTCGAGTTGGTTAGCTCATTCTGTTTGAATGACTACAAAGTAACATGTTTATCACAATTTTAGAATTCCCACAATATCCAGTACTATTGGTGGTATTCACATTACTCAGGTTGCTCCGCAGTCAGTCCTTTAAAATTTGTCAAAAGAATTACGCCGCATTTATAACATGCACATGTGTGACCAGCTGAAAGAGATAAGTTTCAGATGTGCAAGTTAGTGCAGGTCCACGTGCTGGCAAGTCCTTGTGGCAGCAGCCAGACATTATCTAACACTAAGGTACCCTGTAACTTCAGGGAAAACAAAATCACTTGTCTCCTTTTAGCCTCTTCTCTGTTTGCTTCCTGCCTTATATACAGATTATATCATCTTGAATGGGGCTTGCCCAAAGGCCTAAGACCCATTTGCTGAAAATACAATAAAATGTTTGGGAAACGCAGCAGGTCTGGCAGCATCTGTGGAAAAAGTAACTGAGCTACTGTTTTACGTCTGATCTGACTCCTCTTCAGAACTGAAGAAGCAGAGTTTCTCCAGAATTTCCTATTTATATTTAAGATTTCCAGCATTCTCAATATTTTGCTTTTAGTTGAGTGCTAAGAGTACGCTTCTGGTGCAGGCGCAAGCAAATGGGACAGGTACCCCAATGAGATTATCTTCAATTCATTAAAATGGGATTTCCGTTCTTGCATTGACAAAAAGAAATTCGCCATTTGCTGGGAGCAAATGTGAGGGAGATTGGTCCTGAAAATTATTCAGTACAAAGCTGGTTGTGAGACTTGAGAGTTAGAACTCTGAGAAGATTTTCTATGCCCTTGCATTTCTTAAGCTCTTTTGTAAAGGTCATTGTTGCACCTAATCAGCAATTAAGATGAATTTAAATATGTTTCATAGAATCATGAATCATAGCATCCCTACAGTGTGAAAGCAGGCCATTCAGCCCATTGAGTGCACACCACCCCCCCAGCAGTATCCCACCCAGACAGACCCCATCTATGTAACATTGCATATCCCATTGTTAATCCACTTAGCCTACACATCACTGGAGACTATGGGCAATTTACATGGCCACACACCTAACCTGCACACCTTTGGACCATAGAAGGAAACTGGAGCCCTGGGTGGAATCCTACACAGATGCAGGGCAAATGTGCAAACCCCACACAGACAGTCACCTGAGGGTAGAATCGAATCCGGTCCCTGGTGTTGTGAGGCAGCAGTGCTAACCACTGAATCACCATGCCACCCCTCTGTTAAGATGTAAGATAAGAATTATAATTAGTGGTTGATTGCTAAGTAAGTACAAGCCTTCTTTTTATATAATAAAATTGATTTGTGTGTCCTGAACTGTGCAGCATCTTTGTTCAAGAATCAGCAAGTCATAGTTTACTTAAAAAAAAACTGTCAGGCAATTGTCTTTTAAACCCAGTAAATGATGCCAAGCAAAGTATAATGAAGCCCATCGATCCACTCAAGTTGTTGTTTAGAAAGCCTTTGGGATTTAAGAAAAGTCACTGCAGGTGCCTATACCAATCTTGAGCCAATTGCAATCAGATCAAAAAATGCTGTAACATAATTCCTACTCGTCATATTTCACACAGTGTCATTGATTGCAGAGTCCCAGAGGATATTTTACTTGGTGACTTTGAACAGCAGGATACTGCATAAGAGCATAATGTTCCTATTGATCTGCAGAAAAGGTAATAGCTGAAGTGGAACTAGTGTACATCTGCTGCACCTCTGAAACATGAAAGTAAAATATCTCCTAGTAACTTCCAAACACATAAACTCCACTATATACAAAGGACAAGGGCAACAGATATGAGTCCACAACCAAGCTTCCTTCCAAATCACATTTTACCCTAATTTGATATTAAATCAATTGCTTTACAGTTGCTCGGTCAAATATCTGGAACTCCCTTCACAACAGCACCACGAGTAGACTTCCGTCACATAGATCCAGAAGTTCAAGAATGCAGCTCACTACCACTTTCTCAAGAATAATTAGGGATGGACAACAATAATCTACATTCCAAAAACAAATATATCTTCCAAGCTGGAAAAGTGCTACAACTCATATAAAGATAAGAAAATCAATGAGCTGGGAACAAATACATTTTTACCAACAATTAGTATTGTTTTATTGCTCTTTACCTCAAATCCTCTTCAACTTGCTTCTCGCTGAAAAGACTAACTTGTTTTGTGACATGATTCTTAATGTGGTGCCAATAGCAACAATGAAAAGTTAAATAATATTGTAACATGAAAAATTCTATGACATTTCACAGAGGCATATGAAAGAAATAGTAGTTACAACCAAGTCCAACCTTCTCTTTTACTTTCATACTTCACTATGAATTTATTTTAATTCTTGATTCAAATTAGTCTTGTCACCTCTGTTGCTGAGGTGGAAGGTAGATGATCTATCCTGAACTATCACCTTTTATTCTTATTGCATCCAGTATGAGAAATAGAAATCAATAAATATTGCTTCCATTTGAAGGAAGGTCCTAAACTTGTGCATTTGGCTTGAAAACAAAACACATTTTAGATCATACCAACTCTGTCCATTACCCTGAGATGTTGAAAATTAATAGTCCCAGTATGTGAAATGCACATTGCTATAATATTGGAAGAATGGGATTTCACTGGAGAGGGTGCAGAGGAGATTCACCTTGAGTGAAATATCTCAGTTATAAGGAGAGATCGGTTGGGTTTGTTTTCCTTGAAGCAGGGGAGGCTAACGTCAGAGCTGATTGACATATCCATAAATAAGAGAGGCATAAACAGAGCAGATCATGAGAAACCTTCCCCCATTGTAGACATGTCTAAGAACAGAGGGCAAACATTCAAGAAGAGGTGTAAGTGGTTTAGAGAGATTTGAGAATTTCTTTCACCCAGAACATGATAGAAAAATGGAACGCACTGCCTGAAATGGTTGTGGAGGTAGGTACTGTCGTAACATTTAAGAAGCAAGTGGATGAACACTTAAAATGTCAGGGCCTAGTAGGCTATGGGCCAAGTGCAGGTAAGTGGGATTAGTGTAGCTTGGTGTTTGTGGATCAACATAGACATGGGCCAAATGATCTGTTTCTGTGCTATATGACTCTATGACTCTACGATATTTGTTTAACTAAGAAACTACCATATGATAATTAATTTGCATAAACTATGTAGTATAAAATATTGAAACAAAATTAATTTTCAATCTTCATGACAATGTAATGATTTTGAGGTAAAAATTTAGTTCTGGAATTAACTAAGGACTGTTGCTTCTTGAAAGTTCCACATAACTGAGGTTAAAGTATTGGCCTCGTTCCAAAATACAGGGTTTTTTACACATGATGACATTTTGACTGCCCTGGGGGTGTGCTGAACTGAGAGTTAGAAAAACAACTTTATTCTTTGAATCATGGGCTTAAAAATGGGAAAATATGGTGCATTAAATTGTGGACTGTGGAAGACAATATTTCAACCATAAAGAGGAAGGGTTACTCATTGTATATTATATCTACAACATCACCTTATTCAAACAATGTAGAAGAACGCTCACCAGATCACCTCTGTTGGTTTTGAGTTCAGGACAGTTTTGCCCAGTGACAGATTTTCAATTGGTTTTTCAACTAGGATTAGTGTGTGCTCAGGACTGCATAGTAACAACTTCTTGATTGATTCTTGGGTGAGTTGCAATGGTTTTGTGGTTGACCATGCAGCAGGCACATCCAATCTGTAAACTAGAAAACACAGCTCTCCCATTCTTTTAAGAGTGGAGAAGTAAAAGAAAATCGCAAGTAGGTTGCTACTTTTTCTCTCTGCAATTTCCCTTCTTGGAATGAAAATGGGTAAATCCATCACCAGAGATCTTTGGATCAATCACCAGGTGAATGAAAGGTTGAGAATCAACAAATTCACAACTTCACATTCTCCTTCAAGAAGCAAAATGAACCAGAAGGAAATCATCTCATTGATGGATATAATCCCAACTGGTGCCAAATTGAACTTTACTGACTTTTTTTTGCTTCTGTCCCACTGACAGACAGAGACAAGACACAAATACCATCTGTTTGGGTGGTGCATGGGATTTTTTTTAGAAAGGGGTCAATGATTAAGCTAAAGCATGTGAAGAGTTAGCAGTTTGTGTTTCTTTTCTACTTTCAGTTTAGCAAAATCTTATTGTAATTAATATCTGTTTTCATGTTAAGTTTCCTCATTTCCCCTCTCCCATCTTATCCTAGATCCAACCTTCTAACTCAGCACCGCCCTCTTGAACAGTCCTACCTGTCCATCTTCCTTCACACCTATCCTTTCCACCCTCCTCTTCGACTCATTGCCTTTACCCTAACCTTCGTCTACTTATCGTATCTCAGTTACCTTCACCAAGACAACTCCCCTCCCATTTATCTCTTTACCACCTTGGCTCACAAGCTTCATTCCTGATGAAGGGCTTATGCCTGAAATGTCGATTCTCCTGCTCCTCGGATATTGCCTGACCTGCTGTGCCCTTCCAGCACCACACTCTCGACGCTGTTTTCATGTTAAATACAGAAACTTGGTTAATGTTTTCTTTTAACGTGCTGACAGGTATACTGGGGATTTGGTGCTTTAATTAAATGTTTCCACACTTGTGATAATACCAAGAATAGTAAATGGGCTTTGATTTCTAGCACACTCCCCAGTGAGTCTTGACAGAGTCCTCTGAAGTTACTGCAATGGGATCTCCATCTATAGTAGCTCCTAAAAAGTTGATAATTAATTAATCTAGCAAAAAATTTTGGTTAGAACAACTGAAGATGAATGGAGTTAAAATGGTACTTTGCATGATTTTGCAATGGAGGGTTGCTGGCCAGTAGTCCTATAGCAGAAGATGGTCACATTTTGAGAAAATAGCTACTCACAACAAAAGGGGCACAAATGTAGATCATGGATTTAACCAATGCATTATCATCCATATTTTGCTGAGACTCCTACCAGAATCTTGAAAGTTCATGAACCTGGCTCCTTCTTCAATCAAAACAGTTAAGAATAAACCTGAAAGAACTGTGGATGCTGTAAATCAAAAACAAAAACAGAAGTAGCTGGAAAAGCTCAGCAGGTCTGGCAGCATCTGTGAAATCAGAATTAACATTACAGGTCCAGTGACCCTTCCTCAGAACTGATGGTAGCTAGGAAAATGTCGGTTTATATGCAGAAGATAGAGTTGGGGGAGGGGATAAGGAGTAAAGGATGGGTGGGGATATAACTCAAAGAGAGAGAACAACAGTTGGACAGACAAAGGAGTGGATAACAATCTGGCTAGGAGGGTGACTAGCTGTTAATGGAGACTGTTAGTGGTTAACAATAGGTAGTGTATAATGGCAGACTATGTGATGGTGTGTTGGGTCAGGGGCTAGGACATAGGAAAGTTCAGGTCCTAAAATTATTGAACTCGATATTGAGCCTGGAGGGCTGCAGGTCTCCAAGAGGAAAATGTGGTGCTGTTCTTCCAGCTTAGGCTGAGCATTGCTGGAGCACTACAGCAAGCCTGAGACAGAGATGTTGGCCAGGGAACAGGGCGGTGTGTTTAAGTGGTAGGCAACTGGAAGGTCAGAGTTATTTTTGTCAGCAGAACATAGATGTTCTGTGAAGCAGTCACCCAGCCTGTGCTTTGTTTCCTCAATATAGAGGAGTCTACATTGCGAGCAGCAAATGCAGTATGTTAGATTGTGAGAAGTGCAAGTAAAGTGTTACTGCAACTGAAAGGTACATTTGGGCCCTGGATACTGAGGATGGAGGAGGTACACAGGCAGGTGTTACACTTTCGGTGGTTACAGGGGAAGATGCCATGGAGCTGTGGGGGATGTTGGGAGTGAAAGAAGAATGGATCAGGAGGGAACGGACCCTGCAGAAGGTAGACAAGGTACGGAAGGGGAATATGTGTCTGGTGGTGGCATTGTGCTGATGATGGTGGAAATGGCAGCTGATGATCTTCTGGATGTGGATGCTAGTGGGGTAGTAGGTAAGGGCAAGGGGAAGCCTAACACTGTTGCAGGAGAGAAGGGAGGGAGTAGGTGCAGGAAATAGGTTGGACCCGCTTGAGGAAGAAGGGCTCATCTTTGGGGGTCCTTTGATGAAGTTGGCCTAATCGGAACGTATGTGATGGCTATAGAGAAGTTGGGAGCATGGATTGGAGTCTTTAAAAGGAGCAGTGTGCAAGGATGTATACTCCAGGTAGCTGTGGGAGTTAGTGGGTTTATAGTGGATAGTAGTGGCCAGTCTATCCCTAGAAATGGAAACAGCGATTTTGAGAAGAGGGAGGAGTCAGCGATAGACCGGGTTAAAGTGTGGGTGGGGTGAAAATTGGAAGCAAAATCAATTAACGTTTCCAATTCCGAATGAGAGAGGGGTTCAGTACTGATGCTATCATTGGTATATCAGACAGGGAGCTGTTAGTGAGGGCTGGAATAGCTGAAAATGTGTTGCTGGAAAGGCGCAGCAGGTCAGGCAGCATCCAAGGAGCAGGAGAATCGACGTTTCGGGCATGAGCCCTGAAGAAGGGCTCCTGAAGAAGGGCTCATGCCCGAAACGTCGATTCTCCTGCTCCTTGGATGCTGCCTGACCTGCTGCGCCTTTCTAGCAACACATCTTCAGCTCTGATCTCCAGCATCTGCAGTCCTCACTTTCTCCTAGAGGGCTGGAATAGGACTGGAACAAGGAATGTTCCACGTATCCCATGAAGAGACAGGTGTAACTGGAGCCCATGCGGGTACTGTACTGATCTGAAGAAATGCAAGGAGTTAAAAGGGAAGCGGTTGAGAGTGAGGAAGAGCTCAGCCAAGCGAGGAGGGTAGGGGTGAGTGGAGAGAGACATGACCATGTGTGGCAGTATCTTATAGAGGCCTAAACAACATGGGCTATGGCAAGATTTGTGGTAACATCTACATAGGAAGTCCAGTGAGGCCAATCTCAACACTAGGAGAAGCTTATTGCATGTTTTGTATATTTGCCGAATGTAAGGCAGGTTTCTTGCTAGACAAAGTCTTAGGGAAGTAGTCCTCACCAAAGTCCTGATGGCACTCATCAGTAAGGGCATCCTACCATACCAGTCCAAGGGATCAGCCAGGGTCAGACATCTGGTCAGGGTGCTCTCAATCAGGTGAACCATGTTTGTGTGGTCCTGCGAGTGGGTCTCAGTCAGTCTTGTGGCTCTCTAGTGGCTAATCCACACATAAAGCTAACATAAAAGTACTGTAGAAGTGAAGAAGGTGGAAATGACAAACAATTAAGGGTTATAGCTTGATAAACACTTTATTAATGCTGTCACTTCCCTCATTTACTATTCAACTTCCTAACTCACCAAACAAGCCCAAGGTCGAGAATTCTTAATATGGAAGTCAGAGACTTCAGCTCACTGATGGCTATGAACAGATTGTATGTCGCTCAGCACCAAACAGTATCTCATGGTATGATTCCTGGATTCCAAATGCATACACCCTTGATCCATGAGCATTGCCAAATACCACTTGCAATCTCCTCATGACCATTGAGGAACCTTTCTGATCTATTTGCAGGATGATTAGGAAGCACAGGGAACACAGGGGGGAGTTAGCATAGAAAAACTACTGCAAGGACACTTTGTGCAGAAGGGCAGGAATCCATTTCATGGATTGGACCAGGCTGCATCATAGATCAGCCCATTTGCTCTGTTTGCATTCAGTCACTTAGCAAGCTCACCCTGCTTTGCCTTACCATGCTAGCTCAGTCAAATAACCAGGCAGCTTAATTAATTGGTCAGCAGTCCTCAGTCGAGGGGAAGTACATCTTACTCTATTGCAGTGGGCAAGTTCAATCTCACATCTACAGCTTATGTAGCAACACACTTCATGTGCAACAAACAAGTGGCCACGTGTCAAAGTCTTAGGGAAGTAGTCCTCACCAAAGTCCTGATGGCACTCATCAGTAAGGGCATCCTCCCATACCAGTCCAAGGGATCAGCCAGGGTCAGACATCTGGTCAGGGTGCTCTCAATCAGGTGAACCATGTTTGTGTGGTCCTGCGAGTGGGTCTCAGTCAGTCTTGTGGCTCTCTAGTGGCTAATCCATACATAAAGCTAACATAAAAGTACTGTAGAAGTGAAGAAGGTGGAAATGACAAAAAATGGAATTCCAAGATACATTTAAGTGAATACAATTTCTAATCTTTGTCTGGTTCATAAATGATTCATTCATAAATGGTACACCATCTGGATCCACCACTCATAATGATTTCCCTACCTCAAAGTTTCAATATAGTTTCTTTCACATTTGTTACTTGATTCAGTCTTTTCTCCCTCTGGTCAATGCTGTTCATTCCAAGAGTAACTTGGTTAAAATTAAGAGAAATGACAAAGGTTGCATTATTTCAACACTTTTGTTCTTTGTTGCAAATCCTTCAACTGTTTGAGCAAACAGCAATAGTTTGATACAGAAATAACATCTTCATCAACAACACTGATTTAATCAGGATTTTTCTCTTTCAGAAACAACATTCCTTTAATAAACTTCAAAATAATGTCACAGTAGGAACATTGTGATTTAAATCATTAGTACTGAGGCATTATTTTATATAGTTGACAAATATGGTATAGCAGGAAATTGCCATTTTGACAAACTACCTGTGATCTTATCATACAATTATTTTGTCAGCATTACTTGATATGTCTTTCTAGTACTGTGCTGATAAATGTTAGGATATTGTTGTCATTGAACTCTGAAGGTTGATATACAGTGATACCCACCTACATTCTATAGCTGAAACTTTAACCCAAGTATTCACATTGTAAAATAAATTATGATGCGTTATTACTGATAAGCAGACCATTTTGAAATTAGCAGGGCTACATTTTATGTTCCATATGGTTGGCAATATTAGTACATGGGGAACAAGCAGAGGTAAAGTAGATGTATATGGGTGGTGACTTGAGCTCAGTTTGATTTACCCTGCACCAACTATGTACAGTCTTCATTTAAATCTTTGGTCATTTAACTAGGAAGAACACAGGCATATTTACCCTTTTTTATTGTGGAAAATATGTTGCACACCCAATGCAGTCGCTTTTTTTTTGCCCATGAATGAGCAGTGTAGTGTCAAATATATATTTTGCATTACAATAACACTCATGGATTTCAATTATTTAGAATCATAGAATCCCTACAGTGTGGAAGTAGGCCATTCAGCCCATTGGGTCCACACTGGCCCTCCAAAGAGCATCCAAGCCATAGTAACTGTGTATTTCCTGTGGCTAAACTACCTAGCCCGCACATCCCTGGATACGATGGGCAATTTAGTATAGCCAATCCACCTAACCTGCACATCTGTGAGCTGTGGTAGGAAACTGGAGCAACCAGAGGAAACCCATGCAGACAGGTGGAGAATGTGCAAATTGTACATAGTTGGCCGAGAGTGGAACTGGACCAAGGTCCCTGGCACTGTGAGGCAGCAGTGCTAACCGCTGAGCCATCATAAAGCCCCAATTTGAATTAAATAATTCTGCATAGTCAGAAGAAAATGCTCTAATTGCATAAAATGAAGTGGGCAAGTAAATTCAGTTCCTTAGAAGATATTAATGGCCAGGGTTTGCCACCTGTCACCTCCTTGTTAGACAATTTTAAAAATCATACAGAGACAGAGAATTACAGAATAGAAAGAGGCACTTCAACCCAATGTGTACATGTCAGTCATCAAGTGTCCATCTATTCTAACCCCATTTCCAGTAGTTGGGTCTTCTATGCTATGACATTTCATGCACTCATCTATATACTTCTTATATATATCTCGAGGATTCAAACCTCTATCAACCTTTTAGGCAGTAAGTTTCAATACCTACTGGGTGAAAAGAAATATCCTCAAGTCCCCTCTAAACTATGTTCTCCTTACCTTGAAACTGTGGCCTCTGCTATTGATCCCATTACTTGGTGGAAAAAGGTTCCTCCCTCTCTTCCCTATTTATGCCCCTCATAACTTTGTACCCTCAATCAGGTTCCCTCATCAATCTTCTCTGCACAGAAATGTACTGGATTTTATTTATTTTTTCGAGGGATATACATGTCACTGACAAGGCTGGCAGTTTTTTTCATTTATGTAGCCACCTTGAGAAGATATCTATGTGACTTACCAAGCCAATTCAGGGAGTAGTTAGATGGCAACCACATGTGGGAGCAAAATGAGTCTTGCAATCCACAATCACTTTTAGACCTAGGTGACACTGTTTAATAATTAAATACTTGCAATAGTGAACACATCCTTTCTACATATCATTGTTCTGATGACAATAATGGAAATTGTGGCTGAGACATGGATGAAATTTTAACTCATTCAAAACCCATCCACTTGTACAGAGTTTAACTTAGGTCCATGGTGCTGAAATTTTCCCAACCATTTGGACATAGCATGGGAAAGGTGTCATTATGGCAGGCGAAGATATTGACAGCAGTGGAGACCATAGAAACCTAGTCACGTGCCGGGTGGCGAATTAAACCATCTAAGGACCTAATTAAGAGCAAATTATCATAACCATAAGCATATTTCCTGCAAGAGGAGTGCCCACCGCCATGAGAGGAAGCCAGCAAGTAACCACTTAATCATTGCTGCACTGGAATGTGAATTGGGATTTTCTCCTCAATTCCCTCGACTTAAACCCACAATCTTCTGACTCAGGGGAAGCTCTGCCAGCAAAGTCACAGCTAAGACACTGGCATCAAGTTTCGATATGTATCAGATAGCTTTCATAAAATAATTCTAATATTAATTTAATATGGTTACCTGAAGCCTTACCCCAAAAGATCTCCCTATAGAATATTTCTACTTCAAATAATTTATGCCTGCTTCCCAGTTTACCTTGACTGATGTGGGTCATTGCCAGTGTGAAAAGCAATGTATTCCTTTTGAGTGTTAGCTATGATTAAGTAGCAGAACTATTTGACAAAGCTAAGTTCATTAATCATCTTCTTACATACAAATCATGCCAAGATAAATAAGGTAAATTATTCTTTCTAATCACAAATGATGATGCAAACATTATTGTTTTGATTTATTATTGTCACGTGTGCCGATGTACAGTGAAAAGCGTTGTCTGAACATGGCTTTATAGGCAGATTGTATTATACAGTGCATCAGGGTAACAGAATAGAGTGCAGGATATAATGTCACAGCTGCCAAGAAGGTGCAAAGAGACATCATCATTAACATTTTCACCACAAAACGGAGCCTCTTCACTATAGCAGAGCTGCCCAAAAATCATAATTCCTGCCCCATACGGCATTTTCAGTTTTGCATGGACTGGAATGATGTGGAGATGAGATGCATTTCACACGTACACATTCAATGAAGGCAGCTGTGTCCACTGCATGGGGTTTTGGTTGCCTTCAAGTGTGAAACCCGAAGTGCACAAATAAGAGATGATAAGAATAAGTTTGAACATTGTGCATGCATTTGGATAGCCAGGCTGCCTCTCTGAAGAGACAGATATCCTTTTGAGTCTTCTGGAAGAGAGAAGACATTACTTGGCACCTTTTTGACAAGTATCAAATTCCTGAGGTGGGCCTTCCTCCCATTAAGCCTTCACTTCCAGCAACCTCCTCAGTTCTTCAGGAGTTCCCCACCCAACCTCTCATCCAACCCATCTGCTTTGTACTGAAAAATCAACATCCAAGCAGGTTTGCAGAACTGGGATTTCTCCTGTTATCTACACAACTGATTTGGGAGTAAAAATCCAGGTCTTAGAGTTCTATTAGGCGCCTTCTGTTCACGTAATGTCATAAAATTTTAATGAATATTTCAAATATTAGCTTAGTAATTTATTCATTCTCTGATGTTACAAAGCTACAAAAACATGTATGTGATTCATAGCAGGTGTACCGATTCATAAATAAAATTTCTCAGACTAACAGAATTCTAAGAGCTTATAAAACATGCTCTTCATCTTTTATCCCTGGACAGTAGGAGATTTCTTATGATTTCTCAATGCATGGCTGGAACTGTGTTTATTTCTAGCCATACACCTTGAGTGCTTTGTACCTATTGATTTATTTTTTTGAGCCAGCCTTGCCACTTTGCTCCATTAAGAGATGTGGAACTTACCAAGAATTCATTCTCTCTGAGAAAATTCTATTATTTGTAATGGGCAATGTTGCATAGCAAAGCAATTTGTCATTTTGTTTTTGTTCAGATATCTGAAAATTGATTGAATGCAGTTATGATTAAGAGAATGCTTTGAGTTGAAGGCACAATGTAAAATAACAAAGTACGATAATTTATTCATGAAAGTGACATGCAATGATTTCAAAGTAATTTTTCATGCGTGACTATTTGAACTAGCAACACACAAATACAACATTTAGAAAGCAAATATGAAATAAATCACTGGTCACAACCATTCAGGAAGTATCAGCTTGAATCATTGCACTCTTGCTTCTTCGGTAAATGAAAGAAAACTGTGTAAGGATACAAATGAAAACAGACCAGTCCCTTGAACAATTTATTGTGATTTTGGCACTTGATGCAGTTTTGTAAAGCCAATGTTTAACTTATGCTTGTAGAAATTTTGCTGAGTTCAGTGATACTGTAGTAAAAATTATTTCGTCCTACAAATGGCTGAATCACGCAAAATAACTAAAAAACTGTATTGTGTCCAAGAATAAAATATAGACACAGGGATTATGTGGAGTTATTCAGAAATCTGAATACCAAGAAGGAGCAGATACCATTCTTTTCAAAGTGCAAAAGAAATTTATTGTACATTCAAATCTGGTGCAAAAGAGCAAAATATAGCTGGAAAAGAGGTTAATTAATGGTCAGAGCTCACAATTGCAATTAATTGGCAGACTCTAATTGCTATAAATCATAGGTTTTCAAATATGCAACTGGTGATGTCAGTACGTCTGAGATAGCTTGGTTATTGCCAATGGAAGAATTGGGTGAGTGTCGAAAGAGAGGGGTGCAATTAGGGTGACGTAGGTATCTAATCATGTACATTTGAAACATTCATGCAAGAAACTAAATCGACCTAGATAAACCGTCCATGAAACTTGATGAAAATGGTACTTATCCAAGAAGTGGGAAGATTAAGCTCCATGTTTCATAAGAAGATAAGAACTAGGAGCAGGAGTAGGTAGTCTGGCCCTTCAAGCCAAACAACAAGATCATGGCTGGTCTTTTTGTGGACTCCACTCCACTTACCTGCCCTCTCATCAGAAGCCTTAATTACTTTATAGTTCAAAATAAAAATCAATCTTAGCTTTAAAAACATTTACTGAAGTAGCGTCAACTACTTCACTAGGCAAGGAATTCCATAGATTTACTGGGTGAAAAAGTTTTGAAAGGTGCTAAACTAATTAGCCTTGAGTTAAAAAAAGAATGAATTTATAAGCTACTAAACTTGAGAAAAGATAATAAAATGCAACTGATATTCATTGACTAGAAATGTGAATTGAATGAAAAGATAACAGTTAAATTGATATATGAATCAGAATCTGACTTCTGTGGAGAAGATGATGGAATGTTGTTACAGTTAACATTAATATTAGTATGGGCCCCAGCTATGCCTGTCTCTTTGTTGCACTTCCTCCAGACCAAAGGGGTAGCCATGGGCACACGTATGGGCCCCAGCTCTGCCTGTCTCTTTGTTGCCGGGACATTAATATTAGTAAAGCAGTTGATTTCAAGGTCCTTGGCTGTATAGTTAGCTGACATACTTTTGTCCTCTTTCCTTCTGGATGATAACTTAAGTGGCTTGCCTGTCCTTCAGCACTCCGAGCCAGAGAGAGTCGTTCTTTTACCTGCAGCTGAACCTAGAGGTTATCCTTTAGCCGTGACCTTCATGAGTTCACACTAGCACATTAGCCAATTAGCACACAAAGACTAGGGGTTGCAATTGGTAGTTAACACTTTTTTTGAACATTCCTAGAAGGGTAAAATGCAATTATGTCAACAGGTTTGGACATAATCCACAGGAGCTGCCTTCTGCTAAAAGGGATAAGCAGCCCTTTGTTGTCTCTTGCTTTAAAATTTCTCAGTTTGAAGTTTCCATGAGACTGTACAAGTGTGACCCACCATGGGGACACATATGGCTTTGCCAGACAGTCACTAAATTCACAAGTGCTTTAATCTTTTAAAAACACATGTGGTTAAAAGTTCGAAATAGTTGTAAGTAAACCAAGGTTATGATCCATTGTCATGACCCCTGTGAAACCTCACCATTTAGGTGCAACCTCTCTGTTCTCTCCCCATCCCTGCCACTCCAAAATTCCTATATCATAACATTTATCATTTGCCAAATCAAATTCATCAGTCAACATATCCTATCCTTACATCCTATCTCTATCTTTAGATTCCTCTCCTTGCCATATCTCTCCTTTTCAATCTTCTGCCCATCCTTTCTCTTTCCTTTCCTTAACTTACTGCCTTTCTTTTTGTTTTCCTGCCTTTCATCATCCTTTTTATTCATGGAGCTCTCATCCTGCCTTCCTTTACTCTGCACTTCACTGATCTCTCCTTAAAACATTTCCCTTTCTTAGTTCTTTTCTAAGCCTGCTTTCTTGTTTCCTCTTTGCCCTTTTTAATTTCTTATTCTTTCACATTCCTTACAATCTCCACTCTTTTCATTTCCTGTTCTGTCCATTCTTCCCTTCCTTTTTCATTTATTGACCTGACCTTCTCCTTCCTTCTGATTCAATGTATTGTATTCCAGAGATAGCTTGTGAATATGATGCAACAAAACAGAGATCTGGGATCATAATGAATAATTGACAAGTGTGATAGGATCTTTGGAAAGCAATGAAACATAAACTTAAGAATATTAAGCTTTTCAAAAGAGATTGGTATTGCTGTAGACCCAACATTGTGCTCTGTTTCGATACTGACACATTGTGAGTGTTACTAAGAGTCCTGAAATAGTATAACGGAGGAACACCAACTTTCTTCATTGAAGAAGTGCTGGCTTTGTGGTATTATTTATTGACTACTTATTGTGGCATTATCTAAAATAATGAACAGTATATGCACTGTCAGGTTCAAAAAGGTCATTTGAAATCATGAAGGATGTGCTAAAGACTGCACATAAAATACAGAGGTAAATAATTAGTTTCAATTATCATAAGCATTTGTAACAGTAGTGAGATAATATGTTTTGGAACAGATTACAAGATTAATTGCTAAGCCATTCGAGAGATCTGGGTCTGACCTAAAATTGGTGACCTGAAGGTCTCATCGAAATAATCCACTATCACTTTTCCAACTTATTGCCAGAATTCATCACAAACAAATGTTCAAGATCCCTTTTTAAGCTTCACAAAGTTGATTGCTCACTGGATCCAGTGGTTGAGAAGGTAAGTTTTTTGATTTCTTTTTGCAGGGAAGGGCTTTGTGTGGACAGGAGGTTAGGGTCAGAGCTCCCAAACTGGTTGGTCACTTCCTCCACTCCATTGGGAAAGTATCTATCTTTTCCACCTTGCCAGAGAGGCTGTTGACTGGGGAGGTGATGGATTGAAACCCTTAAGTGACCAGTAACTGACCTCAGTTTCTGGCAAGTTAAGAAATTTGCCCACTCAGCTTCTCATCAAACACTTCATTGCAGAGCTGTGAGAAGAATTAGGATTCTCACTATCGCTCTTCCAACTTCCACAGCAGGGAAATCATACCCATATGCTTTACAATTGTCTCCTCCTGAATGGAGAATCTGTAAGAAATTCAAGCCGCCTACTTGAGCTCCATGTGCAAACATTAAATCAACGCTGTAACAAAACACTAAGAAAAGAAAATCTTCTGACAGTGTGTTCCTGACTGTAAGCCAAAAGCTCCAATTTAAAGTTCCACTCTATGATTATATGTCAAAGCAAGGTATGCATATCACCTCATACATTGTTCCTACTTATGCTAATGGCAGGTCGCAAGACAGGAAGAAGATCATGGTCAGCATATATTAGCAAATCGAAGCCCCTACTATCACTATCCAAAGCTCCAGGCTACTACATACAAACACTCAGCACTTCAAACCTCTCCGCCATTTAATAAGATCATGACTGATCTGATTGTGACCTCACATCCACATTTCTGCCTACACTTGTTTTATTGCACCTAACAAAATAGACAATTTTACATTTTCCAATTTGCTAGTTCTTTGCCCAATCTCTTTTGTAGCCTCCTTACATCATGATTACAATGCACTCTTCTACTTATCTTTTTGCTGCCACCAAATTGGAAGCCATACTTTTCATTCCTTCATCCAGGTGTTTTATCCAAATTGTAAACAGTTCAATCATAAAATCCCAATGGGGCAGAAGCAGACCATTCAGCCCAGAGAGTTCACAAAGCCATCAGAAGAACATCCCACCCAGAAGTACCCCATCACCCTGCATTTCCCATGGTTAATCCACCTGGTGTGCACATCCCTTAATACTGTGGGCAATTTAGCAATTTAGCCCAATCCACCTAATCTGCACATCTTTGGACTGTGTAAGGAAGCTGGAGTACCCAGAGGAAATCCATGCAGGCATGGGAGAATGTGCAAACTCCACACAGACAGTTGCCCTAGGGTGGGATCGAACCTGCGACTCTGGTGCTGTGAGATAGCAGTGCTAAACGCTGTGCTACCATGCCAAGAGTCCAGCACTGGTCCCTGTCACACACTACTCATTACATCTTGCCAACTTAAAAAAAAACTTATGCCTACTCTGTATTTCCTGTTAGCAAACCAATCTTCTATCCATGTCAATATATTGCTCCTACACGATGAACTTTATTTTCTGCAATAACTTGTAATGTGGGGATCCAAGATGGTGGCGACCTAGCAAGTCTGAGTCTATAGTGCCCCTCCCAAGACTTGGGCAAAGTGGGCCACCACACTCACCAAATCATTTAAAAGTTTTTATTTATTGTAATTAGTTGCTTAGTACTAAATTTAACAATGTAATCTCCTGTAAAAATGACTAAAGGGAAGGGAGCCCGCAGTTCTCAGCAGGCAGGAACCCCTCCCCCACCCTCCCCAGCTGCAGCTGAGGCGTCCACAGCCACCCCAGGGAACTTGCCTACTGTTTACAAGTTTGGAAATAATCTCCAAACTTGATGCGAAGCTCGACGCCTTCATCGAAGAGTCCCGGAGCCGATGGGATTCACTCTCGGCCGACCGAGATATCAAGGAAATCGAGCGCTGAGTCGGAGGGGCGGAGCTAAAGGCTGTGACCTCCAAGACTATAGCAGAATCGGCCGTGGATCGGGTCCAGACTCTCGAACAGCAAGTCCGGACCTTAGAGAATCACGTTGACGACCTCGAGAATCAAGGTCGTTGAGAAAATATTTGTTTGCTGGGCCTTCCCAAATGGGAAGAGAAAGGCCAGCTTACAGCGTTTCTCAAACAGTGGCTTCCACAGCTTTTAAATCTGGAGGCTGGATCAGGCCAGGTAAGGGTGGAATGGGCCTACCGGGTTCCAGTGCACGGGCCCGGCTCGAACCAGCGCCCCCGATTGGTCCTGTTCCGGCTGCAGAGCTATAAGGAGAGGCAGATGCTCTTCGAAGCTTCCAGAAATCTTGGGAAACATCCCCAAGCCATGATTTATAAAGGATCCAAGATTATGTTATTCCAGAACTTTCCCACAGCTTTGGTCTGAAAGAGGAAGGCGTTTGACGAAGCGAAGAAGTGTTTAAGTGACTTAAACATTCAGTACTCCTTGCGCTACCCAGCAACGCTAGGCTTTAACCATGAAGGGTCCATGTATAACTTCAGATTGCTGGAAAAGGCCAAGGAATCTTTGGACTCTCTTAGATAAATTGTAAGACTTAATTGATGTTGTTTTGCTCTCCCCCCACTCCGGTTTACACCCCCCCATTTTTTTTATATATTAATTCCTTTCTTTACCTTACTATTTAATATTATCTTCGGGAGCTGGGGAGAGGGGTTTATTTATTTGTTTTCTACTTAGCAATTTTCTCCCCTTTTTTTAATATATATATAGGCCGGGGGGGGGGTCTAGTTAATGTAGGTGGGGGGAGGTGGTTAACTTATCCTATTTTATTTCTGTCTTTAGAAGCAGGGTTGTTTTCCCCTGTTATTTTGTATTACTAAATTTAATTATTACTTGTTGAGGCTGTAATTTTATAGTTATATATGTTTATACATGGTATTAACATTACTAAGTATATCCAGATGTTGGTGTGGGTGGGGGGGTGTGGTAGGGTGCTCACTGTTAACTCTAGCTCTGTAGTATTTTTGAATTTTCTTCATCTTATCGTGGAGTGCCTGGTTCAAGGGTGGGGCACTGGTTGGGAGAGGATATGAGGGACTTTTGGAAAGGAAGTGATGCCCCCTGGGAACAAGGGGAAAAATCTCCATTTAAATACATTTTATATTTTTTTAATTTAGAAATAGTTTTTTATTATATTGATGTGAGTGTAGTAAAGAGCCTTTATTTTTGTGAATTTTATATGCTCTATGCTTGGGATGTTCTGGATAGGGTTTCCCCTCCCAAGGGGTCTCAGGCTTGCCCGGACGATTCTGTTTAATCAGTCGGTTAAATGGTGCACCTGGAATGTCAGGGGGAGTAATTCACCAGTCAAAAGGAAGAAAATATTATCATATCTCAAGAAAGAAAGGGTTGATATAGCTCTCCTACACGAGACACATTTATTGGATAAAGAACACTTGAAATTACGACAGGGTGGATTTGATCAGGCCTTCTTTTCTTCCTTCAGCTCAAAAAGTAGGGGAGTTGTTATTCTTATTCGGAAGAATTTCCCTTTCAAAATCCCAAATCAGATAAAAGACGAATCTGGACGATATATTCTGATTAAAGCCCTCATAAATGGAGAGGAATATGGGATCTTAAATTTGTATTGTCCCCCCAGCACATCCTTTTAAATTTATAACGGAAGCCTTCTCAAAATTGATGGCTCTCAGTGCTCGTCATACAAATAGGGGGAGATTTTAATTGCATTATGGATCTGGAAATAGATAGGATTCCCAAGAGTACTGCAGGAGTATCTCCCAGACCTAGAAAATTGGTGGATTTGAACAAAGAATTAGGATTAGTAAATGTATGGAGATGTCTTCATCCACAGGGCAGAGATTTTTCTTTTTGCTCCAATCCACATAAATGTCATACCAGAATTGATATGTTTTTTGTCCCCTCGATTTTTAAAAATTCCATATCATCCTGTAAAATTGGCAGTATAGCAACTTCTGATCACGCTGCTGTATATATGGAGATCAAGGCGAGGAACAATGAGACATCCCCTCGGCATTGGAGTATGGACCCCTTCCTGATGAAAGATAGTAAATTTGTAAAGTACTTCTCTCAAGAATTTAAAACTTTTTTAGAAATTAATTCAGGTATGGCTAGCAACCCATCAATGATGTGGGAGACCACCAAAGCTTACGCATGAGGTTTGATCATCTCCTACTCAGCGACCCAGAAAAAATTAAAGGGAGAATAACAGCGTCTGCTCGAAGCTCACTTAGAAGCGGTTGAAACAGACCTTCTATTATCAAATTACAAAGGATTACGGCCCTTAGGACAGCTCTAAACACCACACTTACCCAAACGGCTAAGAGGGAAATATTATTTGCAAAACAAAGGTTATATGAATTTGGCGATAAACCTGGTAGATACTTAGCATTTCTCGCAAAGAAAGAAAAGGCCCCTCAAACTATCATGTCTATGAAGGAAAGTACGGGTATTTTGACTCATGATCATAAAAGGATTAACGCAATCTTTAGAAAATTTTATTCTGAGTTATATAAATCGCAGGATTGCAAAGACAGAGTTAGGAGGATGCAGTCATTTTTTAAAAGCCTGACCTTTCCGGACCTAACTCCGGAACAGGTATCGGTCCTGAATGTTCCCCTAACAAGCCAAGAAATACTTGATGCAATCAGGCAACTTCAGAGCGGTAAGGGACCTGGCCCAGATGGCTTTCAAGCTGAATTCGATAAAGAATTTACAGGAATATTAGCTGGCCCACTTATGGACATGTATAACTATTCATACAGTCAGGGCTGTCTCCTGCCTTCGCTGAAAGAGACGAATATCTCTCTTATCCTCAAAAAAGGAAAGGACCCAGAAGATTGTGCGTCATACAGACCAATAT
>NC_057712.1:61403730-61417690 GCF_004010195.1 Chiloscyllium plagiosum | reverse complement strand
TTATGGACATGTATAACTATTCATACAGTCAGGGCTGTCTCCTGCCTTCGCTGAAAGAGACGAATATCTCTCTTATCCTCAAAAAAGGAAAGGACCCAGAAGATTGTGCGTCATACAGACCAATATCCTTGCTAAATGTAGATTTTAAAATCCTCTCTAAAACGTTAGCATTGAGGCTAGAAAGGGTATTGTCACACATCATATAGGAGGATCAGACGAGGTTTATTAAGGGCCGTAGATCATCCAATAATGTCAGAAGAGTTTTGAATGTGATTCAAGCCTGCCATCAGGGAAAGATACCAGGAGTAGTAGTCTCATTAGACGCAGAAAAGGCATTTGATAGGGTTGAATGGTCATATTTGTTTTACACATTGGAAAGGTTTGGCATTGGAAAGGTGTTTACCAATGGGCCTCAACATTGTATAGTGATTCCAAAGCAGTTGTGATTACTAATGGATTAGGCTCGGATAGCTTCAGTGTGGATAGGGGCTGCTGTCAGGGATGTCCTCTTTCGCCATTGCTATTTACGCTAATAATTGAGCCACTAACAGAACCTATACAAGCTGACTCTAATATAACGGCCCTGAGGATTGGTATAGGTAAGCATAAAATTACCCTTTATGCAGATGATGTTCTTCTATGTCTCAGTAATCCTCTGATGTCCGTGCTGCGCTTAATCCAAGTTATTAATACATTTAGTGTATTTTCAGGCTATAAAATTAATTTTTCAAAATCGGAGGCTATGCCAATGGGTGGCCTCACTAGTATATCCCACTATTGGATGGATCCCACTTTCCCTTTTGGTGGTCCCTGGAGGGTTTCTTATATTTAGGTATTTTTATTACCCCAGTATTTGGTCAGTTATACAAGGCTAACTTTGTACATTTACTGGAAAGGGTAAGGCAGGACCTCCAGGGATGGGGAAACCTTCCAATTTCCTGGCTAGGTAGAATAGCACTAAGTAAAATGAATGTCCTGCACTGTCTCCTATACCCTATGAGAATGCTTCCGGTGATGCTGCCAAGGCTGGCACTATGTAAATTATATGGCTGGCTGGGTTCCTTTATCTGGAATCATAGACGGCCCCTCATTAAGCTGAAGAAGCTACAGCTTCCACAGGCAAGGGGAGGACTGGATTTCCCAGATTTTAGGAAATATCAATTAAGTTACCTATTAAGCTACATAGCTGATTGGGTCTTGTCTGACCCACAATCAATCTGGCTGGACATCGAGGCTTCTCAAGTAAATGCCCACTTATTAACCTCTTGTTTTCAGACAAGAGGAAAATCATCACGGATCAATGTAAAAACCCTATAATACTAAACGCAATTAAAGCTTGGAATATAATGCGGCCAAATGAGGGCAACTCACATAAAACATCCCCCTATCCTCCGATAGTGGGAGCATGGGAATTTCAACTGGGGCTTACAGATGCCACTTTCAAACTCTGGAGATCCAGGGGTATCTCCTGGTTAGGGGATCTGTTTAAAAAAGGGATCCTGATGTCTTTTGAACAGCTGCATCAGAAATTTGGATTACCTAATGGAGACCTCTTTTGATACTTTCAAATTCGAGATTACACACAGAAGAAGACTACGCTATTAGTTAGTCTTTATAAATCAGATAGAGAACGTAGAGTGTTATGGCCAGTGGGGGTATCTTCCATCAGCACTATTTATAATTTATTACATGATGAAGTATCGGGAGATATGGACAATCTGCTTAAAACATGGGATCAGGATTTGGGACTGGAAATCTCTATAGAAACGTGAAATGACATTTGGGAAAATGCCAGAAGAATCTCCATCTGCAACAGAACTCAGGCCATTCAGTTGAAGATACTTCATAGGGCCCATATAGCACCGGACCGATTGGCAAAATTTAAGGCAGGAGCATCTCCAATGTGTCCCAAATGTAAAATAGAGGTGGGCACTCTTGTACATTGCTTATGGACCTGTCATAAGATTATATTGGACTAAAGTAGCAAGTGCTCTGTCAGAAATCTTAGGAACGGAAATTAGAGTGGATTCTGTATCTCTCCTTTTGGGCTTTTCGAACTTACCCTCCCTGGATATGCATGGGAAGAGATTATTTTCTATTCTCTCTTTTTGTGCAAGGAAAAATATTTTGGTAAACTGGGTGGCTGAGCCCCCCCCCCCCCCCGGAATCGAATTGGCACAGAATAATCGTGGAATGTATTCCCTTGATTTCCTTACAAATATGGTGCACGAGAAGGCCGAGTTATTCCATAAAATATGGCAGCCCTTCTTGAATTACATTAATACAGATATTTTGGCCATCCTAACAAGGGCTTTTATTTAATTGAGATGGCAAACCTGGCTGGTCCGGGGCCCCTTGGGAGAGGAATCCCGCACAAATACGGGTTTTGTTACGATCTGATGTTAACACATTCCGAGCATGTATCTCACTACTCAATTTCTGTGTTATCCATCGGTTTTTATTTTCTCCGAATAATGTAAGAGACTTAGTTATACACTCTGGTTAGTTGTAGGTTAGATTAGTTTCAGGCTCATGCCCGAAACGTCGATTCTCCTGCTCCTTGGATGATGCCTGACCTGCTGTGCTTTTCTAGCAACACATTTTCAGCTCTGATCTCCAGCATCTGCAGTCCTCACTTTCTCCTAGTAGTTAGTTGAGTTTTGTTTTTTTTCTCTCAGTATCTTTTTTTTTCTGTTTGATAAATTTTGGTTATTATTTATTTAAGATTTAATAGTATACCAATGTTTGTTCTTGGGTTTTTTTTATTTGTAAACTTGTAAAAATATGTTAAATGTTCAATAAAAATATCTATTTAAAAAAATTGTAATGTGGCACTATATCAGATTTATTCTGCAAATCTAAGTACAGTCCATCTATCAACTCCCCTTTCTCCACAGGAACTGTTACCTCAAAGAACTCTAGTAGATTGGCTAAATATGATTTCCTCTTCATTAAACCATGTGACTTTGCCTGATTATTTTATCTAAGTGCAGTAAGCATTTAACTCCTTTAACAATACTTTCTAACATTTTATCCATGACAGATGTTAAGCTAATTCATCTATAGTTTCTTGCTTTCTGCCTGCTCCCTTTTTGAATAAGAGATTTACATTTTCTCAATTTCACTCCTATAGGATTTTCCCAAAATCTAAGGAATTTTGGAAAATTAAAACTAATGCATCAGCTATCTTATTAGCCATTTCTTTACATATTTGTGAAACTGTATGTGGCACATTAACTCAAACTCCTTGAGGGATCAATTAGCTCAGTTGGTTGTATGTATTATGTGGAACAGATTGATGCCACACTACAAGGTTTTATCATCATTCTCAATGGGGTTTTATCTGGAATCTACCTCCTTATCCCACATTTGCCCAAGGTTATGGCATTGTGATCAGACTTTCCTTCACACAGAGAATTCAGGAAGAAGACAAATTCTGAGAAAATGATTTCTTTGTGAGTACAGTATTAGTAAGATTTTTTTAAAGCACTGACTGTGCAAATTGGCAAGATTATAGATTCATCCAGCCTGCTGATCTGAGAATAATATGCTGACCGCAGTGAAAATGTGACTGTTTAGTTTTAGTGCAGGTAGTACGGCTGCTACATAAAGGAAGGGGATCAAATGTGATGTTTTTTGAACGTTTTTATTTGGTTAAGTAAAAGAATGGAGTGTCTGAAGTCTCAGATCATAAAAAAGCTGAGTCAGTCACCCAAGAGATGAGATTCCTTAAAGAAAGGAAAATTCAAGCAGAAAATGTAGTCTAGAATCTGAACAGCTGCTGCTTATTGCTCTGAAGAAATGAGGTAAAACTATGAGCTTTGTTTTACTCCAGCTTAAGGGAAGACAGGAGTGCTGAGTGAATATGGCAGGGCATGGGCCCAAGGTAAATGAAGGTACAGTCTCCATTGTTGGAGTGCCTAAAATTGGGAATAGGTAAGAAGTCAGTATTAAAGATATCTGAAAGGGTTACAGGGTTGGAGAGCATCACAGATATAGGGAGGGATAGGCCACAGAGAGATTTGAAATTAAGCATGAGAATTTTAAAATAATGCCATCAATTAAATGGGAGCCAATGTATATTAATCAGTGCTGGGGTGCAGATTGAATGGGATTTAAGGAGTCCTAAGGCATGAGCACCAGTTTTGAATAACATCAAATTATAGAGGGGAGAATATAGGAGGCCCACTGGAGTATATTTAAATAATCAAGTTTAGAGGCAACAAAGACATGATTAGATTCCCTACAGTGTGGAAACAGGCCCTTCAGCCCAACAAGCCCACACCGACCCACCGAAGAGTAACCCACCCAGATCCATTTCCCTCTGACTGATGCGCCTAACACTATGGGCAATTTAGCACGGCTAATTCACCTAACCTGCACATTTTTGGACTGTGGGAGGAAACCAGAGCACCCAGAGGAAATCTACAGAGACATGGGGAGAATGTGCAAACTACATGGTGGTGTAAGGCTGCAGTGCTAACCACTGAGCCACCGTGCCACCCTGAATAAGGGTTTCAGTAGTAATTCAGATACCAGAGCAATTGGGCAATGATGTGGGAATGGGTGGTCTTAACGATTTTACAGATATGAGGCTAGAAGCCCATCAAGGTTGCAAACAGACTGGCTTAGCCTCAGGCTGATGTTCGAGAGAGGGATGGAGTCAGTAACTAAAAAATGGGGTTTGTTGTAGGAACTGAAAAGAATGGCTTCACTCGTCAGCTTATTCAGTTCAAGGAAATTTCTGTTTATTCTGCATCGCTGTCTGGGAATTCAGCAACCCAGGTTGAGAACTTCTCGTGGGATACAATTGTCTGTCAACAGCATGTTGGTGAAAACTATCATTGTCCTTTTGGATTATGTCACCAAAGGAGATAAAAGCAGATCAAGGGTAGATCTTGGGGGACACCAGAGGTATCTTAATGAGAGCAGAAGAGAGACTATTACATGTGATTCTTTAGTTATGTTTAGATATGTAAGAATTGAGCCAGGTGTAAAAAGCTGCACCCAGCTAGATAGTAGAGAACATTGGAGGATGATGGGACAGTGTATTACATCAGAGGCAGCAGATAGGTCAAGAAGGACAAAGAGGAAAATATTTTCTTCGTCACAGTGACAAAGGATGTTGTCCTTGGTCCCTTTGATAAGTTGTTTTGGTACAGTGACGGGGACAAACTGATTGGAGGGATTCGTACGTGGAGTTCTCAGAATTATGCAGATACATTTGGGAAGTCACAACATGGTCAAGGATCTTAGACAGGAATATTCATAGAGTACATTACAGATAGTTTCCAACATCAATATGTCATGGAGATAATAGGGAATAGGTTACTCTGGATCTGGTAATGGGTGATGAGACCATTTTTGATAATTGATCCAGAGTAAAAGATTCCCATAGAAAATAGTGATCATAACATATCAGAATTTAAGATTCAGTTCAGAAGTAAGAAACTTGGGTTGGAAACAACTGTGTTTAACTTAAATAAAAGGAATTACACTGAAATGAGGTTAAAGTTAGCTAAAATGAACTGGGCAAATAGGTTAGTAGGAATGACACGAAACAAGCAATGGCAGAAATTTAAGAAGGCAATTTTCTGACTCTCTACAAAAATAGAAAGGAGGAAAGATTCTAAGAGAAGGATAAGCCAACCATGGCTAACCAAAGAAGTTAAGTAGAGTATTAAGTTGAAAGAAAAAACATATAAGGTGGCCAAAGTCAGTAATAGCCCTGAAGATCAGGATAATTCAGAATCCAGCAAAAGAGGACTAAAAAGTTAATAAGGACAGAGAAAATGAACCACAGGGCTAATGAACAATGAAAATAAAAACTGACAATATGAGCTCCTTTAAATCTACAAAAAGGAAGAAAAAGGCCAAAGTGAGCATAGGCCTCTAAGAAAGTGAATCCAGAGAGACAGTTTTGGGAAACAAGAAAATGGCAGAGATGATAAACAAATATTTACAGTGGAAGATGCTTTGAACATACCACAAATACTAAAGAACTTGGGGCAGAATTAAGTACCATCACAATCACCATCACTAACCAAGTAGTATTAGACAAATTAATGTGATTAAAGATAGATAAGTCCCCTACCTTGTATCTTAGGATGCTAAAAGAAACTACAGAGACAGTGGATGCACAAGATGTAATTTTCCAAAAATCACTGGATTTTAGAGAAGTAACAAAGGATTAGTAAACTGCCAATATGACACTCCCCAACCAAAAATGGAGGTAGGCAACTGTTGGTAAAAATAGTCCAATTAGCCTAACATCTATTGTTGGAAAAATGTTGGAATCAATTATTAAGGAAAAAGAGTAACACTTTTGGAAAATCATAATCTAATCAAGCAGAGTCAAGATGGCTGCATGAAAGAGAAGTGATGTCTGACAATTTATTAGTTTTAGAAAGCTCAACCAGTGTGGATAGAGGGGAGCCAGAAGATGGCTTTATTTGGGCTGCCAGAAGATATTCAGAAGGTACTTCACAAAAGATGAAGTCATAAGATAAAAGCACATGGAGTTGAAGGTAGTACATTGGCAGAGATAGAGAATTAGCTAATGGGCAGGAAACAGCAAGTGGGGATAAGGGGTTCTTTCTCACACTGGTGACCTGAAACCAGTTGGGTTCCACAGGGATCAGTGTTGGGCCACAATTTTTGTGATATGTAGGAGGAAAGAAGTGAATGCACTAGCCAAATTGCAGAAGACACAAAAATAGCTGTGAATACAGGTTGCGAGGGGGATACAAATAGTATACAGAGAGATATTGATCGTTTAAGTAAGTGGGCAAAATGAAGTATAATGAGGGGAAATATGAAATTGTTCATTTTGAAAGGGAAAACAAAAGAACAGAGTATTATTCAAATGGAGAAAAACTGCAGAAATCTGCGACACAATGGGCATTGGAGAAAAGTTGGTCCTTCTTTCAAGGGGAATGGGAATATAACAGAGCAAATGTACGAGATGATGGTGAAGTCATATCTGGAGTCTTGTGAGCAATTTTCATCCCCTTATTTAAAGAAAGAAATCGTTTCTTTGGAGGCAGTTCAGAGAATGTTCTTTAAGATGATCCCTGGTGTGAAGGGATTGTCTTATAAGCAAAGGTTAAACAGGTTGAGAATCTACTATTTAGGGTTTAGAGGAGTGATCTCATTAAACATACATGATTCTTAGCAACGTAAATGCTAAGAGGATATTCCCCTCATGGGAGACAGTCTAGAACCAGAGTGTACAGTCTCAGAATAAAGGAGCACCAATTTAAGATAGAGATGAGGAAGAATTTCTTCTCTTAGAGGGTTTAGAGTCTTTGGAACTCCATGCCACAGAGAGCTGTGGGGCCAGAGTCCTTGTATATATTTCAGGCTGTGATAGATAGATTCTTGATCAGTGGGAGAATGAAGAGTTAGTGGAAATTGCAGGAAAGTGGAAATGAGGAATTTCAGATTAACCATGATCCTATTAAATGGGAAAGCAGGCTCAACCATCCAAATGGCCTACTCTATTTCTATTGTCTTGTTCTTACAGGGTGAGAAAGAATACTTTTCTTGGATGAGGGGGAATAGGGAATACTTTTAATACATCTGCTCTAGGTTGGAAAAGAACTTGCAGTGGCAATGAGAGTATTCAGTTATCATGGTTTACATGAGCATCAAGAACATGGATAGGACTGAGAAAGAGATGAAAAGGTAGATGAGACCACAATCAGATCAACTGTAATCCTTTTGAACATTGGATCAAGCTTAAAGTTCCCAATGGCTACTCATGCTCCTAAATCCTATATTGCTAAGTCCTATGTATAACTTTTCCAACCCTCCATGTTACTTGTTACGTCCTCAAAATATCTGATCATTAATAAGCATGACCATCCTTTAACAAATACTCACATTCCTTAGTGAGATAGTCGAAGGATTTATAGGCTAAATGTCAATTTGGTAAACTACATCATGAATTCTATTTCCAGCTATCGAGTGAAGAGAGGTCCATGAGGAGAATACAGAATATAGAGTCAGAGCTGAAATCTTCACTCACTCAAGGATTATCTGGAACAGCTGTTGAACACAGGGTCTTCAAGTTTGCAAGCCTAAATTCTTCCAATGAATGTGGTCTCTATTTTGGAGCTAGCAAGGCTCTAATTACACACATTGGGGTATGGGGATCAACTGTTATGCACTCACCATTGCCCCATTAAGACAAGTTCATTCAGTACATATCAGGTTTTAAACATGGGATCTTCCTGTACTCTATTGACATATCACTGCTTTGCTGAATCATGGGGGAAAGTTTCTGTGCATTTCAACAGCTGTGTCATTATTGGCAATCAGCATCTCATTACAACAACGGTACAAACAGCAAAACGAGTCCCTGGTCTCCAAAGGGTTGATTGGCATTGTCAGTTTCCATTAGCTCAAACACTGATCATTCAAATGATTTAGTAATCACTTCAAAATAAGCTTGAATTAGCTTATGAATAAAACAAACTCTAGCACAAAATTATGCTTTGAATATTATCATTGCACTGTTATCCTAACTCATGAATTCTTTGGCACAATAGATTTAGAAAAACAATGGTGTGTATTAGGAAATCAGATAGTTGAGGAAATGATGTCTTCAATAGAAACTCATTCATAAAATGGGGGAATAGAAGTATGGAGGTGGCACGGTGACTCAGTGGTTAGCACTGCTGCCTCACAGCACCAGGGTCCCAGGTTCAATTCCAGCCTCAGGTGACTGTCTGGGTGGAGTTTGCACATTCTCCCCGTATCTGCGTGGGTTTCCTCCCACAGTCCAAAGATGTGCAAGTCAGGTGAATTGACCATGCTAATTGCCCATAGTGTTAGGTGAGAGGGGAAATGGGTCTGGGTGGGTTACTCTTCAGAGGGTTGGTGTGGACTTGTTGGGCCGAAGGGCCTGTTTCCACACTGTAGGGAATCTAATCTAAATAAAAGTATGAGGTTAGAAATCTGCCACTGATATTGGCACAAAACGGGCAGTGTTGGATGGGTCGCCATTATATGCAGCACCTAATTATGTACCCAAGTAGGAGCACAAACAGAAAGATCATATTTAGCAAATGGAGTTTGATTATGAACTTAAATATATGCAAGACATCAGAGAGAAGACAGTTAGACTATTTGATATAGTTATGTGTACAGCATTAAAGGAAACACATTTGTGATGTAGGAATGATGCAGTGAAGATTCACTTTGATTTTTTTTATAGCCTGAGAGATTATAGTCATAAAGGAAAGCTTGAAGAATTGTTTTATTTCAATGGAAGAAAGATTATATGTAGATCAAGCAATTTTCTGAAATAATGAAAACTTTTTCAAAGTAAGCTGAGAGGCTCTACTTCTTGAGGAGGGTTGTTAAAACATATAATCACAAGTGTTTATTGAGGGGAATGCCAGATAAAATATTAAAAGTGATTTGTACAAGTAATACAGCTCCGCAGAAATTCACATATACTGCCCCACCCTACCTCCACAATCAAACACACCACCACTTATACGTGAAGGGTAGGAATGGGGAAATCATTGAGAACTCTGAGAAAAGTTGTTGAGCCAGTTTTTTTGGAACAAGCTCGGTAAGGTGGCCAATCCACCTGCTTCCATCAGAATGATCCAGAACCATCCAAAATACTCAGATTCCCCAAGCAAATGTATCGGAAATAATCCGGATTTCAATTATGACTCCAAGTAAGCTTTAGAGTAATGAGCGGAATCTTCCCAGTCCCTAAATGATGTGACCATTGGCGAATCACTTGGAGAATATGTGGTGCAATTGAAGATATAAGATTCTTGATGTCGAGATGGAAAAGTCCAATTCTGCAGCCAAGGTTTGAACAGTGAGATGAGAATTGCACCAGTGAGTACTGAGAGGCCTAGCTGCATGCAATTGCATATTATTAATACTTGATACAGAATCTTATTTGGTTACTGGGACATGGAATTCTCGGCATCAACACATGAGCAATCCTGCTAATGCAAGGATTGACTCCTCATTATGGGGTGCACAGACAAATGTCGGGCACCCCACTACTTGTCTTGGCTCCCACTTCCCTGTTGTAGACAGTTTTCCTCTGGATTGAGGCAAGGCAGCAACTGAGAAAGATGGAAGTGGCAGGCACAGCTGTCAGTATCGGTGCAGGTAGGAGAAGGGTGGTGTGGTCCTGAGTGAGTGAGTAGGAAACACAGAGGGCAGGATAAATTAATTTGGGAAAATGGGGTTTAGTCATAGAATCCTATAGTGTGGAAGCAGGCCATTCAGTCCATACTCCAAAGAGCATCCCATCCAGACCCACCCTCAATCCCTGTAACCCTGGCTAAACTACCTAGCTTTCACATCCCTAGATACTATGAGCAACTGAGCATGACCAATCCACCCAACCTGCACATCATTGAACTGTGGAAGGAAACCAGAGCACCCTGAGGGAACCCATGCAGACACAGGGCAAATTTACAAGCTCTACACAGTCACCCGCGGCTGGAATCAAACCTGACACCCTGGCGCTTTGAGGCAGCAGTACTATCCACTGAAGTACTGTGCCAGGCGAGCAAGAGTGACTCATGGACGCTGTTGCATAAAATAGTGAGAGTGGAGAGATTTTGATGCAGTGACAGAGTTAGAGTGAGGGTGAGATAGCAGACAGAAGATGGTTGCACTAAACAATGCAAAGAGCAGAGTTCACTAACTTTCTTCCTGCATTGTTGGACATTCCTCTCCATATTTGGCTTGGGTGCCAACTTCACACCAGGCTGACAGGGTCTAGTCCCATGGTTTCCTCCACAGTCCTGATAGAAGAAAAAAGGATGACCCTCCTGTGCACTGGGACTTATAGGTCCTTGTCAGCAAAGCAGGGTGCCGACTTGCCATCTCTGGTGTAATTCTTTACATGCTGGGCCTGTGAAGTCCAATTTCTGGCTGACAGCAATTGAACTGGTGAATATCTGGGCTTTAAGTATGGGAACAGCAGTGGGAAACCTTGGAGATCCGAGCAGCAGTGAACATGTCTTCCACTAGCAAATGGAAGAGAGGGTAGACAGGGGACAGTGGAGGTGTGGTGCCTTGTTACAGAGGTAAGCGTCACAAAATTGCACAAGGAAACTTCCTGGAGCTCACAAAGATAAAAGTAAGAATGTAAGAACTAGGAGTAAGAGCAGGTACGTCAGCCCATCAAGCCTGTCTACCATTTAATACAGTCACAATGATTCCATCTCAGCCTCAACTCTGTTTTCCTGCCCGCTCTCCATTACCCTTAAACCCATTGTGAATTAAAAATCCATCTATCTCCTCCTTAAACTTATTTAGTGCCTTGATGTACACTGCATTCTTGGACAGTGAATTCTGCAGATTCATGACCCTTGCAATCTATGAAGCACTTTATGCAACTACCCAAAGTAACGAGCCTTTTTATTTGAAAATTTGGAAAGTGAGACTAAGCGCAAAGAAGTGTGTGTTCCTGTCAGTTCAGTAACCTTCTATTGATTGCAGTCTCAACCCTCAACAGCTCATGCCCTGGATAATTGTTGAATTTCTCACAGAAGCTTGCAGATTTCCACTGCTGTATGTTTAGCATACTCTAGAGGTTGGGTCAATTCAAGAAGTGTAATGATGATGAATGCTGACAGTTTCAATGTCTTTGTAAGCACATCATCAAGGCTATTAGACTGAAACTGTGGGCCACATTTTCAATGTGGTTTTGAGAAGACAGCACTAAAATGAATTCTAGGTCCCTATCCCTTGCCCAAACTGATTTTCTCCAGGAATGTGATTTTTAAATGCAATGGCCTCATTGGGTGGAGTTGCAATGTTGGTCACAGTGGCTCAACAGTTAGCATTGCTACCTCACAGCACCAGGGACCTGGGTTCAATTCCACCCTCAGGTCACTGTCTGTGTGGAGTTGGCACCCAGCCTGTGTCTGCATGGGTTTCCTTCAGGTGCTCCAGTTTCCTCCCACAGTCTAAAAATATGTGGGTTAGGTAAACTGGCCATGCTAAATTCCCATAGTATCTCGGGATGCCTTGGCTAGGTGGGTTAGCCATGGGAAATGTAAGACAAGGTATGAGTCGAGTCTGGATGGGATGATCTTTGAAGGGTTGGTGCTCCACACTGTGGATTCTATAATTCTACCCAATGCCTTCAGAAGAATGCAGTAGCCATGATGGAAATGCTGCTACCTTGCCAATTCGAGCAAATAGTTCCTGTGATGGTCTTGGAGGTAGAACAAGAAGGACAAATGACTAGAAGCCTAGGACTCGTCCTCATACTGGCACTAATTGGTCCCACAGATTTCTTTCCAACAAAAGTAAATTATTTAGAAACTATGGCAAAGCCTCTGATGTTTACAAGCTGTTCAGCCTTGCTAGAAAAATCCCCAAATTATATTCATGAGTAGGCTGGCCTCTTAACAAGCTCCTGAAGGAGCATCAGGTGTATTCATTTGTGGAGATCACAGACCCCACACACTCGCCACTTACATCTATCTTTTTCTGATCTTTGAAAAATCAAAATTGGCCTAGAAACATTAGAATAGTGACACAACATCTGTGACTGTAATTTCAAAAGACCACTGCGTGGCACCCAACCCTTTGTGCATTCTAGCTTATAATTCAGAATATAAATGTTATTTTAAATGAGTGTCACATGTAATCTGCTCATGAAATTGAAATTTCTTTGTATTATTAGAGCTTTTATGATTCATCTTATTACCAAAAACTGTTACAAGAATGAACACTTTAAAATATATTAGTGCATCTGCACAACATTGCTCTTGGTGAATCAGATGTCGTTTTATATTAGTAAACACATTAAATACAGTCATAGAGTCATTCAGCACAGAAAGAGGGAAACTTTGGCCCAATCCATCTGTGCTGATTAGGTTTCATAAAGTGAACTAGTTCCATTTGCCTATGATTGGTCTATCTCCCTCTAAATTTTTCCAATCCATGTACTTGTCCAAATGTCATTTCCAAGTTGGTAATTGTACCTTCCCTTGCTACTTTCTCTGGCAGCTCGTTCATGTACACACCTCCCACTGTGTGCAAGTGTTGCCCCTTAGGGCCTTTTTAAATCTTTCTCCTCTCACTTTAAACTTATGCACTCTAGTTTTGAATTCCCCATACTCTGGATAAGACCTTGGCAATTCACCCTACCTATGCCTCTGATGAGTTTATAAATCTCTATAAGGTCACCCCTCAGCCTCCTATGCTCCAGGGAAAAGAAATTCCAGCTTATCCAACATCTCATTATAAATCAAACCTTCCATTCTCAGTAATATCCCTTTAAATATTTGTTGCACCCTTTCCAGTTCATATAACATTGTTCCTATAGCAGGACAACCAGAACTGCATTCAGTACTCCAAAAGTGGCCTTACCAATGTCTTGTACAGCTGTAACATGACGTCCCAAGTCCTATGCTCAATGGTCTGACAAATGAAGGCAAATGCGCCAAATGCCTTCTTTATCACAAATCAGAAAATGTTGGTAAGCTCAGCAGGTCTGGTAGCATATGTGAAGAGAAAACAGAGTTAACATTTTGGGTCCAGTGACCCTTGTTCAGAATTGATAGTAACAAGGAATAGGTTGGTATTTATGCTAGAGAAGAGTGGGGGTAGGGCGAAAGGGTAAATGACACATGGAGATAGAGACAAGAGAGACAAAATAACTGCTGGGCAGACAAAGGCCTTCTTCACCATCCTGTTTATCTGTGATGACACTTTCAAGGAACTATGTGCCTGCACTCCTAGGCCTTTGTGTTCAACAACTCTCCCAGGACTCTACTATTAACTGGAGATGTGTTGCTGGAAAAGCGCAGCAGGTCAGGCAGCATCCAGGGAACAGGAGAATCGACGTTTCGGGCATAAGCCCTTCTTCAGGAATGTGGAAAGTTTGTCCAGCAGGCTAAGATAAAAGGTAGGGAGGAGGGACTTGGGGGAGGGGCGTCGGAAATGTGATAGGTGG
>NC_057712.1:61332072-61400925 GCF_004010195.1 Chiloscyllium plagiosum | reverse complement strand
AGTCGGAGATCGGCGAAGGGGCGGGGTTAGGCGAGGTGACGGAACTCGCCGGGGGGGCGGGGTTAGGCGTGGAGATCGGCGTGGGGGCAGAGACACATGCGGCGTTGTGGGCATGTAGGTTAGTGACATCAGTGGGGGCGGAAGTGGCTGCGGCGACCGCAGAGACAGAGTTATTCCCCATAGCCGTGGAGGTCGCGAATCTGCCGGCGATTGTCTTCATGGCGATCTACTATTAACTGTATAAGTCCAACTCTGGTTTGTCTTATCAAAATGTAACGTCTCACATTTATCTAAATTAAACTCCATCTGCCATTTCTCAGCCCACTAGCCCAGTTGATCAAGATCCTGTTGTACCCTTAGATAACCTTCTTCATTGTCCATTATACCACCAATTTTGGTGTCATATGCAAGCTTACTAACCATGCCTCCTATATTCTCATCCAACTCCTTGTATAAATGATGAACAACAGTAAACCCAGCGCCAATCCCTACGGCCTAGTACTGGTCATCGGCCTCCAATCTGAAAAACACCCCTCTACCACCCCCCTCCATCTCCTTTGTATCCAATTGGCTAACTCTCCCTGGATCATTAATGCATATTGCTGGGGTGGCATGGTGGCTCAGTGGTTAGCACTGTTGCCTCACAGCACCAGGGAACTGCATCGATTCCTGCCTAGGCCGACTGTCTGTGTGAAGTTTGCACATTCTCCCCATGCCTGCATGGGTTTCCTCCAGGTGCTTTGGTTTCCTCCCACAGTCCAAAGATGGGCAGGTTAGCTGAATTGTCCATGCTAATTTGCCAGTAATGTTCAGGGACGTGTAGGCTAGGTGCATTAGTCAGGGGAATGTCGGGTGATAAGGTAGGGGAATGGGTCTGGGTGGGATACTCTTTGGAGGGTCGGTGTAGACTTGTTGGGCCAAATGGCCTGTTTCCACACTGTAGGGATACTATGATGATTCTCTATGATATTGATACAAGTGAAATTTGCATAGGAGGGATGTTGCAAATATGGGTTTAAGAGTTATTCCACTTTTGGAACAGAATTGAGCTGAGTAAACTCTGTCTACTCAAATTTTCCTTAGAACATCCCCAAGCCCTTCATCATTACCATTCCGAATCATTAGCAAAACTTTCACAAGAACCCACAAATCCACTTGACCTTTTATAATGTAAAGATAAATTAACCATTTTATTCACAATAGTTTTTACCATTCAAAGTTTGGGTGAAGATTTGCAGCTCCGGTGCTCGTTGTTGTGGTTCTGTTCGCCGAGCTGGAAATTCTTGTTGCAAACGTTTCATCCCCTGTCTAGGTGACATCCTCAGTGCTTGGGAGCCTCCTGTGAAGCGCTTCAGTGGTGTTTCCTCCGGCATTTATAGTGGCCTGTCCCTGCCGCTTCCGGTTGTCAGTTTCAGCTGTCCGCTGTAGTGGCCGGTATATTGGGTACAGGTCGATGTGTTTGTTGATGGAGTTTGTGGATGAGTGCCATGCTTCTAGGAATTCCCTGGCTGTTCTTTGTTTCGCTTGCCCTATAATGGTAGTGTTGTCCCAGTCAAATTCATGTTGCTTGTTGTCTACGTGTGTGGCTACCAGGGATAGCTGGTCGTGGCGTTTCGTGGCTAGTTGATACGGATCGTTATCCCTAGTAGCCACACACGTAGACGACAAGCAACATGAATTTGACTGGGACAACACTACCATTATAGGGCAAGCGAAACAAAGAACAGCCAGGGAATTCCTACAAGCATGGCACCCATCCACAAACTCCATCAACAAACACACCGACCTGGACCCAATATACCGGCCACTTCAGCGGACAGCTGAAACTGACAACCGGAAGCGGCAGGGACAGGCCACTATAAATGCCGGAGGAAACACCACAGAAGCGCTTCACAGGAGGCTCCCAAGCACTGAGGATGTCACCTAGACAGGGAACGAAACGTTTGCAACAAGAATTTCCAGCTCGGCGAACAGAACCACAACAGTTTTTACCATTTACACACCACACACCACACAAATGGTGAGGTTCTCTGATATTGTTCTTTCCTCCCCCAACACTGCTACCGTCAAGAGAAAGTCTCATTGAATAAGAACATAAGAACTCAGAGCAGGAGTGGGCTACAGGCCCTTCGAGCCTGCTCCACCATTCAATAAGATCATGGCTGATCTTGTAATGGCCTCAGCTCCACTTACCCACCCGCTCACCATAACCCTTAATTCCTTTACTGTTCAAAAATTATCTGTCTTAGCTTTAAAAACATTTACTGAGAAAACTTCAACTACTTCATTGGGCAGGGAATTCCGTAGATTTACAACCTGCTGGGTGAAGAAGTTCCTTCTCAATTCAGTCCTAAATCTGCTCCACCTAATCTTGAGGCTTTGCCTCTTGTCTTAGTTTCACCCACCAGTGGAAACACCCTCTCCACTTTTATCTTATCTATTCTCTTCATAATTTTATATATTTCAATAAGATACCCCCTCATTCAATGAATAGAATCCCAGCCTACTCGGTCTCTCTTCATAAGCCAACCCACTCAACTCCGGAATCAACCTAGTGAACCTCCTCTGCACCCTCTCCAGTGCCAGTACATCCTTACTCAAATAAGGAGACCAAAACTACATGCAATACTCCAGGTGTGGCCTCACTAGTCACTGTTCATTGACGAGAACCAGAAAACATGGAAATTCAACATGTTTGTTCAGTCCTTCACTATCTTATAACATAAATACAGGCAATTCTTGTATAAAGCATGTTTCGGCAGTGTGATTTGAGTATTATGTCGCCGAAGAATTAGGGAACGGTATTTTAAAGAACTCTTACTTCTGTTCACAACAGTGCGATTCCAGCAGCAATCATTTCGCACTCTTTGTTCTGCCCATGTGCTGACATCAGCTGCTGTCAGAGTATGTGAGAGGTACAGCACTATCCATTGAGCAGCTTCATCTCAAAAATTAAGCTAATGAATGTTCACTGTTGTCCCTCTGAGACGAGAATATTCTCGTATAATTCCTGTATAAGCCCTGTATAATTCCTACAGGACTGCATTTCTCTTATACAGACCATTTGTCTTTCTAATTTGTTCTTGAACTTGCATATCACAATCTAAACCAACTCCCAAGAAACAGCCATAAGACAATCAATCACAGCCATTCACTTCTGCATCTGAAATTGATAATGATGATAACCTTCTGTCCCTGCATTAACACATTTTTCAATATAATGTGTCAAACTTACTTTTGTTTTGCTAATAAATATGATTTAAATATTTATTCAGGCTGTGCTATACTTTGTGTTTGGCTTTTGGGTGATTTGTGAGCGATCGTGAGTGATATTTTTTGCAGGTCTGTCCCGACCCCACTTTTACCGTCGGCCCCATTATTTCTATTAAGCAAGGATTTGCTGGAGCACAACTATGGTGTTATTAGGAGAACTACTCGTGTAGATGAGAAAGACCAATCAGCTTCACTTGCAGTTTTTTTTTTCTGAATTGAAATCAGTGTTCCCAGCTTCATTCTGATATCACAGTGCAGTTTCTGCCAGAAACATTTCATAGCATCCCTTAGGACAAGCCTTTCTTTGATCAATGACATAAGTTGCATGTCAGGGAGTTGGTGAGTCATAAAAAAATGATAAGGAGAAGCAACTACTGTTGGCTGTCCAGAGCCAGGCACCTGTGAGGTGTGCGGAATGCTCACTGTGGAACATGGAAGTTTAGCAATATCTGAGGATTCAAACATTTCTTACCAGTGGAGAGTGCTAAGCAAGCAGATACAGACAAATAGGATATTAATATTTATACAAGTATAAGAAAAGTTTCAGGGTCTTTTGACACCATGATAGTGTCTCTCCCTCTCAGACAGAAGGTCTGGGATCGAGTTCAGAGATATGTTGTAACATGTCTAAATGGGTTGATCAAAATGCTTGTTTTGTTTAATAACAAAGGGTTTTGGAGTAATTTATTATTGAAGAAAAATGTGTAAATTGAAGGAATATGGTGATCTGAGCTGGCAAAAAACAAAATCAGACTGTGCAGGAAAGAAGTGAGTGACTAAAGCACTGGGCTCTGATGTCCTATTTGGACAGGTATTCCAACTTAAAGGACTGGCTATTAGAACCAGACAAAATCGAATGGACAAGGGAGTAAGAGTTATACTAAACTCCAAGACCCAAAATTAGAGTAAGGATTTTTATTTTCTAGGAGTGACTGCAACAGATTACTTAAAATTAATTTGCACATATATACAAGGTGTTTGGAGCTTTTCTGTCCAACCCAGATGGCTTCTAATTTGGAGGATTGGTGTTGAAAACAACAGTGAGGCGTCATGCTCAGAAAGATGCAAGTACAATATGACAGGACAAGGAAAAGATATTTATTATGTTGTGTCTCTCAGCAAATGTGTAATATATTTTTAAGAGATATGTTCATGATGTCATCACCTTTGTGTTAATAGATTGGTTTCACCATTTTATTTTCCTTCAATTTGGCACCAAGTTGGCATGATTCAATCATTCCTTTGTTGGTGCAAATTCCCTCTAGTGGCTGAAACCGGCTGAAACCGGCCAATACAATCATTTATCCCTTAAAGAAAAGACGCACAAATTCTATTAATCACTTTAAAGAGAACACCACCATGAAATGTAAATTGAAGAAGAAGCAAGAAGTTAGAAAAATACAAATAAAAGAACTGAACAGAGAACCAGGTAAAAGGAAGAAAGAAACAAACTTGCCTCCTATTTCAGTAAAACGGTGCAGACTGCAACAAGAAAATGGATTTGAGCATGGATTTAGCAGTCAGTGATATTGTCACTGAAGTACAGTTATTTAAGCAGCATGCACAACTTTACTTCACAGATCAAGGAATTAATAATCTCAGCAGGGTAAATGATCAAATTTGATTTGTTATCACCAAGGAGGTGGCTCACAGAATAAATGCCGCAGTTCTTTGTGAGGATGCAAAAAAAGATCCGGAGAAGACCTGAAGTCTGCTAGAGAACATGTTCAAGGTACAAGACAACTTCTGGGTTAACAGATTCTAACGCATGTCTTAAAGACAGAGCTCCCAAGTCTCTTGATGATTTTGTCACTGGATTCTGCAGCAGACAACATGAGTGTGATTTCACTAAAGAAGTACACACAGAGCACTTCAATTACAGTCAAAGCTTCCAGGAAAGGTCTACTGGGAAAGAAAGAGTGCCATAGCATCTATGTTTGCTGGAAGATTGACATCGGCATAAAGCCATAGCGGAAGGTTACCATCAATTACATGTTTTGGGTGCAGGCGACGTTATTGCCAGTCAGAAAAGTGCACCTAATCAGCAAGATCTGTCAGAGATGTGATTTGTCACACCCATCCCCTCATTATCTGACACTCCCTCACATCTGCAAATCATGTTGCATCAAGGATATTGAATATGCATGTACAGAAACTGTGGATTCAAAAGCCTAGCTAGACATTGGATGAAGACCCTACTGACCAACTAAATGGTACAACACCACAAAACCACAGCAAGGAAATTCACCTAAATATACACAAACATATCAATGATGTGAACAGCCAATAAACAGAAAAGGAATCTTTGGAAGAATACCAAGCCTTTCATATTGTCAACTTCCATGCACATTTCAACAGCATAAAGTGACCAGAAGTTCATAGTCCCCCAACCCCACACAGCCCACTTCTACCTTCTCATTAAAATCCACAGACCTATCATTTCTGCCTGTTCCTGCTCCACGTAAATCATTTCTTCCTACCTTTACTTGATTTTTAATTCTTCCTTTGTCCAGTCTTTTCCCACCTGCATCTACAATTCTTCTGATGTTTTATTCAATTTCAGAATTCCCAAATCGCAGGCTCTAGTGGCCACCTCATGGGCGTGAAATCCCTTTACGCACCTATTGCTCATCAGGAAGATCTCAGGGCTATCCGCTCCTTCCGTCCACCACCACCCTCCTCTGCCTGGCTGAACTCAGCCTCACATCTCTTTTAACTCCTCTCACTTTCTTCAGATCAAAGGTACCTACATGAGACTGAGTTATACCTGTCTCTTTGTGCATTCCTTGTTCCAGTCCTATTCTGGCCCCGACTCACAAATCTATCACCGGTTCATTAATGACATCATCGGTACCGCTGTCCCCTCTCACCTGGAATTGGAAATGTTTTTCTATTTCACTTCCATTTTCCACTTTGTCCATCTCTGACTCCTCCGTTCTCTTTCTCAACCTCTCTGTTACCATACCTGGGGGTGGGCTGGCCACTAACATCCACTTTCAACCCACCAACTCCATAGTTACCTGGACTATGTATCCTCAAATCCTTGTTCCTGTAAAGACTCCATTCCATTTTCCCAGTTTCTCCATTTCCATTACATTTGTTCTAATGATGCCACCTTCACAGGGGAGGCCTCAGAAATGTCCACCTTTTTCTTCAACTGAGGATTCCCCACCTCCATGGCTGACTGGGCCCTTTGCCACTTCCAACCCATTTCCCTCACTTCTGCCCTCACCCCTTCCCTTCACTCTCACTACGGTGATAGGTCCCCCACAAATTCACTTACCACTGCATCAGCATGTGCATCGGAAGGATCAAAAGTCACCATTTCCGTTACCTTCAACAGTGTGCCACCACTGGACACATATTCCCCTCTCCTCACTTGTCAACCTTTTGCAGGAATCATTCCCTCTGGGACACACTGATCCACTCCTCTTTGCTCGTGATTCTTCCCACAGCCCCACGGCACCTTCGCACACAATCACAGAGGATCTAATACCTGCCCATTTACTTCCTCCCTCCTCACTGTCCAAGACCCATGCACATCTTCCAAGTGAAGCTGCAATTTACCTGTACTTCATTCAATCTAGTCGATTGTTTTCGTCTGCTCTATATTGGGGAGATAAAATGCAGACTGGGCGACCCTTTGTGGAACATCTATATTTTATCCACAAAAATGACCCTGAGCTTCCAGTTACCTGCAACTTCAACACACCACCATGTTCCTATGCCAACATTTCTGCCTCAGGCTTGATGCAGTGCTCCAGCAAGGCTTATGGTCTTACTTACGGTCCTTATTATCAACTTTTCTTTCTCCTAACCATATCATTATCCATCGCTCCATCTCTCTAACTTTTATTCTCTCTCTCATGGTTCCATCACTGCCTATTAGTTCACTCCTCCCTACAGCACCCAATCCCACCTCAACTCCCCCATTTTCCCATGACTTATGTATATATACACGACCTTTTCGTAGCTACTACAAGTTCTGAAGAACATTCACTGGATTTGAGACGTTAATTCTTTCTCTCCACAGATGCTGCTTCTACTGCTGAGTTTCTTCAGCAATTTCTGTTTTTGTACAAAAGTACAATGCTGTATATCTCTTTGCAATTTCTTTTCATTGAAAGAAAGAAGGCTGTATTTTCTCTTGCAACAAATATCCAAAATAACATTAAAGGACATATTCCCAATCTCATCACTATGTCATGGTGTGTGATTTAGCGGGATGAAGCTCTCAGTCTCCATCCTACTGAATTTTATTCTCTTGCAGCATGATATGCTTACAGAAATATAATCCAGTGTATTTAAGTTGCTTAGCTTGTGCCTAGACAAACAAGACCCAAAGATTATTAGCATATGTATGTAAATACCAGGAACTGTAAAGAAGTTCAATAAATTCTCCCTGTCCTTATATTAAGGGAACTAACATAAGTATCAGAGTATGATAAAGGCCCATCATCGGTATATCATGCTTTACTATCAAATCAATTTTTAATGTTATTATTATTCATTATTATCTTCCCATTATGAGAATTGGTCTGAACAGGAAGCATAATTTGTGTACAGGAGAATAGAAACATATGCTTGTCAATATTTTAAATACAAAATTTGAGAGTTCATGATATTTTGGAAGATAAATAATATCCATTTTCTAATTCAAATACAATCTGGATATTTCCTTCCAGCTACTCCAATTCCACTGACATTAGTTTGTTGACGTATAACAGAAACCTGTATTTTATGCAGAGAGTTTCTTTTGCAATTCTGCTAAAGTGAAGGCAGTCAAATGGCAACAGCCCAAAGAAAACTTCTGTCATAGTCTTGTTTTTTTTCTTCCAAGATGTTCTGATTTACATCTTTAACAGGTTATATGACAATTAAAATCTGTATTATTTCTGGTTACTTCACAAAGATAAATCTATAAAGAAAAAGCAATATGTAAGTACAGCAGTTCTAAAATTAGATTTTAAAAAGAATGTTTGGAGCTTGGGATATCTAACTAAGCTGTTATAATACAAAGGAGACCTGCAGGTCACAGTTGACATTTTGTAATTCTGTCACTGTCCTAGGGGAGAGAGATTAACTCAATTTTTCAAAGAAATACGTTCATGCATATAATGACCTTGAACTGTGTTATGCCTGCTCTAATTCACTATTAGATTTGTATTTCAGCTTTTAGGAAATTAAACGGCATTGCACATGCCAAACTTGCTCAGGGTGCATTGACTAATACATTTATTTTTGTTATAAAAATTCCTTCTTGTTTAATGAAGTATTATATTGTATTCAAGTAAAGTCAGTACCTAAGCATTTAAGTTTGTTTCTAGCCTTCAAAATAGCATCTTTGCTGATATATATGAGGACCCTTTATTGCTTCAGTAGAAGTATTGAGCTACATTTATTGAAATATGTTTAGTTTCTAATATTAAGGGATTGAACTTAATTTTGATTATGAGGTTTTATGTATTATTACTTGCAATGCAGAGTTTTTCAATATGGAAACAGACATTTGAAAGTTGGCTGTGGAAATTCAAGAAATATGTATGGTTTGTCGTGAATTTTAACCTAAGTTGTCAAATTTACCACTATAAAGCACTATCAGTACTACATTACTGGATGGATTCAATGGAAGAAGTCTTTTATTTCTATTTGTTCTCAAATAATCACAGAATAACAACATTACTTTTCTCTCTCGTTGCAGTATGTTCATAAGTGAATCTCAACTTGTGGCTTCAAGCATGCGTCTTAGAGTCATACAACATGGAAACAGACTCTTCAGTCTAGCCAGTCCATCCTGAACATAATCCCAAATTAAACTAGTCTCACCTACCTGCTCCTGGCCCATATTCCTCTAAACCGTTCCTATTCATGTAGTTATCCAAATGTCTTTCAAATGTTGTAATTGTAGCCACATCCACCATTTCTTCAGGATGTTCATTCCACATGCGAACCGCCCTCTGTGTAAAAGATTTACCCCTCATGACTTTTTAAAATCTCTTTCCTCTCACCTTAAAATGGTGCCTCCTAATCTTGAAATCCCCCACCCTAGGGAAAAGATCCCTGCCATTAACCTTATCTAGACACCTCCTGATTTTATAAGTTTCTATAAGGTTACCTTTCAACCTCCTATGATCCAGTAAAAAGGTCCCAGCCTATCCAGCCTTTCTTTATAATTGTTGTTAAACATTCCAATTGTTGATTATCTTATGCATAAAAAAGATTCCTAAATTTGCTTGTGTTTTGCTTGCCAACACTATTTTCCTTGGCATCTCTGAAATTATTGTTACAAGTTTATTTTTTCAACGTTGTACTGTATTCTGTATGCACTTTTCCTTTCTGAGATCTCTCTTCTCCAGGCTGAAGAACTCTGGCTTATACAGTTTCTTTTCATAAGTCATAGCTTTAACACCAGGGATCACTATCAGTGCTTATATTTGAACCATCTTGGAGGACTGACGGCCCTGTAATGTTGGATTGACTGGAACATTACTCAGTCCTCCAAAAACAATCTAACCACAGCACTGTACTTCTAAGAACCTGAAATCTACTAATTTTTCAACACAATCCTGCTTTCTACAGATTTAATGTTTTGCCATTTCACTAATTCATAAGTCAACTATTAGCCGAAACAATCTCACAGTTTCCCCTCTGTTTGAAGGCATATTTCAATTCATTTTAATTCCAAATACAGTAAGTTTATTCATTAATTTAAATTGCTATTTCCAACTGAACAGTCTAAAATTAAACCTCTAATGAATTCCCCAGAGCTTGATATGAACCTTGCATTGAAACTGCAAATGTAGGTAATTTACTTACACAAGGAAGGATATCAGAAAACTCCTGAGCACATGGCGCAATTGACTGAATTTTGTGGATTTAAACTGACTAAATGTCATTTTTGGAGAATTTTATGAAGTGTTACTCTCCACAAGTGCTACTGTCCCAAACTTGTGTCTTTACGTATGCCGCTCTGCCAAACCGCTTTTCATATTCTCCCATTTGCTCCAAGCAGAAGTACTTGCCATTGCTCAGATGTCTTGGGATCTTTGACACCTGCCATCTTTGAAGACTAGCCATACAACCAGTCAAGCACTGGCAGTCTGAAGGTGACCTTCACTGTGTGTGTAGAGCAATAACAAATCAATTATTTCCACACTAGTGGCATGACTGATGCTTCACTGTAAGCACAAGTAGACAGTAGTACATCTATCGCAGTTTATAAACCAAGTCACACAACTTACCCATCCTTCTTGTGCGCAGTTTTGATCTCCATTGTGTGCAGTTTGGGTCTCCAAGTCTGAGGAAGGAGATTCTTGCTATTGAAGGAGTCCAGCAATGGTTCACCAGACTGATTCTCGGAATGGCAAGAGTGACATACAAGGGAAATCTGGATTGACTGGGTTTGTATTCACTAGAATTTAGAAGGATTACGTGGAATCTCATAGAAACATATAAAATCCTGATGAGACTGGACAGGCTAGATGCAAGAAGAATGTTCCCAATGTTGAGGAAGTCCAGGACAAGAGGTCACAATTTAAGAATAAGGGGTAAGCCATTCAGGGCTGAGATGAGAAAGAATTTCTTCACAGAGAGAGTTGTGAACATGTGGGATCCTCTCCCACAGGAAGCTGCTGGGGCAGGATCTTTGATATGTTCAAGAGGGAGCTGGAGTGGCCTTTGCAACTAAAGGGATCAAAGGGTATGAAGAGAGGGCAGGAATGGAATACTGAGATTGCATGATCAGCCACGATCATATTGAATGAGGGTGGAATCTCAAAGAGCCAAATGTTCTACTCTTGCACTATTTGTATGTTTCTATGTTTCACCTCATCCAATCTTACAATCCTGTCAAAGTCAGTGCTACTCTTTCCACAATGTTCAGTTTAGCCCAATTATCATTGTTCAATATAGGGCCATCACTTACAGAGAAGCCTTCCAATGATATTCAATATTATTTATCAACATCAGAAGCAAACAATTAACTAATAGAAACTGTGTTTATCTCTGAGAATAGCCATAGACTGCTTGCCTTTAGAGCACCAACATGTTTACAGTCAATGAATGATCAACAATCCCAGCTCACGTCTATCGGAGCCGATGTCAATCAAGTCCTGTTTGGGTTGTTGCTTCTGACATGAAGATGCTAAAGATGATGTGCTTGATGTCTTCATCTTCCCCCTCAACAGGTTGTTTTCACTCTCCCAGCTCTTAGCATTTATCACACCCTCTCTTTGCTTGGTCCAGAGTGTAGAGTGTAGCACGCTGGGATAATATGGCACATTCTGTCTGGAGTATACTACAAAGGACCTGCGTGATGATCCAAGCATCAAAACCTCATCAATAGGAGACTTGTCCTCTACTCCACCATAGCTACTTGACAAGTCCCAGGATATAAGGCATAGATTTCAAAGATATGGCACCGATGATCACAGATAACTTGTTTCTTGATGAACGGAATCTTTTGCTGTTGATGAACTCCATTTCATTACAATATGGCACAGTATATTTCTTAAAACTTTAACTTATTCCAACATTTTACACTTGGGACAATGCATCTATGATTTCATCATCATTTCTATCAATATGATTAATCTTTATATTAAATGGCTGAAGCAAAAGGCCTCATCTGAATAGTCTCATATTTCGAATTTTGAACTTTTCAATGAAGGGCAGTGGATTATGATCAGCAAAAATTACTGTCTCCTTATTATTGTGTTGAACATAGACTTCAAAATGTTGAATACCCAGTAATAATCCCATTTTTTTTTACTCTACAATACAGTACTTCTTCTAATATTGGTTTAGTTTCTTAGAATGCTTAGGATTGCTTCTCAAAGGCTGACTGGCAATATCATTTTGATTATTTTAACAGACTTGTTAAAAGTACTGATACTGCGCTTTAAATATGTACAAATTTCCAGTAAAATCCACACAGTTCTAAATATCACATGATTTGTCATTTAATTTTATGAATGGAAAATTTCATTAGAGCATTCGCTTTTGCTGCCCTTGACAACACTTGCCCTTGTCCTACAATATATTCTTGGTAAGTTACTCTTGCTTTTGTAAATTCCTTTTTGACTAAATTTATTACCAAGACAGAGAATCATCATTGCTTACATCGCCTTTTACTTATCTCAAATACTTTTCTCATGTGTTACTAAATATCACAACATCATTTCATAAACTACACAATTATGGACCTCAGCTACGTCTTGATTATTAGGCTATAAAAAGTAGCATTAATCCAAAATGCATCACTCAACACTGTTACAACCCACTTAAGGTTACAAAAGCAGATATTTCTTTAGACTTTGATGTTAATGTATTTTGCAGTGCCCCTTCAACCGAACAATCTTGGAAGTAATAGGCATTGCTAACCATTTCTATACGATTTTCCAACCATGGAATTTGGTGCAAATCTGTCTTTGTGACTCCATTTAATTTTCTTTAAGCTAACTGGAGGATAATTGAGCTGGCTTTTTCGAACCACTGCAGTCCATGTGGTGTAGATAGACCCACAATGCTCTTAGGGAGGGAGTTCTAGGATTTTAACCGAGCAACAATGAAGGAATGGCAGTATATTTCCAAGTCAGGATGGTGAGTAGCTTGTCACCTATTGTCTGACATGTATGACACATAAACAGATCTGTAATATGTCATTGTGAAGTCCTAGTCATTTAAAATACCTGTCTATCAATGCCTACGTCTTAGGTATTCCTATGTACACAGTCATCGGAAGTTCATGTACTATTCATAATATCTCCTTACAGTTAGTGATTTTTGTGATTTGTAGCTCAGGTTGATGATAAGTGTGGAAGTTAGCTCACTGAGCTTGAAGGTTTGTTTTCAGACATTCTGTCACCATACTAGGTAATGTTATCAGTTAGAGTCTCTGATGAAGTGCTGATGGTTTGTCCTGCCTCTCTATTTATAGATCTTGGTTTCTTAAGGTGGGTGATGTCATTTCCGGTTCCTTTTTTCAAGGGAAGGAAGATAGGGTCTAAATCAATGTGTCTATTGATGAGTTCTGGTTAGAATGCCATGCCTCTAAGAATTCTCGTGCATGTCTTTGTTTCGCCTGTCCTAGGATGTGTGTGCTGTCTCAGTCAAAGCCTTTGTATGTATGTATGGAAACTAGTGATAGTGGGCGGTGTTTATTGTGGGCCAGTATGAACACCAATAGCATAATAATAATAAAAGGATAATTTACATAGTTAGGTGTGATAGAATATGTACGCATGTGTGTATTTGTACATTTGAACCCCAGTCATTCCCCCAGTTGGTCACTTTGATTTTCCTGATATTCGTTTGATTTTGTTCTGTCTGCTGAAGAACAGTAGCAAAACCTTTATGGGTTTTTCAGGGAAGAAACTGTTCTTGAATCTGTTGGTACATGTTTTCAAACTTTTGTATCTTCTGCCTGATGAACGGGGAAAGAATATAATATAACTAGGGTGGGAGGGGTCTTTGATTATGTTGTCTGCTTTCCTAAAGCAGCAGGAAATGTACAGGGAGTCAATGGAAGGAAGATTGGTTTTCATGATGGACTGGGCTGCGTTCACAACTCTCTATAGTTTCTTGCAGAGCAGAGCATTTGCTATACCAAGCTGTGATGCATCCAGACAGGATGTTTTCTATGGTGTATCCCTTGGTAAGAGTCATTGTGGAACTGTCAAATTTCCTTAGCCTTCAGAGGAAGTAGAGGCATCGGTGTGCTTTCTTGATTATAGTGTGACATGGATAGGTCAGAATAAATCATTGGTGATATTTACTGCTAGGAGCTTGAAGCTCTCAACCATCTCCACCTCAGCACCATTGATACAAACAGGGTGTGTTTTCCACTCTGTTTCTTGAAGTCAATGACCAGCTCCTTTGTTTTGCTGATATGGAGGGAGAGATTGTTGTCTTCACTGAGCTTTCCGGTACTCTGTCTTGTCTTTGTTTGAGGTCCAATCTACTATGGTGGTGTCATTAGTAAATTTGTAAATGGAGCTAGAGCTAAACTTGGCCACAGGATCATGAGTGTATAAGAAGTATAGTAAGGGTCTGAGTACGCAGCCTTGTGGGGCACTGTGGTGTTGAGGATCATTGTGGAGCAGATGTTGTCGTCTATCCTTACTGACTGTGGTCTGCGAGTCAGGAGGTCGAGGATCTAGGTGCAAAGGGGAGATTGGAGATGGGTTTTGTTGGAATTATGGTGTTGAAGGCAGAGCTAAAGTCAATAACTATGAGTATGACGAAAGTGTCCTTGTTATCCCAATGTTCCAGAGATGAGAGTAGGGCCAAGGAGAAGCTGTCTGCTGTGGACTTATTGTGATGGTTGGAGAATTGTCAAGGATCAAGACAGTCTGGGAGACTAACCTCTCCAAATATAGGGTTACATCAGGCATTTATGCATGGTTACAGCATTAATCCCACATACCCAATGGTCTCTCAGCATCTCATTTAGGGTTAAACCAAAGTCACATGCCTCTGCCAATTGGCCTAAACTAGTCAAAAATCTTTATGCGGATTCCTCTGGTTTTCGAAATGACAAGTAAAACTGATAGCATCTCTGAATTAGAGGAGGCTTGGGGTCATAATATTCCTTAATTAAAATCTGTCAACTCTTGAAAAGTTTTAGTATCTGGAGCCTCAGAGAATGTTAGCGACCTAATAACCAACAAAGCTGTGGGTCCATATGCTGTCAGGAGAATTACTCATTGCTTTTCATCTGCCCCAATGTCATTTGTCCGGAAAAAATAAAGTTGAAAATCACACAACACCAGGTTATTGTGCACAAGTTTATTTGAAAGCACCAGATTTCAGAGCGCTGTTCAGGTAACTAGTGAGGCAGGATCATAAGATGCAGAATTTACAGCAAAACATCACAGTTTCATGCAATTAAAATGACATATTGAACAAACCTAGATTGCCTTTCATCTTTTAGAATAGGTCGTACATCCTGCTTGATTGAGGATGGTAGGTGATGTGGAACATTTAGTTGATGCCAAATATATTCATCAGGGCCTGCATTACCTGGGCTGTGAAGTGGATTCCCTGGACTGAATCGATAATGTAGGGAATACCCCATTGAGTGAAAATGTTCTGAATTAGTTAAGTGGGGAATGCTTCTACCTATTTGATAAAATGTCTACAGTGACCAGGACATACTTATATGCCTCTTTACAGAGTGATAAGGCTAATGTTGTCTATTCGGAGTTCAATTCATGGTTCTGCCATTGGTCAAGTATGTCTTACCTCTCATTTATTGATTTAATTATCTGGATTGTTCTGGGCACAAAGGACCCTCTGGAAAAGAAGGTGGGATCCCCAATCCTCACCCTGGAACTTCCAGAATGTTCAATTGGCTCGTGAGTGCCATTCCAAGCATCCAATGGGGTCGTGCCAACGCCTTTCACTGCTGCCATGCGGGGGAAGTATAAAATTCATGTTCTCAGGCTTTGACTGGAAGTCAAGGTGCCTGAAAATCTAACTGATACTTCTCCAATATACAACATTCAGACTGACTGGAACTGGATCCCCCTGAACTTTTGTGACCTCTTTGACCTTGGTTTCCACTGTCACTGTAGCCAATTGTTGCTTGCCACTGTTTCACATAGATTGGCCAATTTTCTGTCAGAGTTGAGAGTGTGGTGCTGGAAAAGCACAACAGGTCAGGCTGCATCCGAGGAGCAGGAGAATTGATGTTTCGGGCATAAGCCCTTCATCAGGAATTTTCTGTCAGCCTGATTTCTCCCCCAGCTGGAGGTCAATTTAGAATGTCCAATTCTGGGCTTGTGAAGTGTGAGCTGTCTCTGCTAACTTATTTAACTCTGGAGCAGCTTTCTGAGCCTAATTAAAGAAAACATGTCAAACACCTCTTTTAAATTGTTCTTATTCCCTCACCTTTGATGGTTTGCATATAAAGTAACCAATTTGAAAACACAGGTGATTTACTGGTGGTGGTTAATAGATGAAATATATCACACAAGTGATTGGTGATGGGAAAGAAAATCCCTTCTGTTGCATTTAAGAACACTTCTGGACATAAAATAAAAAATATTACGGTGACGCATTGGCCAATGAAAGTAAACCTGCCTGGTTTAAAATCTAATCAAAGCTTGGCAGTTAATTGTTAATCATCATTAACTGCTGCATTCTTCACAGCAACAACACTGTTAATCAGAATTCATCATCCAATCAATAAACTCATTATTCTCATACAGTATACATGCTGGTTTTCACCCTTAATATTCTCATGAATTGTCCTAATGAGTACAAGACAAAAAGCTTTGATAAAATGTATCTCTTCAGGCAACACTCAAGTTCTGTACTGTCAAATGACTATTTAATTAAAAGTCCTTCAATTTCTTTATTTATGAGCCTTCCACAAAGATAAAAATCGTGAATTACGTTATATATAATAGATAAGTTATATGACTATGTATTTATTGTTAAAAATGTGCAGGTTAAGTGGATTGGCCATGCTAAATTGTCCATAGTATCCAGGGATGTGCAGGATAGGTGGATTAGCCATGCTCTATTGTCCATAGAATCCAGAAATGTGCAGGTTAAGTAGATTGGCCATGGGAAATATAGGAATACAGGGATAGGGTAGGTGGATGTGTCTGGGTGGGATGCTCTTTGGAGGGTAGGCGTGGACTCAGTTGGCCGAATAGCCTGCTTCCACATGCGAGGGATTTGATATTTCAGTCTTACATTTGTAATAATATATGGATGTGATCCTAGGCCTTTGCACAAAATCTTTGGATGATATCAATTAATTTTAACTCAGGTCCACTTCTTGATCTTTTCCTCCAATAAATCAAAGGCAGTTTTTTCAGTTATCTCTCTCCCCTACTTCAATGTGAATGGGCCCTTGATTGATTCCTCACCTTCACATTGCCTATCCTCAACTCTTCGTTCTGCTATCATGCTAGACAATGACATTTTACACAGATATCCACCGTATATTTAATACAAGCTCACAGACATAAAAAGTAAAAAAAAAAGGAAAAACAAAGCTCACTCTTCGCATGGCTATGTGAATTCTGATTTTTAGCCTGTTCTTTCTGTTGAAATGGCAATTCAATTATTTTTCATGTTTTGCCTCCATTAGATCTGATTGTATGATGTATTTTCTGAAGAACAGTTTCTGTAATTATATTCTTTCACTTCTACTGATCATTTTACTTACCTGTAGTTAAGATCTTTAATCATACTCTCCTCATTTCCCACACTGTCATTTTCAGTCCTTTCTTGTGTTGTTCATCAATGAGTAATTCCCTATTGATGTCACTTACTTGCTAATCAGTGAGTTATATTCCTTTGATTCTACCAATTGAAGATAATCAGTGCATTTATTCCACTTTGCACCACTCTTTGGGATCTGCAGGTATGGTAGTAATGTTGTTAATTTTTTTCTATTATTCCCATTATCAGATAGTCTTGTTCAAGTGTTTTGCCCTGCAACGAAATAAGCGAAACAAATATCTCTTGCTAATTTAACCGGAGAGCACCATACAGTCTTTCCAAATGATTCAAGAATTCACAAATAACTCCTATTATGATCCTAGCTGATGCTATTACTTAACTAGTCAGATCCCAGACTGAAGCTTGTTTGATTTTAATGAAGTGGTCTTTCACTGAAACATAATTGTACAATAAAACATATAAGATAGAAAAGTACAGCACAGAACAGGATCTTTGGCCCACGAAGTTGTGCCGAGATTTAACCCTAATGTAAAATATAGTAACTTTACCTACGCACTCAACTCACTGCTACCCATGTGCATGTCCAGCAGTCACTTAAATGTCGCCAATGACTTTGCTTCCACCACCACCACTGGCAACGCATTCCATGCATTCACAACTCTCTGCATAAAGAACCTACCTCTGACATCTCCCTGATACCTTCCTCTTAATATCTTCAACCTATGACTTCTCGTACCAGTCAATCCTGCCCTGGGGAAAAGTCTCTGGCTATTGACTCTACCTATTCCTCTCATTATTTTGTACACCTCGATAAGGTCTGCTCTCTTTCCTCCTTTTCTCCAGAGAGAAAAGTCCAAGCTTATTCAACCTTTCTGCATAAGTCAGCCCTACAGTCCAAGCAGCATTCTGGTAAACCTTCTTTGCACCCTCTCCAAAGCCTCTGTATTTTTCTTATAGTAGGGCGACCAGAACTGGACACAATATTCCAAGTGTGGTCTCACCAGGGACTTGTAGATCTGCAGCAAAAACTCACGGTTCTTAAACTTGATCCCGCTGTTAATGAAAGCCAAGATACCATATGCTTTCTTAACAACCCTATCCACTTTGGTGGCAACTTTGAGGGATCTATGTACTTGCACACCCAGATCCCTCTGTTTCTCCATACTGCTAATGCTGCTAATTTAGTTTTAACATTAAAGTAGAAGTCTATTACGCAAAACAAACAAACACAATAGAAAATAATCAAAGCATTGACATACAACATAAATATAAAGGTTTTGAAACATGTGGTAAAACACAATCCCATTAATGTTCATACCAGTGAGAACTCCCCTCCTATCACGCTCATAGGGCTTAATTTAACATTAGCTTTAATTCGCAGTCTTGACAATCTAATTCCTCAATTTTTCACACAACTCTGTTTAGACTGAGTTTAGAGTTTTGAATAATTCATTCAGGGTTTTAACCAAATACTTCTGGTCTGGATTTTTAACTAAACCTATTTCTTAATGGTTTCATCTCTTTTTGTCATGAGCTATTGTTTTACACATTTTGCTTCAGCCAAGACTTCTGCAAAAACTGCCAGATTGAAATCTAAGAACTTTTTTAAGGTACGGATGTTTTTTAAAATTAAAAGGGGAAAAAAATCTCTGCCCATTCAAACTAAAAGCCTGATACACAGCTATGGGGCGGCACAGTGGCTCAGTGGTTAGCACTGCTGCCTCACAGTACCAGGGTCCCAGGTTTGATTCCAGCCTTGGGCGACTGTCTGTGTGGAGTTTGTACATTCTCCCCGTGTCTGCGTGGGTTTTCTCTGGGTGTGCCGGTTTCCTCCCACAGTCCAAAGATGTGCAGATCAGGTGAATTAGCCATGATAAATTGCCCATAGTGTTAGGTGCATTAGTCAGAGGGAAATGGAACTGGGTGGGTTACTCTTCAGAGGATTGGTGTCGACTTGTTGGGCCGAAGGGCCTGTTTCCACACTGTAGGGAATCTAATCTAATCTATCTACTATGCTTGCTTAATAAAACTCTCCCAATGAAACCACAGACCCATTAGACACCAAGAAATCTCACTGTCTTTTGTTTAAATTGCCATGACTATAAAAAATGCCGGCAGATTAATTATTAATACCTTTCCAAACATTGATGAAATCCAAATTATACTGAAATGTAGTTGAATCATAGGCCTTACATTATACTTCTCGATCTCATATATTGTATTACCGACCATCACTGAGCCACATTGGAATAAAATGAATTATAAACAGGGTAGGTATTGATTCTGCCCATAAGTATAATTCTGTCTGACTCATCCTTTCCCCTCCTATTCTTATACCGATCTTTCTATTTTTAGTCATTTAAATGTGATCAGTCAAGCATGACACAAACTTCATGAACAGTTTTGCCACTTATACCTGGGCAGTCTTGAACACTATATTGAACATTGACTTCAATGACTGTGGGCTTCAGTGAGCACTTTATATCCATACTCCACATATTTCCATTCAACCTCAAGAGAAATATAACTTAACCTCTTTCGGTGCCTTTTCAAATGTTAACATCTAACATCTGACTGGGTTGACCTTTTTATAATACATAGAGTATTGTTTATTCACACATTTTAAAATTTATTCATCTGCTGTTAAAAATATTAACTGGCTCTTTGTGAAAGTAATTAGCGTATCTAAGTATTTCTGATCATTATTGTTATGCAACTAGAGTCATAGAATCATACAGATATACAGCATGGAAACAGACCCTTCAGTCCAACGCGTCCATGCCGACCAGATATCCCAACCCAATCTAGTCCCACCTGCCAGAACCCGGCCCATGTCCCTCCAAACCCTTGCTATTCATGTACCCATCCAAATGCCTCTTAAATGTTGCAATTGTACAAGCCTCCACCACTTACTCTGACAGCTCATTCCATACACGTACCACCCTCTGTGTGAAAAAGTTGCCCCTTAGGTCTCTTTTATATCTTTCCCCTCTCACCCTAAACCTACGCCCTCTAGTTCTGGACTCCTCAACCCCAGGGAAAAGACTTTGCCTATTTACCCTATCCATGCCCCTCAGAATTTTGTAAATCTCTATAAGGTCACCCCTCAGCTTTTGATGCTCCAGGGAAAGCAGCCCCAGCCTGTTCAGCTTCTCCCTGTAGCTCAAATCCTCCAACCCTGGCAACATCCTTGTAAATCTTATGAACTTGCACTCCATGGTCTCTTTGTTCAGCAACACTCCCTAGGACCTTACCATTAAGGTCCTGCTAAGATTTGCTTTCCCAAAATGCAGCACCTCGCATTTATCTGAATTAAACTCCATCTGCCACTTCTCAGCCCATTGGCCCATCTGGACCAGATCCTGTTGTAATCTGAGATAACCCTTTTTGCTGTCCACTACACCTTCAATTTTAGGTGTCATCTGCAAACTTACTAACTGTACCTCTTATGCTTGCATCCAAATCAATTATATAAATGACAAAAAGTAGAGGGCCCAGCACTGATACTTATGGCACTCCACTGGTCACAGGCCTCCAGTCTGAAAAACAACCCTCCACCACCACCACCTTTTGTCTTCTACTTTTGAGCCAGTTCTGTATCCAAATGGCTAGTTCTCCCTGTATTCCGTGAGATCTAACCTTGCTAATCAGTCTCCCATGGGGAACCTTGTCGAACGCCTTACTGAAGTCCATATAGATCACATCACTGCTCTGCCCTCATGAATCCTCTTTGTTACTTCCTCAAAAAATTAAATCAAGTTTGCGAGACATGATTTCCCACACAAAGCCATGTTGACTATCCCTAATCAGTCCTTGCCTTTCCAAATACATGTACATCCTGTCCCTCACGATTCCCTCCAACAACTTGCCCATCACCGATGTCTGGCTCACTGGTCTATAGTTCCTTGGCTTGTCCTTACCACCCTTCTTAAACAGTGGCACCATGTTAGCCAACCTCCAGTCTTCCAGCACCTCCCCGCTGACTATCAATGATACAAATATCTCAGCAAGAGGCCCAGCAATCACTTCTCTAGCTTCCCACAGAGTTCTAGGGTACACCTGATCATGTCCTGGGGATTTATCCACCTTTATGCGTTTCAAGACATCCAGCACTTCCTCCTCTGTAATCTGGACATTTTGCAAGATGTCACCATCTATTTCCCTACAGTCCATATCCTTTTCCACAGTAAATACTGATGCAAAATATTCATTTAGTACCTTCCCCATTTTCTGCGGCTCCACACAAAGGCTGCCTTGCTGATCTTTGAGGGGCTTATTCTCTCCTTAGCTACCCTTTTGTCCTTAATGCATTTGTAAAAACTCTTTGGATTCTCCTTAATTCTATTTGCCAAAACTATCGCATGTGCCCTTTTTGCCCTCCTGATTTCCTTCTTAAGTATACTCCTACTTCCTTTATACTCTTCTAAGGATTCACTATTTCAAAGGGAATGGAGTATAAAGGCAAGAATGCCTTGCTAAAACAGTACGAGACACAATGCCAGGGATGGACTTCCAGGATTTTGATCCATTGACAGTGAAGGAATGGAGATATATAGTTAGGATGGTGAGTGACTTGGAGGGGAACTTATATGGTGTTCCCATATATCTGCTGCCCTTATCCTTCTAGATGGAAGTGGTCATAGGTTTGGAAGATGCTGTCGGAAGATCTTTCGTGAATTTCTATCGTGCATCTTGTAGATAATACACATGGCTACTACTGAGACTCGGTGATGGAAAGAGTGGATGCTTGTGGATGCAATGCCGATCAAGCAGGCTGCTTTGTTCTGGACGTTGTCAAGTTTCTTGACTGTTGTTGGGGCTGCACTCATCCAGGAAAGTGGAGTATTCCAACACATTCATGACTTGTGCCTTGTAGGTGGTGGACAGGGTTTTGGGAGTCAGGAGATGAGTTACTCACCCCAGTATTCTTAGCCTCTGATGTGCTTTTGTGGTCACTGTGTTTATGTGGTGAGTCCAATTAAGTTTCTGATTAATGATAACTCCCATGATCTTGATAGTGGGGGATTCAGTGATGGTAACACTAGTGAATATGAAGGGACAGCGGTTAGAGTGTCTCTTGATGGTGATGGTCAAAGCCTGGCATTTGAGTGGCAAGAATGTTATATGCCTCCCCGAAATGTTGAATTCTCCATCTCCTGATGCTGCCTGACTTGCTGTGTTCTTCCAGCCTCCTTCTTGTCTACCTTGGAATCCAGCATCTGCAGTTTTTTTGTCTATTGTCAGCCCAAACCTGGATATTGTCCAGATCGTGTTACATTTGGACATGTTCTGCTTCAGTATCTGAGGAGTCACGAATGGTGCTGGACATTGTGCAATCATCAGTCAACAATCCCATTTATGACCTGGTGATGAGGAAAAGTCATTGATAAAGCAGCTGAAGATGGTTTTGGCTAGGACAGTATTCTGAGGAACTCCTGTGAAGGTCTCCTAGAGTTGAGATGACTGATCGCCAACAACTGTGTCCACATTCCTACGTGCCAGGTATGACTCCAACCAATGGAGAGTTTTCACCCTGATACCTATCAGTTCCAGTTTTGCCAGGGCTCCTTGATCCCACACTCATTGAATGAGGTCTTGATGTCATGGGTTGTCACTCTCACCTCTTCGGGAATTCAGCTCTTTTCTTCATATTTGAACCAAGGCTGTAATAAGGTCAGGAGCTGAGTGGCCTTAGCAGAAACCAAACTGGGTATCACTGAACAGATGTTGCTTGATAGTACTATTGAAGACACTTTCCATCACTTTACTGATGATCAAGAGTAGACTGATGGAGCAGTAATTGGCTGGGTTGGATTTGTCATGCTTTTTACATATAGGACACGCCTGGGCAATTTTCCACATTGTCAGGTAGATGCCAGTGTTGTAACTGTTCTGGAATAGCTTGGCTAGGGGAGCGGCAAGTTCTGGAACACAAGTCTTCAGTACTATTGCCAGAATATTGTCAGGACCCGTGGCCTTTGCAGTATGCAATGCTTCCAACTGTTTCTTGATATCATGTGAAGTGAATCAAATTGACTGAAAACTGTATCTATAATGCTGGGGACGACTGCAGGAGACTGAAATGGACTATCCACTCAGCACTTTTGGATGAAGATGCTGCGAAACCTTCAGCCTTACCTTTTGCACTGATGTGTTGGGCTTTTCTATCATTGAGGATGGGAATATTTGTGAAGTCTCCTCCTCCAGGAGGTTGTTTAATCATTCACCACCATTCATAACTGGATGTGACAGGATTGCAGAGCTTACGTTTGATCTATTGTTTGTGGGATCACTTTGCTTTGTCTAATACTTGCTGCTTATGCTGTTTGGCATGCAAGTAGGCCTGATTGGTCGCTTCACCAGTTTGACACCTCATCTTCAGGTATGCCTGCTGCTGCTCCTGGCATGCCCTCCTGTACTCTCCATTAAACCAGAGTTGATTGCCTGGCTTGAATGGGGGATATGCTGGGCCATGAGGTTGCAGATTGTGCTGGAGTACAATTCTGCTGCTGTTGATGGCCCACATCACCTAATGGATAGCCAGTCTTAAGTTGTTAGATCTGTTTGAAGTCTGTCCCATTTAGCACGGTGATAGTGCCATACAGGTTATTTTTCAATATGAAGGTGGGACTTTGTCTCCACAAGAATTGCTCAGTGGTCACTCTTACCGATACTCACATGGACAGATGCATCTGCAGATTGGGAAGGATGAGGTCAAGTTTTTTTTTCCCTCTTGCTCATTCCTTCACTACCTGCCGCAGACCCGTCTAGCAGCTATATCCTTTAGGACTGGACCAGCTCAATCAGTATTACTGTTGCCGAGCCACTCTGGTGGTGGACATTGAAATCCTCCATCCAGAGTACTTTTTGTGTTCTTGCCCTCCTCAGTGCTTCCTCTAATTGTTGTTCAACATGGAGGAGTACTGATTCATCAGCTGAGGGAGGATGGTACATGGTAATCCGCAGGAATTTTCTTTGCCCATGTTTAACCCGAAGCCATGAGACTTCATGGGGTCCAGAGTCAATGTTCAGGACTCCCAGAGCAACACCCTCCTGACTGTGTATCACTTGCAGCCATCTATGCTGAGTCTGTCCAACTGGTGAGACAGGACATATCCAGAGATGGTGATAGTGGTGTCTGGGACATTGTCTGTAAGATATGATTCCATGTGTATGACTGTGTCAGGCTGTTCCTTGACTAGTCTCATGAGACAGCTCTCCCACTTTTGGCACTAGTTCTCAGATGTTAGTGAGGACAATTTGCAGGGTCGACAGGGCTGTTTCTGCCATTGTCTTTTCTGGTGCTGAAGTAGATGCCAAGTAATCTGTCTGGTTTTATTTCTTTGGGACTTTGTTGCAATTGGTACAACTGAATGGCTTGCGAGGCCATTTCAGAGAGCAACTGAGAGTCAACTACATTGCTGTGAGCCTGGAGTCACATGTAGGCCAGACAAGGTGAGAGTGGCAGATTTCTTCCCTGAAGAACATTAGCGAACCAAGTGTGTTTTTCCGACACATGATCATTAGACTCTTATTTCAGATTTATTGAATTCAAATTCCACCATCTGCCATGGCCAGATTTCGGCCTGGGTTCCCAGAACACTATTTAGGTCTTTGGATTAATAGTCTAGCAATAACACCACTCTGCCTAAGCCTAGTGGAATGGAATATTGGCTTTTATTTCAAAGGGAATGGAATATAAAGTAAGGAGATTTTGCTAAAATGATATAAGGCACTGTCATACCACATCTGGAATATGGTGAACAGTTTTAGTCGCCTTTTCGAAGGAAAGATATTGGAATTGGAAGTGAAATAACTCCACAGAGGGCGGTATCCCATCACCAAATAACGACATGATGTCAGAAATGCTTATCCTAACTCAAAAATGACTGTTGTGAGTGATGTTTTTGTGAACCATGCTTTTTCTCTCCTTGCCACTGAAACACGTTACGACTGTCTGGTATCCCATCACCAAGTCACATCTTATTTACATGTGGTGAGTCCTTGACACTGATCCAGCTCTCTCCGACTGTACAGGATGTCTGACACACCTGACACACCTGTTCTTTTTTTCCCCAGCACCCATGTTGTGTGTGTGTGCAGGTGTGTGCAGGTGTGAGACACAGTGAAAGACACAAGGTGCACAAATCTTTATTCAATTTCCACCACCATGAAGAAAGGAAACACCCAAGTGGCCAGTAACAAGCAGTGCCCTTCACAAAGGGCAATGCTGCGGGATCAAAGGGGAGGGCAGGGACTAAATCAAAATAGAGTTGGAGGGGGAAATAATGCACTCCACTCCCTGCAGCGCCCACCTCTCCCTGAACAACTCAAGGGTGTTAGTGGCGACCGCGTGCTCCTTCTCCAAGGACACCCGGGCTCTAACGTAACCGCGGAAGAGGGGCAGGCAGTCGGCCCTAACGACCCCCTCCACGGCCCACTGCCTCAACCTGTTTATGGCCAGTTTGGCCAGGGCCAGGAGCAGACCCACGAGGAAGTCTTCAGACCTGCCTTCTCCCTTCCGTACTGGGTGTCCGAAGATCAGGAGCATGGGACTGAAATGCAACCAAAAACAGAGAAGGAGGTCTTTAAGAAAATCAACAAGGGACACTCTTGTTCTTTTTTTTATTTAACCCCCACACTACCACCTAAGTGCGGTCGTGCTTATTTTTTCCCCAGCACCCATGGTGTGTGTGTGCAGGTGTGAGACACAGTGAAAGACACAAAGTGCATGAATCTTTATTCAATTTCCACCACCAGGAAGATAGGAAAACACCCGGGTGGCCAGTGACAAACACTGCCCTTCACATCAAAGGACAGTGCTGTGTGATCAAAAACAGAGAGGGGGAGGGTAGGGACTAAATCAAAATAGAATTGGAGGGAGAAATGATGCACTGACCCACGAGGACGTCTTCAGACCTGCCCTCCTTCCTCCGTACCGGGTGCCCAAAGATCAGGAGCGTGGGACTGAAGTGCAGCCAAAAACAGAGAAGGAGGTCTTTATGAAAATCAAAAAGGGACACACTTGTTCTTATCTGTCAGCCAGAGCACCCTGATTGGACCAGGTTAAAACCCAATCACAGGGATTTCATATTCTATGAAGTCCACTTAGCTGACCTTGTTACAGTCACTATATTCCTCTCTCTCAGAGTCTGAGGGCATTGGCCAGTTCTTTGTATTGCAGCTCCTCCTGGAGTATTTTAGGACTGGATCAGGTTCCTCCAAGTCTGCCTCTGAAACAAGCGGTGTGTAACCTCTCACCTCTCGTGCCCAAAGCTTCTCAGAAGAAACTCATTCTGTCCTTCAGGTGGGCAAAGGTGCCAAGATGATGACATCTGCTATGACCATCTCAGATTCCGAGGTATTGTCAATGGTTGACAGAGAGGGAAAACAGAACTGTCAAAAATGCTGTCGAGGACACTGCGCACATGTTGCTCTGATACCGTTTGCACATTTGCAGCTTTCATATGATCCATGCGCTTGTTCAGGTCCATCACACCTACCCAAACTTGATACATCACTGGACCCGACCTCACATCAAACCATGCAGGGTCATTCCAGGTTCCTACATCAAACTTCATCCCTTGACATAAACTGTCTCTTTCGCTTAGAGGAGCCTTCTGTCTGGCATTAGTATTGCTGATGCCGTTTCACCCATCCCACCAGGTCCAGGAAGATCAGTTTTAACCTGATGTGGAGTCTTTTCCCCATTAGCAACTCTGCTGGAGCTGTCTCTGTAGGTTCATGAGGAGTGGTCCTATAATTGAATAGTAACTGGGACAGTTTGGTATCTAGTGAAGCTGTAGGCTGTTTCTTTAAACCTGCCTTCAAAGTTTGGACTGCTATTTCTGCCAGACCATTGGATGATAGATGGTTTGGAGCTGTCTTTATGTGTCAGATAGCCATTCAACTTTAGGAAATACTCAGATTCCCTAGTGGTAAGCAATGGCCCGTTATCTGTGACCAAAATTTCTGGGAGTCTATGTATTGCAAAAGATCATCGTCCCCATGTTCGACGAATGAATTCTATGCACATCCAGCTTCTTTGAGTGGGCGTCCACAATGGCTAATGACCACAATGACCTTTCATTGAGCCCATGAAAGGACCTGCATGGTCATTGTGTAATCGAGTCCAGGGTTCACCTGGCCACTCCCACGAATGTTGGGAGTTGCTGGTGGTAATTTTTGTCCTGGTTAGCTCTTTGGTCTCTGCCCATTTAACGCAGCCAATCATGGCCACCAGACAGAACTTCTCACCAGCATCTCCACTTTGGAAACTCTGGATGACACTGGTGGAGTTTAACCAGTATCTGGTGGCACCCTTTGCTTGGGACAATCACTCTTGCTCCCCAAAATAAAGTGGCATCTTCTATGTGATCTGATCTCGTTGGGTCTGGAAAGTTTTCAATTCTGGTAGTGATGGCTCTTTGGTTTCTCCCATCACCACCAGCTGTATCAGTTTGGTCAGGACTGGATCATTTTGCATCCACAGTCTGATATCATCAACAGTGACCAGAAGGATGTCAAAAAAGTTTAAAACTAGAATGGACTCTTCCATTGGCCGCACCACAGGTGGGTAGTTGCTCAATGTATCAGCATTTGGTACTTTGGCCTCCCGAACAGAGTTCCAACTTGTAATTACACACAACTTAGAATGAGAGCCCTCTGCTGAATTCGACCTGAAGCTGTGGACTGTATGACCTTGTCCTCTTTAAGTACCCCAAGCAGTTTGTGGTCCATTATTATTTCAAATTTAAGTCGGTAAGGGTACTAGTGGAACCTTCTCACACCAAAGATGACTGCCAAACTCTGGAAAGCATTCCCCTCCACTGGGCCATCTGTGAGCCGACACTGCCCCAATACCATATGGAGAGGTATCATATGTCAGCACCAGACCTTGCTTGGGATAATAGAGTGCCATCATCTTAGAGGATGCTAGCTGCTTCTTCATTTCCCGAAAGACTATGTCTTGTCTAGGAAACCATTTCCCAAACTGACCCTTTTTCAATAGCAGATGTCAGGGCGCCTGGATGGAGGCCAGGTTACTTATGAACTTTCCACGTTAATTCACCATTTCAAGAAAAGATCAAAACTCCAGTATAGACATAGGAACCAGGGCACCTTTGATCGCCCTCACTTTATCTTCCAACAGCTGTCACCTTGTCTTGCCGAAGCTGTAGTACAAGTAAGTCAGGTGGAGCACCGAGAACACATATTTTCCCTTCTAAGGTATATTCATAGTTTGGAGAAATGTCCAAGGACTACATCCAAGTTCCCTAAGTGCTCCTTATTGGTCTTCCCTGTTATAAGCACATCGTCCAGATATATGTTGAACTGGGATAGACTTTGTAATATGTTCTCTTTCGTTACTGAAAAATGGCACAGGCTGATGACACCCCAAAAGGCAGTCTCATGTATTATTACAGACGATAATAGATATTAATTGGAGCATACCTCTGGGAATCTTCATCTAACCGCAATTGGAGGTACGCATTGCTCATGTCCAGCTTCATGTCCCCTTGCCAGCTTTGCATGTAAATTCTCTATGAAAGGGATTGGGTATTTATCCTGCTGTGAGAAGCTGTTTACCATTTGCTTAAAATCCCCACAATGGTGAACCAACCCGTCATGCTTTACAATCTGAACAATCAGTGCTGACCATTTTACAAACTCTACTGGTTTGATGATTCCTTCATTTTCCAGTCTCCTGATCTCTGCCTCTACTTTTGTATGTAAGACTAATGGCATTGGGTGGGCCTTGTTGAATCATGGAATTGTTTCCTGGTCAACATGCCAAGTGGCCTTGGATCCTTTCATAGTCCCTAAGCCCTTCTGAAAAGCCTTTGGCTATTCAATTAGGACGGCGCTCATTCAGCCATTTTCTAATTGAAAAATGTTGAACCAATCAAGGTAAATTTTTCTCAATTAATTTCACCCTGTCAGGCTTGGGCCTAAGCTTTTTACTACAATCAGTGTTAACTGAACCAGCTACTTCTCATATGAGACTGGATCCGGACATGTAACCGAAATCTATAAAGGCTCCTTGGTATACCTTCTCAGCAAGTTTATGGGTTGGAGTCCAGGGTGAATTTTGTTAAAGACTGGTTCTACAATTCTGATACAGTCTTGCTGATATCAACCTCTGTTAGAACGGGGTGACCATTTAACCAGACATTTATTTTGGTCATTCAGATTTGGATGTTGCTAAGTAATTAAGATGGCATCGAGAGACGCTATGACGTTTGTGTTTTTAACTTCTTGTTTTTCTGACCTATGATTATACATTGTATAGCTGGAATGTAATTTGTTTTCTTAATTTTTTATTCTGTAACTAAGAATTGTATCTAGATTCTCTGTACCTAAGATGTACCTAAGGTGACATTATTAAGCAGTAACCAATCTTGTAACGGAAGAAGCTGCACCAAGGTACCTTAGTTTCTTAGATGGCGCTGTAAGAGGCAACTTAGCAACTTTTCATTATATTCATTTGAGTACATGTGACAATAAAGCTAATTTAATTCAATTCAATTCACTGTTCCAAGCCAGGTGCAGCTGGATTTCCCAGGGTGTGCATTCTCCTGGATACCTCTTACTCAGTTCAGGCCTATTGAGACTATCTTGCTGTCTTGAGTTCACATACTGGCAGGAACTGCAATGGCTTGCTGGCCTGAACCCTGAAGAAAATGTTAACCATTTGGCTGAGGCTTGGCTTTGTTTTAGGGTTTTGCTGTGGGCTGACCTAGAGTCCCTCTGTTCAGTATATGTTCTGAGTGAATCTTTGCAATTGTCTTCACTCAAGTAGTGTTCCCCAAGCCCATTGGGCTGGTGAGGGTATTCACTTCCATTGGCATAACCTGCAATTTGCATGCAGTTTTTAATGACAAAGCCAATTGTAGTGCCTGTTTGAAGACCAGTTGGGCTTCAGCTAGTAGGTGCTTTCGCATAGTTACACCATTAATCCCACATACAAACAGTCTCTCAGCATCCCGCTAAGGGTTAAGCCAAAGTCTCAACCCTCTGCCAGTCATCCTAACCTCATCAAAAATCCAGACATGGATTCCCCTGGTTCTAGAATTGCTGAGTAAATACAATAGTGACTCAGGATTGGAGAAGGCTTGAGGTCCTAATATTCCTGAATGAAATGTGTCAATTCTTAAAAGATTTTAGTACTGGTGCCTCAGGGAAAGTTAGGCTCCTAATAACTGGAAAGACTACAGGTTCACAAGCTGTTGGATTTCAGTTAGTAGACACTTTTGTGTGGTTACATCATTAATCCTACTCTCGTTACTACTGAAATAACTCCACAGAGGCTGGTATCCTCTTACTAAGTCACCCTTTATTTGCATGTGCATTGTACTTGACACTGATCGGCTTCCTCAGGACCAGCTGTCAGAATGAGTAGAATCTCTGACATTCCTGTTCTTATCTGTCACCCAGGGCTGCTTGACTGGACCAGGTTAACAGCCTCAATCAGGGAACTCATAATCTATGAGGTCCTCCTGGTTGACCTCGTTACAATCACTACATGCTTCTTGGCAGAATTTTCAGCTATCTCAAACATAATGTGTGTTAAAACCTGGTTAATGATCGCTACTTAATTACTAATTCTTTCCACCTTCAGAAGCTACCATGATTTTGATTATTTTCTTTGAATATTCGTAGGTTACACAGAATTCTGCATTTCTACAGCACTAAAAGTGAAATATCCTTATGCTTCCTAACTGACTTGAATTAAAATTCCAATTCATCTTTTTTGGCTAAAAACATGTTTATCCTCAACTCAAATAAGTAGCATTTAGCCTTAAGGACTTTAATGGAAGAATTTAACCACAACTTGAAATGATGACACTGACATCCATAAGAAGTTGATTTGTATGTCATAGGCAGTGTTAAGTAAAGTCTAATTCAATGATTAAGCAGCATTTCCAAAGTGAAATTGAGCATTATGTCAATTCTGCAGGTTTAAGTGATTTTGGAAATGCAAATTTGAGTGTTTTTTTAAATTTGATCATTTTTTTGATGAATAAAGTGGTTTTTTTATTCATCCAAGGGCTCAGGACGGTTGGTTAAATTTTCACTTTCCTGTGGTATAGTATTCCTCATCTTGGTCAACAGGAATAGTTCTGATTCAGCAATGGCACAGAAAATGAAATTTACAAAAGCTTCATTTTTTTTAAGTAATGGACAGAGGCTGCCTCCCTGTGGTGTACTTGTTATGAACAGTAAGTTCGGAGTCTGGACTAGTTGAAGAGTTACACATGATTGATCCATTACAGTAATACAACATTGTACAAGGTAGACCCGTGAAAATAATTAGCCATTTAATTTAAAAACTTATATGTATAGGTTAAAGAAGCTCTGTTTTTTTCAGAATAACACATGTGAGATGTAGAATTTAACTGAAAGGTTTCCCATTGGCTTAGCAAAAGAGTAGATTGTGTAACATGGTGCTGAACAGTGAAGCTCAAAGGAAAAACTTTTCATTTCATCTCTATTTTGGAATAACTGGTGTCAGTTACAATTGGAACCTTGGCCTAGTATCCCTTGTATACTTTGGGAGTGGAAAAACAGGCTAAGATTATCCCTCCCATTTCTAAGACTGGGAACTCTCCCAGAAAATACATGGTGGTGATTTGACTATGATTCAGAAAGGGTTCAACTCTGACACTTCAATATTAGATTACAAATGAAAGCTTGAAGGTAGTGAGGACTTCAGATGCTGGAAAGTCAGAGTCAATAAAGTGTGGAGCTGGATACAGCACAGCAGGTCAAGCAGCATTAGAGGAGCAGGAGAGTTGACATTTCAGGTTAGAACCCTTCATCAGAACTGATGAAAGCTGACAACACATACATTGTTCTGGAGAGTTGATGTTTGATCTGGAGCCATAATGAAAGAATCACTGTTCTGTTGAGAGAAAAAAGACGCTTTGCAAATATTGAGAAAATTCTGTAAACAACTATGTGTGATGACTGTTAATTTAGTAGGGGGTTAGTGGTGTACTGGTTCTACCATTAGACTATGAATCTCAAGACCTAACTAATGCTCTGGGTACCTAGCTTGAGATTGTGAAATTTGAATTCAAATAAAATCTGGAATTAAAAGAATGTTGGTGAACAAGTAATTATTGTATATTTTTGTAAAAAGCCACCAACTTCCTTTAATATCCTTTCTCTGAGCATCATCCTGTGGGGGACTTTATAAAAAGCCTCCTGAAAATCTAAACACAACACATCTAATGAAAGGGATTTTGGGGTCTCATTGCAATGTCCTTACCTCTGGACTAGGAGGCATGTGTTCAAGGCCACCTGATCCAGAAATATGTAATAACATCTTTGAACAGTTTAATTAAATCATTTACCATAGCTAATGACTCTCCTTTATCAATGTTGTTCATAACATCTTCAAAATACTCCAATATGTTCTTCAAACATGACTTCCCAATCTGCCTGGCCACTTGGATCTCTTTTTCTGGGAGATTCCTAATGTCTTTGTCAGTGAAAACAGACACAAAGTGATCATTTATTTATCTCTGCCATTTCTCCATTCCCCATTATAAATTCTCTTGAATCTGTCTCTAATGCATTCACAGTTGGAAGTATCATGGGAGCAGATATGTGGGACCAGCACCAGATGGAAGTAGCCCTCCATGGAATTCATTATCCACACTTAAAGTATATTGCCACTGCTTCAGTTTCACTGGTTTAAAATCTTAGAACTCTCTCCAGCAGTATTGAGGATGTACCTATATCAAATGGACTGCAGCAGCTCAAGAAGACAGTTCATCACCACCTTCTCCAGAGTAATTAGGAATGGACAATAAATGTTGGCCTAGCCAGCAACACCCACGTCCATGAATGAATAAAAGAAAATCCAGTTTCTAACTTAAAATATTATTGTTAATTTGGATAAGGAGTGAAGTATTTATCAATGATCTCTAATCTTTTCATAGTCCCAATCCATAGATTCAAAAATACGATATTCAAGAGACCCTTTATTATTCTGCCATCACTTTTCGCGCATTAACTCTTACTTCATCATCAACAAATGTGACTGCCCTTAACAATGTGCCTTATTGATAAATTTTAACACATTCCCTAATTTTTGTGAAGAAGTGACAAAGACGATTGATGAAGGCAGAGCGGTGGATGTTTTCTCTTTGGACCTCTACAAGGTATTCGACAAGATTCCTCATGGTAGACTGATTGGCAAGGTTAGATCACATAGAATCTAGGGAAAGGTACAAAATTGACTTGAATGTAGGAGGCAAAGACTAGTGGTGGAGGGTTGTTTTTCAGACCAAAGGCCTGTGATCGGTGTGGATCCACTGCTTTTGGTCATTTATATAAATGATTTGGGTGCGAATATAAGAGGAATGATTTGTAAGTTTGTGGATGATACCAAAATTGAAAGTATATTGAACAGTGAAGAAGGCTATCTCAGAGTACAATAGAGCCTTGATGATATGGGCCAATGGGCCGAGGAGTGGCAGATGGAGCTTAATTTAGATAAATGTGTGATGTTGCATTTTGGTAGGGAAAGTCAGGAAAAGACTTAGACATTCAATGGTGGCGTCCTGGGCTGTGTTGTCAAACAAAGAGACATTAGGGTGCAGGTTCATAGTTCCTTGAAGGTGGAGTCACAGATAAACAGGATACTGAAGAAGGCATTTGGTACATTTATCTTTGCATCGAGTATAGAAGTTGGGATGTCATGTTGTGGCTGTACAGAACATTGACTAGTCCACTTTTGGAAACTATTACGTGCAGGGGATGGTGTGTATAGGGAATGGGCTGCCATAAAAAGTAGTGGAGGCTGGTAAATTACAACATTTAAAAGGATTCTGCATGGGTATATGAATAGGAAGGGTTTAGAGGGAAATAGGTCAAATGCTGGCAAATGGAACTAAATTAATTTAGGATATCTGGTTGGCATGGACAAGTTGGACCAAAGGGTGTGTTTCCATGCTGTACAACTCTCTAACTCTATAAATGCCGCACAGTTGTCATTGAAAATAAATATCAATGGTAATTTCTTAAGATCCAAGTGGTTAATAGTAAATTTATACATTAAAATATTACAAATGAAACAAAGAAGTAGATTTGAATAATTAAAAGAGACATTTGTACACCTGGCAAATTCACATTTTGGATATCCTTCCTCATTTTTCTTCAAATATATTAATCAGCATCAAGAGAGTGGATACATTTTAACCAGTAAATAAAGATAAAGGCGGTTGAGCCGATTTATCAGATCAGCTAGTGAAACTTGGCATCATTCCTCACAATGCCCTCATTGAGCTGTAGTTCATTCCAAGTAGTTGGGAAATCTGCATTGAACTGCCAACCCTGGAGTAAAAAACTACTTTTAATAAATATTCTCAAGCAAGTACTATTGCATTAGTTACTATCTGAGAAAGTCAGGAAGCTTTGAAGTGTCAATGAGAAATATTTCTGAAAACATCTATCTCAAGTATGCAAGTAAATATTGTCAATATTTTAATTTGTTTAGTGGATAAATCCTTAACTAATACGTAGCTGTCAAATATTCACCTTTTGAAGATTGGAGAGAAGTTAGGTGATGAATCCTGAGGGACAGGATGTATATGTATTTGGAAAGGCAAGGACTGATTCGGGATAGTCAACATGGCTTTGTGCATGGGAAATCATGTCTCACAAACTTGATTGAGCTTTTTGAAGAAGTAACAAAGAGGATTCATGAGGGCAGAGCAGTAGATGTGATCTATATGGACTTCAGTAAGGCATTCAACAAGGTTCCCCATGGGAGAATGGTTAGCAAGGTTAGATCTCATGGAATACAGGGAGAACTAGCCATTTGGATACAGAACTGGCTCGAAGGTAGAAGACAGAGGATGGTGGTGGAGGGTTGTTTTTCAGACTGGAGCCCTGTGACCAGTGGAGTGCCATTGGTATGCTTTCCTTTATTGGTCAGAATATTGAGTACAGGAATTGGGACGTCATGTTGTGGCTGCACAGGACATTGGTTAGGCCACTGTTGGAATATTGCGAGCAATTCTGGTCTCTTTCCTATCCGAAAGATGTTGTGAAACTTGAAAGGGTTCAGAAAAGATTTACAAGGATGTTGCCAGGGTTGGAGGATTTGAGCTATAGGGAGAGGCTGAACAAGCTGGGACTGCCTTCCTTGGAGCATCAGAGGCTGAAGGGTGACCTTATAGAGGTTTACAAAATTCTGAGGGGCATGGTTAGGGTAAATAGGCAAAGTCTTTTCCCTGGGGTTGGGGAATCCAGAACTAGATGGCATAGGTTTAGGGTGAGAGGGGAAATATATAAAAGAGACCTAAGGGGCAACTTTTTCTGGAAGAGTGTAGTACATGTATGGAATGAGCTGCCAGAGGATGTGGTGGAGGCTGGTACAATTGCAACATTTAAGAGGCATTTGGATGGGTATATGAATAGGAAGGGTTTGGAGGGATATGGGCTGGGTACTGGCAGGTGGGACTAGATTGGGTTGGGATATCTGGTCGGCATGGACGGGTTGGACTGAAGTGTTTGTTTCCATGCTGTAGAAATCTATGACTCTGTGACTTTAAGTCTGCAATATTTAGGAAATATGTACACTAATAAATTCAAGCGGTTCTTATGCATTCACAGCGAGCTATAACAACCTTCTGAAGATGATATTTGCTAATGCTTTGAGGCCAAGAAATTCCTTGTGTGTAACCACTTTTCATGTGAAACACCATGTAATTTAGCATTAATTCTTCCCACTTTATAGCAATACATCTTTGTTCTGTCATTATATATCTCTGGTCTAGATTGAGTCTACCGCTGTGCAGATCATGGTGTCTTCCAGATGGATTGGATTTTCTAGTAATCAACATAAAGATATGTTGACTGATCAAACTGGCTTAAAGCTGTGTACAATGAATTGAATGAACTACACTCCAATCTCTATTTTGGAAATGAAAACAAATGCATGCTTCATAGTGTTTAGGTTTTTTTTTAAGCATTTCATTTGAGATCCATTTCTTTTAATGAACAAAGATTATTGTCCTTACATACTGGCTCGTAGCAGAATAGTCTGAAAATACACAAGTCTTTCAGCAATAAGTAAGGCACAAGAGGTGAATACATTTAAAAATAGCTCAATACTTTATAAGAAACAGTGATGTACATAAGGCAATAAATCAGATGACTAATATGATGACTTACACTGCTGACAGGAAAGCTCAGAAAATTGCCAGTTCGGTTTGAAGGTGACTGCTGAAAGGGATTTCCAGTTAATTTGATCACTCGGCAGTGTTCTCAAGCAGAACCCCATGAGACCATGAATGCTGAGTCAGCTCTCGAAAGGAAGCACCTGATGTGCTATCTCAAGCTGGTAGCATGGTTTTTCCACCAAATGTATTTATTACTGGCTATGCTGCCAGTTTATCCACTTTTCTCAAGATGGTAGACAGTGAACGTATGGCTGGAAATGTTCTCACTGTTAAATTATAAATGCATTGGTGGCACAGATAAAGTTACAATATTAAATATCTTCACATTTAGTGTTAGACTACTAACCCAAAGACCCAGGTAATGTTCTGGGGATCCAGATTGAATCCCACCATGGCAGATTGTGGAATTTGGTTTCATTAAAAATTTGGAATTAAGAATCTAAGGATAACCATTAAGCACATCTGGCTCACTAAAGTGGGAAGGAAACTACTCTCCTTATCTGGTCTGGCCTACATGTGACTTTAGGCCCCAAGCAATATGGTTGACTCTTAACTGATCTCTGAAATGGCCTAGCAGAAAAGAAATGCAACCAGACAAATCACTCAGCATCCCATTGGGACTGGAAATGACAATGGCAAAAGGCAACTCTGAAGGGCTTTTGCCTGAAATGTGGATTTTCCTGCTCCTCAGATGCTGCCTGACCTGCTGTGCTTTTCCAGCACCACTCTAATCTAAACTCTGGTTTCCAGCACCTGCAGTCCTCACTTTTACCTACTCTGTCAACCCTGCAAAGACATCCATATGGAGGCTAATGCCAAAATTAAAAGAGCTGTTTCACAGGCAAGTCAAGCCTGAAAAAGTCATACTTATGGTATCATACCTTGCAGATAGTGTTGCAGACACCTGCATCACCATCCCTGGATATGTCCTATCCCACTGGCAGGTTAAATCCAGGAGAGATGATGTCACAATGGTCATTCAAGAGGGAGATCCTCAATAATAACTCCAGACACTGTGAAGTCTCATAATACTAGGTCAAACATGGGTGAGAGAACCTTCTGGTACCAGGTACTATCCTCTCACAGTTGAACAACATTTGGAAGATGCACTGAGGGTAGCAAGGGCACAAAATTAACTCTGGTTCGAGGGTTTCAATGCCCGCCATCAAAAGTGGCTTGGCAGCAACACTATTGAGTAAGGTGCACCATAGATGCTATATTGGCTTTGGGGCAGGTGGTGAGGGAATCAACAAGAGAGAAAGACATACTTAACCTCATCCTTACGAATCTGTCGGCTGAAGATGCATCTATCCATGACAGTATTGGTGACAGTGATCATTGCACAGTCCTTGTGCAGACAAAATCCTGCATTGACATTGATATTACCTTACATCATGTTGTGCATCACTGACGCAATGTTAAATGGGACAGAATTCACATAGATCTAGCAACTCAAGACTGGCCATCATGGAGAACCAGCCATGAGTTGCTGTGGACCAGCAGCAGCAGCAGGGCTGTAGTCCAACATATTCTGGAACCTCTCAGCCCAACATATCCCCCATTCTACCAAAATCATTGTTATAACGCTCTCCATTTCCTTTTATAACAGAATTATAATTTTTTTAATTTATCAGAAAAGATTGGGATTCTGCATAAATTTCATAATGCACACTAGCAACCTCCTTAGTTGTAACTTTAGTTTTGTGCTAACAATAGTGAACACAGCCTAAATAATATTTTTTAAAGTTTTGCGTTAAAATATTTTCATATACAGCCTTGCTGAATACTTTTTCACATTTAATGACTCATTGAGTTATTTGAAAGTGGAGCTATTATGAAAAAAAATTATAAATAGAGAGGATAATAGCAAAACAAATTGCTGTATATTTATACATGGTTCAATGTTTAACATGAAGACCAAAGTGAAAGAAACTGTATTCCAATTTGACACTTAAAACAGTAAACTAATGTTATTAATGCCTCATTAACTTTTTAATACATTTCTATGGGCATTTGGTAGACTTATGGTTATATTTAGAATGCCAGCTAATTGAGGTTAGATATTTTCCTTCATTAAAAAAAAGTTAATGAAAATGCTTTGACAAACAGCTATATCAACTACATTCATTATTTCCCCTGAAGCTAAACCCTTGACACAATACTGATTAGCTGATTAGAAAGCACAGGGAAAGACAATTCAGAAAATTGTTTAAATACCAGCTAGAAAGGAGAAAGACCAATTTATCCAACTGCAGTGCACCAGATCTTGCAGTAAATGTACAGGCCCTCCTGCCTGAGTTCATTAAATGCTTAAAGGGCTCTTATTTAAGTAAGGAGAAAGTGAGAACTGCAGACGCTGGAGATCAGAGCTGAAAATGTGTTGCTGGAAAAGCGCAGCAGGTCAGGCAGCATCCAAGGAACAGGAGAATCGACGTTTTGGGCATAAGCCCTTCTTCAGGAATGAGGAAAGTGTGCCCAGCAGGCTAAGCCTTGTAGAGGGAGGAAGAGAGCTTCTTCAAGGAAGGCATCCTTGTAAGAGGATTCGCAGTAGGTTAAAATCTTCGAGGAGAAAGTGATGCTGCCTGACCTGCTGCGCTTTTCCAGCAACACATTTTCAGCTCTGATCTCCAGCATCTGCAGTCCTCACTTTCTCCTCGAAGATTTTAACCTACTGCGAATCCTCTTACAAGGATGCCTTCCTTGAAGAAGATCTCTTCCTCCCTCTACAAGGCTTAGCCTGCTGGGCACACTTTCCTCATTCCTGAAGAAGGGCTTATGCCCAAAACGTCGATTCTCCTGTTCCTTGGATGCTGCCTGACCTGCTGCGCTTTTCCAGCAACACATTTTCAGCTCTTATTTAAGCAATCCTAGTTTTCTTTTCTTTTAAAGAAAGTCAGATGTACTCTGCTTGATGTAAGTATTCTTAATTGTGAAGGAAATTTAAAGGAAATATTTTTGCTCAAATAGCAAATGCAAAAGCCCTGACTGGATAATAGTTGAGTGCAGATAATAAGCTGCAAAGTGTAACTTGTCTCATTTAAGATCCACTTTCCGCTGGAACACCAGGGTGACCTGCATGCCACCTTGGGCGGTGGCTTCATTTGTCTTACGCTGGGATCAAACGAGGACAGGGTTGAGGAGCAAGTGTGTACTGTTGAATGCCAAAAATACAAAAGTGGATATGACAGTAAAGCATGTCATTTTATGTGAATTTTTATCAACAGATGTTTAAGAGGTAGTCTGCCTATTTGGTGGAAATAAAGTGGACAGGGTTTAAAATTTCCACAGTGATTTATCTGCTTCAATCCCACTGCTTTCCTATCATTTTAATCTGATCTTTTGTAAAGGCATGTTGTAAAATGAAAGGTGGGTAAATGTACCCTGACCAACCTTGATCAGTTTGCAATAACCCTTTTTTGATTTGATTTGATTCATTGTTGTCACACGTACCTGAGTACAGCAAAAAGTTTTGTTTGCAAGCAGTACAGGCAGATCATAATATACAAGGGCACACAGATTATAGGGTGTTTAGACAGAGACAATAGACAATAGGTGCAGGAGTAGGCCATTCAGCCCTTCGAGCCTGCACCACCATTCATTATTATCATGGCTGATCATCCACAATCAGTATCCTGTACCTGCCTTATCCCCATAACTCTTGATTCCACTATTTTTAAGAGCTCTATCCATCTCTTTCTTGGAAGTATCCAGAGATTTGGCCTCCACTGCCTTCTGGGGGCAGAGCATTCCATATATCCATCACTGTCTGGGTGAAGAAGTTTCTCCTCAACTCTGTACTAAATGGCCTATCCCTTATTTTTAAACTGTGTCCTCTGCTTCTGGACTCACCCAGTAGCAGAAAAATGCTTCCTGCCTCCAGGGTGTCCAATCCTTTAATAATCTTATACATCTCAATCAGATCCTCTCTCATCCTTCTAAACTCAAGTAAATACAAGCCCAGTCTCTCCAATCTTTCAACATATGATAGTCCTGCCATTCAAGGAATTGACCTCGTGAACCTACACTGCACGCCCTCAATAGCCAGAATGTCCTTCCTCAAATTTGGAGACCAAAACTACACACAATACTCCAGATTGTGTCTTACCAGAGCAAGACATACAAAGTTATGTCTACACAGGAGGTGCACAGAAGCAAGATCAACATTAGAATTGAAATTAGGGAGGCCCATTCAGCAGTCTAATAACAGCAGGGTTGAAGCTGTTCTTGAATCTATTGGTACGTGTGTTTAAACTTCTTTGCCTTCTGCCTGATGGAAGAGGTTGGAAGAGATTATAATCAGGGTGGGGCAGGTCTTTGATGATGTTGGCAGACTTTCCATGGTAACAAGAAGTGTAGATGGAGCCCATGGATGGGAGATTGGTTTGCATGATGGTCTGGGCTGTGTACACAACTTTCTGTAGTTTCTTACGGTCCTGGGCACAGCAGTTGCCATACCAGGCTGTTATACACCTGAATAGAATGCTTTCTATGGTGCATCTATAAAGGTTGGTCAGGGTTCCTCCCTAATTTCATGGGTTCCATCTATACTTCTTGGTACCATGGAAAGGCTGTCTGGGCAGAGTGACATTCTTCTATCCTCTCTCCTGCCAAAAATTCCCCTTGCAAATTAACCATAGCCCACGCTGTCCAGGCCTCACCATCATAATACTTCCGCACCCCATCTACAAGCCTGCTTTTCACATGCCCCTCTAAATGGGTCTTCCTTAACTTGACCCTGTCTCTCTTCTTCCTGCTTCTTGAGGGGTATATAATCATGTGTCTCTCCTTCCTGATTCATATTGCTTGCTGGGTACTCTCTATTATCTTTAGCCGCTTTCATGTAGTTTTCTCCTGGCAATATTGTCTGTAACAACTATCAGTCTGCCAGCTTCAAGTAGCTCGACTACAGTATATGTGGAGTGTAATATCATTTTCCCCAGTTGTGTCAAGGGGGAGGATGTCGTTAGTGTCCGAGTATTGTCCTGTCATAACCAGATCCATTTTACCTGCAGAGTATTCCACAGACCTGAACTTGTCACCTTATCTTTGTAGCAGTACTGCAGAATGATTGCCCTTGCTTTCACTGCAAAGAGGTGGAAGGGCTTTTTCAGGTCCGTGAGTCCTAGCAATGGTACAGAGGCCAGTGTCTGTTTGATTTTGACAAGGGCTATCTCTTGCTCAGGTCCCCATTCAATGTTCTCTGAGCTGGCTAGCTCTCCCCTCCCTCTCCCCCACCTCGACCCCAACTTTTCATAAGGTCTTGCAAGGGTCTGGCTAGTTCGCTGTAATTTTCTACAAAGTTCCTGCTATAGTTAAATAGTCCTAAAACTTGTCTTATCCTTTTAACAGTAACCTTTCTTCATATCCAATAATGCCACCTGACTGAAGTGACCATGATGTCACCTGCTTTTTTTTTCCGTTAATCTATTTATATAATTTGCCCTATAATTCAGTATATTCCAGATTTAGGTTCCTTAATTTGTGTTTTTTTATCCTCCAGTTTCCTATCAGCAGATCACTTTTCTCCCGTGGTTCCCTTACCACAAACTCCTATACCACCTGAGTCTAGCTCAGCTTTCTTTTTCACATGCACTAATTTTCCTAACACATTACAATTTCACCTACTGGTTTAGTCATACAAATGTCTGAGGTGGGGGAATTTGTATATCACCCAAAGGGCTCTTTCACTCAATCCATTATTACTCCTCCTAGAATCCATATTCTTTTATTTTTGTAGCATTTTGACATAATATCCAATCACACTTCTGACTTTGATTGCAAATCTTCTGATAATCCTTTCACTAATACTACTTTCATAGTTCTAAAGTCAGTTTTTCTATGGATTTTGTGTCAGTGTCTTATCATTTAAACTATGTTTTTGTGTTTTCCCAAGCCACACTAATCCTTTTATCAAGTAAGTGTAAATGTCGAAGACCCAGTCTTCAGTGCATGATTTTGTACCACCTCATGTTTGTTACCTCCGAGATAACATTCACTTTTGCACACTTAGATCAGTGTCCCAAGGCCATGTCACACATTCTTGACTCCCACATGATCTTATCAAATGATCTATGAGGTTTACTTACCTCTCCACTTATGATACCAATGCCTCGGGTAGTGGCTTGATCACCAACTCAATATCTCTTATAAAGAAAGACAAAGACACAAACATCAAGAGAAAACTATCAGTTTGGTGCTGTCAATTCAACTTCCTTTTCACTAAACTGCATTTTAACTTCAATTGCCATTTCAACCCAGTGTTCTAAATTTTTTGTCTTCTGCCACCAGTCTCCACCCGTAATTACTTTATCTCATCTAATTTTGCAACTTAACTATCAAATTTCAGGGATCTGGAGAGATTTGTAGTCCATGGAACATAATCTTATAACATTTTAAAATAGAAGTCATTCCTGTGTGGTTCAGGCACAACATACATTGTTTGTTCTTTCTCTAAGATGGCCTACATTTTTAAGAAGTTACTTAATATCTGATATATCATCATGTAAATTTGACCAAATTCAACATTCTGTTTAGTCCCTTAAATTCACTAACCATTTTCATGCATTAAACCACTAAGACTGTGTGCATGCTCTTTATTATTTCCCTTTAAATTTTCAGGTGACTATTCCATTTAAATGTTTCAGAATCCCAGTGCATGTGAGTCTTAATATAGTTTTTGTCATGATGTGCTTAACCATACCCAGGCTCAGTGGTTTTGAGATTCCTAACATTTACTACAATTAATATTCCCACAGTACTTCCCCGACACTGAAATGCGTGATTGATGAATGGCTTGATGGGTTGAGGATGCCTCATCCATCACTGTGTTGTGACACTGAATGTCTGCAAACGAGTTCAGCCTTCTGTGTCTCCAATTTCTAAAAAAAAACAAACAAGGTCCATCTATTCCATGTCAAGCAGAATGGGTTAATTGGTATTAAGCTAATACAGGTTCCAAAAAAGAGGGTGGGTGTAAACTCCTGCATGTAATTCCTTCATCCATCTCTCCTCCTCCTTGAAGGAAGAAAAGCCCACCCTTTGGTTAAATTTGCCTTTCCTAAACTCCCTGCACACAGGGAGTTGCATTTTCAACATTCTATTGTCCCTATCACTTGTATATTAACAATGAGTCAATCTTGTCATCTCGAATTAAAGATTCACTCAGAATTTGGAAGTTTACTCTGGTCAGAAAATGAAATTCCAAACATGATTATTTCTGGAATTAAAATTTACTCAAGTCCAAAGACAACACGGAGCCAATTCCAAAAGGTAAATTCTTACCAAGCTTTACAAACCAAATTTTTGAACCAACATTTCACAGATTTTTGCTTTACACAACTGCTGATGATTTCTTAAAAGGTCTTTACATTAACCATACATGTTCCACAATGACACAGGCACACAGCACACTTTCAAATCACCATATATTCCCAAAATGCAAACTAACTTCGAAGTATTCCCAGGTCTTGAGCTTCAGGGAACAAAAACACACAAATTATATGACTGTGTTGCGACGGTTTTAGAACTTTGAAAAACACAGTTAAAACAACGGCACTTTTAAAAGGGAGAAAAACATACAAAGACAGCGAGCACATGGTCAGTGAGGGAGAGAGAGAAAGAAACCCACACTGCTAACTGACGCAGCAGTGAATTTGCGCAGTTACTACCTTTGCAGTTTGAATTCATGTCTCGTTGAAAATCGGAGTGTGTCGAAGAAAACTTAACAAATAGCGAAATTCACAACTGATCTTGGAGGAACCTGTTTGGGAGAGGTCACAGCCCAGAAACAGATAAGTGAATAGTTTTAAGGAAAGCCTTGCTGTAAATCTACAATAGTGAGTAAAGTGGGTTCTTTCTTGATTATATGTTTTTATTGGGATCTGTCTCTTGATTAAATGTTAAAAATATAAAAGATAAGTATTAAGTTAGTCCGGAGCAGTGTTTTGTAGAGCAATAATGATGCTAGTTTCTGGGTCTGTAGATTGGAAGGACCAAAATGGCCTTTAGTAGAGTGATATGTTCTTCTTGTCGGAGTTGGGTGTTTCAGGAAAGTTTAAGGATTACTGACAATTCTATCTGCAATAAATGTCATTGGTTGTGAATCCTATCAGATTAAATGGATCGGCTGGAGTGACAGTTAAAGGTAATAAGAAATTTAAAAGAGCAGGGCGTGTGATGGATGGTAGTTATAGGAAGGGAAAAAAGACGCAGATGCAGGTAGGTGGGTTTACTGCAAGAAAGGTAGGAGAGGTAGACGGGTAGTACAGGAGTCTTCTGTGGCTATCCACATTTCAAACATGCATGCTGTTTTGGAAAATGTAGGGTGCAATGGATGTTCAGGGGAATGTAGCATGAACAGCCAAGTTTCTGGCAAAAAGGCTGGCCCTAATGCAATGAGGGGTATGTTGGTTTCTAAGAGATCAATTGTGTTAGGGGACTCTCTAAGTCCAAGGTACAGACAGACATTTCTGTGGCCAGCAGCAAAAAATTGGAATGTTGTGTTGCCTCCCTGGTGTCAGGATCAAGGATGTCTCAGAGAGGGTGCAGAATGTTCTCAAGGAGGAGAGGGACCAGCAGGAGGTCATTGTTTATATTGGAACCAATAACATAGGAAGGCAAAAGGATAAGATTCTGAAGGTAGAATATAGTGAGTTAGGCAGGAATTTGAAAAGAAGATCCTTGAGAGTAGTTATATCTGGATTACTCCTGCTGCTGTGAGCTAGTGAGGGTAGGAATAGGTGGATAGAGCAGATGAATGCATGGCTGAGGAGCTGGTGTATGGGAGAAGGATTCACATTTTTGGATCATTGGAATCGCTTCTGAGGTCGAAGTGACCTGTACAAGAAGGATGGGTTGCACCTGAATTGGAAGGGGTCTAATATACTGGCAAGGACATTTGCTAGAGCTGTTCAGGAGGGTTTAAACCTATAAGATGGGGGGGGGATCCCTGGAAGATACTGAGGAAGGAGATCAATCTGAGACTGGTACAGTTGGGAGCGAGTCAAACAGCCAGGCTAGGCAGGGACAAAGATGAGAACATGACTGATAAATGTAACTGCATTTATTTCAATACAAGAGGCCTAACAGGGAAGGTAGATGAACTCAGGGCATGGTTAGGAATGTGAGATTTGGATATCATAGCAATTACAGAAACATGGCTCAGGGATGGACAGGACTGGCAGCTTAATGTTCCAGGATACAAATGCTACAGGAAGGATAGAAAGGGAGGCAGAGAGGAGGGGGAGTGGCTTTTTTGGTAAGGTATAGCATTACATCTGTACGTAAGAAGGATATTCCTGGAAATACATCCAGGGAAGTTATTTGGGTGGAACTGAGAAATAAGAAAGGGATGATCACCTTATTGGGATTGTATTTATAGACCCCCTAATAGTCCGTGATAAATTGAGATTTCAGTTATCTGTAAGAATATTAGGGTGGTAATGGTAGGGGATTTTAACTTTCCAAACATAGACTGAGACTGCCATAGTATTAAGGGTTTAGATGGAGAGGAATTTGTTAAGAGTGTATAAGAAAAATTTCTGATTCAGTATGTGGACGTACCTACTAGAGAAGGTGCAAAACTTGACCTACTCTTGGGAAATAAGGCAGAGCAGGTGACTGAGGTGTTAGTGGGGGAGCACTTTGAGGCCAGTGACGATAATTCTATTAGCTTTAAAATAGTGGTGGAAATAGATAGACCAGATCAAGCAGTTGAAGTTCTAAATTGGAGAAAGGCTAATTTTGATGGTATTAGGCAAGAACTTTCAAAAGCTGATTGGGGGCAGATGTTCGCAGGTATATGGACGGCAGGAAAATGGGAAGCCTTCAGAAATGAGATAATGAGAGTCCAGAGAGAGTTTATTTCTGTTTGGATGAAAAGAAAGGCTGGTAGGTATAGGGAATGCTGGATGACGAAAGAAATTGAGGCTTTGGTTAAGAAAAAGAAGGAAGCATATGTAAGGTATAGACAGGATAGATTGAGTGACTCCTTCAAAGAGTATAAAGGCAGTAGGAATATACTTAAGAGGGAAATCAGGAGGGCAAAGAAGGGACATGAGATAGTTTTGGCAAAGAGGGTTAAGGCAAATAGGGTCTAAAGAGTTTTTATAGATACATTAAGGACAAAAGGGTAACTAGGGAGAGAATAGGGCCCCTCAAAGATCAAGAAGAAGGACTTTGTATGGAGCCGCAGAAAATAGGGGAGCTATAAACAAGTATTTTGCATTGTTGTTTACAGTGGAGAAGGATTTGGAAGATATAGAATGTGGAGAAATAGATGGTGACATCTTGAAAAATGTTTATTACAGAAGAGGAAATTCTGGATGTCTTGAATGGTGAATAAATTCCCATGACCTGATCAGGTGTACCCTAGAACTCTGTGGGTAACTAGAGAAGTGATTGCTGGGCCTCTTGCTGAGATATTTGTATCATCGATAGTCACAGGTGAGGTGCCAGAAGACTGGAGTTTGGCTAATGTGGTACCATTAGTTAAGAAAGGTGGAAAGGACAAGCCAGGGAACTATAGAACGATGAGCCTGACGTCAGTGTTGTTGGAGGGAATCCTGAGGAACAGGATTTACATGTATTTGGAAAGGCAAGGACTGATTCCGGATAGTCAACATGGCTTTGTGCATGGGAAATCATGTCTCATGAACTTGATTGAGTTTTTTGAAGAAGTAACGAAGAGGATTGAAGAGGGCAGAGCAGTGGACATGATCTTTATGGACTTCAGTAAGGCGTTCGACAAGGTTCCCCAGGGGAGACTGGTTAGCAAGGTTAGATCTCATGGAATACAGGGAGAACTAGCCATTTGGATACAGAACTGGGTCAAAGGTAGAAGACAGGGTGGTGGTGGAGGGTTGTTTTTCAGACTGGAGGCCTGTGACCAGTGGAGTGCCACAAGGATCGGTGCTGGGTCCTCTACTTTTCATCATTTATATAAATGATTTGGATAAGAACATAGGAGGTATAGTTCGTAAGTTTGCAGATGACACCAAAATTGGAGGTGTCGTGGACAGTGAAGAGGGTTACCTCGAATTACAATGGGATCTTGATCAAATAGGCCAATGGGCTGAGGAGTGGCAGGTGGAGTTTAATTTAGCTAAATGTGAGGTGCTGCATTTTGGAAAAGTAAATCAGGGCAGGACTTATACACTTAATGATAAGGTCCTATGGAGTGTTGCTGAACAAAGAGTCTTTGGAGTGCAAGTTCATAGCTCCTTGGAAGCAGAGTCGCAGCTAGATAGGATAATGAAGAGGGCGTTTGGTATGCCTTCCTTTATCGGTCAGAGCATTGAGTATAGGAGTTGCGAGGTCATGTTGCAGCTGTACAGGATGTTGGTGAGGCCACTTTTGAAATATTGCGTGCAATTCTGGTCTCCTTCCTATTCTAAGGATATTGTGAAACTTAAGAGTCCAGAAAAGATTTACAAGGATGTTGCCAGGGTTGGAGGTTTTGAGCTACAGGGAGAGGTTGAATAGGCTGTGGCTGTTTTCCCTGGAGCGTCGGAGGTTAAGGGGTGACCTCAAAGAGGCTAATAAAATCATGAGGGGCATGGATAAAACAAATACACAAAATCTGTTCCCTGGGATGGGGGAGCCCAGAACTAGAAGGCATAGGTTTAGAGTGAGAGGGGAGAGATATAAAAGGGACCTAACGGGCAACTTTTTCACACAGAGGGTGGTGCATGTATGGAATGAGCTGCCAGAGGAAGTGGTGGACGCTGGTACAATTGCAACATTTAAAAGGTGTCTAGAGGGGTATATAAATAGGAAAGGTTTAGAATAATATGGACAAAGTGCTGGCAAATGGGACGAGATTAGGTTGGGATATCTGGTTGGCATGGATGAGTTAGACTGATCTGATTCTGTGCTATACATCTCTATGACTTTGTGACTCTGTGATATTTTGCAACCAACAAACCAGACCACAAAGAATTAACATTTCTCCAAGGTTCAGTGCTTTTGCACAAAGCAGAAATCTAGCCTCCAACTCTCTCTTTTTTCCATTTATAACTGTCCCCATCCTTTCTGGGATCCTAATTGTGCTACAGACGTGAATGCAGAGTCTGTTGCATTCCACCTGGAATATGGAAAGTCCCTGGAGCATCTGGTTGCTTTTCCCTTCCTATACACATTTTTCCAAATCCCATCCTTGTCACCAAAAATGTCTTGGATCACAGGGGGCATCCAAGCAGTTCTTTTCAGATTCAGTTACATGGGTTGAGAAAAGACTCAACAATAGCAATTTGCTTAAACATGAACATTTATTGAGTAATAATAAAAGATGGAAAGGAAGAAAGAATAAAAAACTGAACTACGAACATCTATAAGTAATTTAAAAATGGAAAAGAAAGCAATGAGCCTCACACCCTCCTGCAAGTCAGGGACTCCTTGATTGATGGTCGGTCTGGAGGTTAAAGTTTGTTCCTGGTGCCATTCACGATCCTGGTCTGAGATGAGGTCCAATGAGTTGGAATTCTCTCTCTCTCTTATACAGTGAAATGAACAGCCCATACAGAAAACAGGACAGCAAAGCAACTTTGATTACGCCATATAAGGCACATTCAGGAATGTTCACAGGGCTCATTCAAGGTCATGCAGCTGTGGAATGTTAGCTCTCCAGCCCATTCTACACACGACATTGAAGGAATGGCAGTATACTTCCAAGCCAGGATGATAAGTGACTTGGAAGGTGATGGTATTCTCATGCATCTGCTGCCATTGTCCTTCTAGATGGAAGTGGTCATGTGTTTGGAATGTGTTATCTGAGGAACGTTGGCAAATTTCTGTAGTGCATCTTGTAGATAGTATACACTACTGCTGCAGAATGTCAGTGGTGGTTGCTTGTGCATGTGGTGCCAATCAAGGTGGCTGCTTTGTCCTGGATGGTGTCAAGCTTGCCGAGTATTGTTGAAGCGGCCCCCATGCAGGTAAGTGGGACTACTCCACCACAGTGCCGTCTTGTGCTTTGTGGATGGTGTAGAGGCTTTTGGGAATCAGGAGGAGAGTTACTCATTGCAGTATTCCTAACCTTTGACCTGTACTTGTATCTATGTGGTGAGCTGAGTTCAGTTTCTGGTCAATGGTAACCTCTAGGATATTGATAGTCAGGGATTCCATGATGATAATGACCGAATGTCAAGGGTCAATGGTTGGATTGTCTCTTCTTCAAGATGGTCATTGCCTGACATTTGTCGGGCATGAATATTAGTTGTCACTTTTCATCCACGTTTGGATGTTGTCCAGATCTTGTTGTATTTGGATTTGAAGTGCTTTCATATCTGAGGAGTCATGAATGGTGCTGAACAATGTGCGTGATGGTGTCATCAAAATGTGTAAGCTGTTATGATCACTTTTGATGGTATTACCAGATAAATCAGATACCAGTCAGGAATCTGGCCTGGTAGATCATAATTTTCTTTGTTTTGCTCTGAATGACGTGGTCTTCTGCTGAAACATAAACACACAATGCTGGAGGTTTTGCTTTAACAACAAAACTGAAGCTTATTACAAAACCAGCAACAACATAGTAGAATAACTGGAACTATCTGCTTGTAATACAAAATCAAAGGTTTAAATACACAGTAAAGGTATAATTCCTTAATCCAAAAACATCCTTTATAAATTGAAAAGACAAAACAGCTTCATTATAATGCCCAAAACACCCTGGTACACTTCACAAAATGGCATTCCTAGTATAGTACTCAAAATACCCCGAATGTAATACTCACACCAGTATCTCTGTATCTAACACCACAGTCGGTTAAAGTCACATGGGATTTAAAATGTTAAACTGGAACTGCAATAACTTCTTCCTGGAGTGACTACACAACTGGGTTTCAATGTAGTCTGCTTACCTACCCACTTCTGGGTTTTATCCAACAATTCTCATCGGGGACTATCACTAACTTTTCACTCCAGGTTAATCTAATTCCCTAAACCAATCATTCCCTTCACAGGAATGCTGATCTATATGGCCATCCTGTTCCAAGATGGAATTTGGAATTGTATTCTAGCTCCCTGCCTGCCCCCCCCCCCCCCCCCCAAATTTGTAAGGAGATCTCAGATATCTGTAAGAATAATAGGATTCCAATGATGGGGTGTTTTAACTTTCCAAATATAGACTGGGACTGCCATGGTTTTAAGGGCTGAGATATAGAGGAATTTGTGACGTGTGTACAAGAACATTTTCTTATTCAATATGTTAACGAACCTACTAGAGAAGGAGGAAAACCTGACCTTCTATAGGTAGTAGATCCTTTATCCGAACATCCAAAAACCGAAAAGCTCCGAAATCTGAAGTTTTTTTAAAAATTTGTTTCTCATTAACAAGGTTGTTTGGCGAGCAGTTAACCCAAGTCGACACCCACTCAATGCGTGTCACTCAGATACAACGTGGGAGGGGGGCTGGGTGTGGCCAAGCACATTCTTTCTTAGAATTCTGCTCTTCCAGTAAGACTTTTTAAAATTTCACCATTAAACGGTCACTTATTCTGAAAACCAAAAAATTCCAAATTCCAAAAAACAGCTGGTCCCAAGTATTTTGGATAAAGGATTTCCTACCTGTATTAGGAAATAACACAGGAATGTGACTGAGGTGTCAGTGGGGGAGGACTTTGGGGCCAATGATTCATAATTCTATTCATTTTAAAATAGTTATGGAAAAGATTGACCTGGTCTAAAAGTTAAAGTTCTAAATTGGAGGAAGGCCAATTTTGACAGCATTAGCAAGTTTTGAGAAGATTTGTAGCTCGGGTTGAGGTTCTGGATGTAAGTTTGCTTGCTGAGCTAGAAAGTTAGTTTTCAGATGTTTCACCACCATATTAGATAACATCTTCAGTGAGCCTTTGGATGAAGCACTGGTTATGTAGCCCGCTTTCTATTTATATATTTGGAGTTCCTAGGATTGGTGATGACATTTTCTGTGGTGATATCATTTCCTATTCCTTACCTCTGGGGGTGGTAAATGGGATCCAAGTCAATATGTTGGTTGATGGAGTTCCAGTTGGAATGCCATATTCCTAGGAATTCTAACCCAACCCAAGGAAACCCAAGGAAACCCAAACATATAAATTGAAAGTGGGCTACACTACCAGTGCTTCATCCGAAGGTTCATTGAAAATGTTACTTAGTATAGTGGTGAAACATCTGAAAACTAACTTTCCAGCTCAGCGAGCAAATCTACATCCATTTGACAGCATTAGTCAAGAACATTAAAAAATTGTAGAGAGAGGCTATTCACAGGTAAAGGGGCAATTGTAAAGTGGGAGGCCTTAAAAAATGGGATAATAAGAGTCCAGAGGCAGTATGTTCCTATTAGTGGTATCGGGAATGCTATATGACTACAGAAAGTGATGTTCTAGTCAAGAAAAAGGAAGCATATGGCAGATATAGACAGCTGGGATTGAATGAATCTCTCAAAGAGTATAAGGGCAGTAGGAGTATACTCAAGAGATAAATCAAGAGGACAAAAAGGGGACATGCAATAGCTTTGGCAAATAGGGTTAAGGAGAATCCAAAGAGATTCTGCGAACACATTAATGGCAAAAGAATAACTAGGTAGAGAATAGGATCAACAAGACTGTCTAAGTGTGGAAACACAGGAGGCGGGTGAGATACTAAACAAGTATTTTGCGTCAGTATTTACTGTGGAGAAGGATATGGAAGCTAAAGAACTTGGAAAGATAAACAGGAATACTTTAAAAAGTGTCCATATTATAGAGGAGGAGGTGTTGGACATCTTAAAATGCATAAAGATGGATAAATCCCTGGGACCTGATCAGGTGTATCCCAGATCTTTATGGGAAGCTAGGGAAGGAATTGTTAGGCACCTTGCTGAGAAATGTTATCGTTGACAGCAATGGATGAAGTGCTGGAAGACTGGAGGGAGGTTAATGTGGTGTCATTATTTTAAAAAGGTGATAAAGAAAAACTAGGGAACTTTAGACCATTGAGCCTGATGTCAGAAATGTGTACGTTGTTGGAAGGAATCCTGAGGGACAGTATTTACATGTATTTGGAGAGGCAAGGACTGATTAGAGATAGTCAACATGGCTTTGTGCGTGGGAAATCATGTCTTACTAATTTGATTGAGTTTTTGGAAGATGTGACAAAGAAGATTGATGAAGGCAGAGCTGTGGACATTGTCTACATAGATTTCAGCAAGGCGTTAGACAAGGTTCCAAATGGTACTCTGGTTAGCAAGGTTAGATCACATGGAATTCAGGGACAGTTAGCCATTTGGATACAAAATTGTCTTGCGGATAGGAGACAGAGGGGGGTGGTGGAGGGTTGCTCTTCAGACTGGAGGCCTGTGACTACCAGTGTACTGCAAGTACTGCTGTTGAGTCCACTGCTTTTTGTCATCTATATAAATGATTTGGATGTGAATATGAGAGGTATGGTTAGTAAGTTTGCAGATGACACCAAAATTGGTGATGTAGTGGACAGTGAAGAAGGTTACCTCACAGTACAATGGGACCTTGATCAGATCGGCCAATAGCAGGATGGTGAAGAAAGCATTTGGTATACCTGCCTTTATTAGTCAGTACATTGAGTTTGGAGTTGTGATGTCATATTGCAGCTGTCCAGTGTGTTATTTAGGCCACATTTGCAATATTGTGTTCAATTCTGGTCTCCCTGCTATAGGAAAGATGTTGTTAAACTTGAAAGGGTGTAAAAAAGATTTACAAGCATGTTGCCAAAGTTGGAGGGTTTGAGTTAATGGGAGAAGCTGACCAGGCTGGGGCTGTTTTGCTGAGCATTCAAGGCTGAGGGGTGACCTTATTGTAGTTTAAAAAATTATGAGGAGCATGAATAGAATGAATAGCCAAGGTCTTTTTCCCAAGGTAGGAGAGTTCCAAACTAGAGGGCATAGGTTTAAGGTGAGAGGAAAGGTATAAGAGGGACATGAGGGCAACGTTTTCATGCAGAGGGTGGTCCATGTATGGAATGAGCTGTCAGAGAAAGTGGTGGAGGTGGATACAAATACAATATTTAAAAGGTATCTAGATAGATACATGAATAAAAAGGGTTTAGAGAGATCTGGGCCAAATGCTGGCAAATGGGACTAGATTAATTTAGGATATCTGGTCAGCATGGACGAGTTAGATCAAAGAGTCTGTTTCCATTCTACTTTATAACTCTAAGATCTTTACAGAATTAAAAACATGGCCCAAGAGAAACTACAAGTCTCTGTTATGAGTGTTTCCCTTAACCTTTGAAACAAAACAAATTCTAGGACTGTTGAATAAACTTTGTGGTTCCATTATTCACCACACTGAGTCACATTCAATCTAAAGTAAACTAAAGTCCGCTCGTGTCCAAATACATTTACTCTACAGCCAGGCTTCAAATCTGTTTTTAAATATAATCACAATGGTTACAGAAATACAAGTTAACTATTAATTGTAGACATGCAGAAAGTCCCATCAATCACTAACTCAAGAACAGATCCAAACTTTCCCTAAATAACATTAAAAGATTATACATATAAATTCCACATTTTACATCGCACTATAATAACTGAAGGCCCATGGAATGAAGCCACTATGGCCCCTATCACATTACAACAGGACCCTAAATCAGGGGGCATCCGAAAGGAAGGCTCACTTTATCTCTTTGTTTGATGTCCTTGTGGGGACTAGACAGCACTCCTCCTTTTCATTGTCTGCAAGAAAACTTCAGGCTTGCCAGTCCTGTGCCATTCGATTAGGGCTGATATGTTTCTCAGACGATTTTCCTGCTTTCTCTATAACCCTTCTATCTCTATCTTAAATACACTCAATGACTTGGTCTCCACAGCTTTCAATGAGAATGAGCTCCAAATTCACCACCCTCAGGCTGAAAACATTCTTCATTATCTCAATTCTGAAGGATCATGCCTTCACTCTGAGACTGTGCCCTCTGCTCTTAGCCTAGTGGAAAAATCTTCTCCATTTCCACTCTAACCAAGTTTCTCAGTATTCTGTAAGTTTCAATGAGATCCCCCGACCCCAGTCCACCTCCACCCACCAGACTAATCTCAAAACTCCTAGACCTAGGTCTCAGTTCCTCCCTCTGCAACTAGATCCTCAGCTTTCTGACTCACAGACTGCAATCAGTGAAGATAGACAATAGCACTTTCTCCATGATAATCCGCAACACTGACACCCCGCAAGAATGCATACTCAACCCTCTACTGTAACCGCTTTGCAGCCATGACTATGTAGCCAAATGTTATATGAACGCCATCAACAAGTTTACTGCTGACACAACCACTGTAGGCCTATTTTCAAATAATAATCAGTCTGTATACAAGAATGAGACAGAGTGCTTGGTGTTGTGGTAAAATGATAATAATCTCTGTCTCAATGTCAGCAAAACAAAAGAACTGACCATTGACTTCAGGAAGAAAGAAGGAGGACACCCCCCTATCTACATCAACAGAATGGAAGTTAAGAGGGTTGGGAGCATCAATTTCTTAGGAGTGACAATAACCAAAAATCTGTCATGGACCTCCCAAATTGATACAACAGTCAAGAAGGCATAGCAATGCATCTTCTTCTGCAGGTAAGTTAAGAAAAGCTTGCATGTCCGTAATGCCCCGCACCAACTTTTACAGTTGCACCATAGAAAGCATTCTACCTGGGTGTATAATGATCTGGTACAGCAACTGCTTTGCCCAGGATGATAAGAAACTACAGAAAGTTGTGTGAACAGCCCAGACCATCACAGAAATTAACCTCCCATCCATGGACTCCATCTACACTTCTCATTGCTGCAGAAAGGCTGCCAATAGCATCAAATACCCCTCCCCCACCCAGGTAATACTCGCATCCAACCTCTTCCATCAGGCAGAAGATAGAGAAGCTTGGACACACACACCAACAGATTGAAGAACTGCTATTTCCCTAATGTTATGAGACTGCTGAATGGATCTCCCTAATTTCAAATCTAATGTTGATCTTGCTTTGTGCACCTCCTGTGCAGTTGTAACCTATATGCCTCGCTCTGTCTAACCACCCTATGATCTGTATGTTTTTGTTTATTAGGATTTGCCTGTACTGTTTGCAAACCAAACCTTTTCACTGTACTTAGGTACATGGGACAACAACAAATCAAATCAAATCATGTCCTTCTAAACGCCAATGAGTTCAGACCCAGAGTCCTCAGCTGCTCCTCATATGACAAGCCTTTCATCCCTCATTGTCTGGACATCCTCCAAGGCATATCCTTCCTTCAGAGGACCTAAAACTGCTCACAATATTACAGATGTGGTCAATACAACCTGCTGAAGCAGGTATTCTAGCCCTCTGGAAATTAATGCTAATGTTGCATTTGCCTTCCTAACTGCCAGCTGAACCTGCATGTTAACTTTAAGAGATTTCTAAACTCGGACTCTGAAGTCATTTTATGCTTCAGATTTCTGAAACCTTTCCCTTTTTCGAAAATAGTCAATGTCTCTATTCTTCTGACCAAAGTGCATAACCTCACAGTTTCACGCATTGTATTCCATGAGCCACTTCTTTGCCCATTCACTTAGCCTGTCCAAGTCCTTCTGCAGCCTCCCACTTGCTCAACACTACCTGTCATTCCATCTATCTTTGTGTCATTTGAAAACTTAGCAACTATGCCTTCAGTTCCTTCATCCAGATCATTGTAGAAGGTATTTTCCATTCATACACTTGCAAATAATTTGCTTTGACGTGGTTTACAGTCAAGTTGAATACCATTTGAATTGTATTGGAATAAAGAAAGTATCATTATGCATACATACAGACTCATTTAACTGTAATCCCAAATCATTGGAATATAGCTCTTACGCGTTTAAACAAATATCAATTGGGTGTTTCTAACAAGTTCATTTTATTTTATAAAACACAATTTCATAATAGCATGAATGAGGTTTTAAGTGGCAGTGACCACATGGATTGCCTGCTATGACTGGACAAGGTGACTAGTTAGAAGGCATTTTTGGAAGGACATCAATAATGGGCATAGATTAGCTGACTGGCATAAGGCAGAGAGTGGGGCTAAAGGGGTCTTTTTCAGGATGGCAGCCAGTGGATAGTGAAGTTCCACAGGGATCAGAGCCAGGACCACAACTATTCACACTCTACATCAATAGCAATGAATCAAAACAAACAACTAGGTGGAGACAAACTATTAGACATCATCATTTGGACAATGGGACTCAGGTTATAAAAGGAATGTGCTCAGACATAATCTTATCGAGTAAGATCAGCAAAACTGGAATACATTAGTATTTGGGCAACTGGTTGGGTAGAAAGAGGAGATCTTGTTCCTGAGGAAGGATCACTCGATCCAAAACACTAACTCTGTTTTCTCCCTGCAGATGCTGTTAGTCCTGCTGAGTTTCTCCAGCAATTTCTGTTTGTTTGAGAAACAGAAAGTCGTATGACAAGCCAACTGCCTCCCTGCAAGCTTTAGCACATATTTTGACTGCAGACTATCTCAAGCTGGGCAGATTCCATTTTCTCATGGATGGGATGATAACTACTCTCTCATTGCACTAAGTCATGGTTCATAAAACACCTGCAAGTGTTACGTAGCTGGAATTCTATCAGTGGTCCTCCTGTTCCAAACAGTCTCATCTGTGTGCAAATATTGTACACAAGTTCAGTCTATGTCTCTTTTTCCCCAGTAACATAATGGAGCAGGAATTGGAGACTGTTCTTGCTTCAAAGACAAACTCAGTTTTGGTACAGAACCTGGCTGCTGCTCTTCGGAGCTCTGAAATATTGTGGATTGAGTCCATTTACAAAAAGCTATGCACCTACTTTGCCAACATGATAAATCCCACTGAGCCAAAACCTGCACTTTCTCCTCTTAAGCTAAGAGCTTGTCAAAAGTGAGTTGATGACAGATGACCATTTCCAATGATGCACTCACAGACCTTGAAAGTTTTTGTAGTACTTTTGATTAATATTTCAACTTTGAATGTTCCACCTGCCTTATGACTTTATTGTGCCCGCCTCTGTGAAGTATTTCTCCCTCTTTTCTTCCTACAGCTTGCTTTGGCTTGTTATCTACCCTCCAAATACTACAGTGCACTGGTCTTTGTACCGGTTCAGCACTACTAGCATCTCTGAGGCAACTAACATGCTGAAGATGTCAGATCCTGAGTAGGGTCATTCTCTCTTCCTGTTTTTTTCTCTTTTCCGTCTCTTGACCTTGACAATTCAGGTGCTACAGACAGAGATACTAAGAAAAGCTCAACCCAACACTTTCTGAGGGATTTTTTTTGTGCGTGTAGGTGTGCCTGCGTGTGTATATGGGTGTGTGTGTATGTCTGTTGGTCAATAAAATGCTATAGAACATTTTTTCTTTTAAAACTCAGGAAAACTTCTCTGACTTCACATTTACGATCACAGCATGTAAACAGTTAAACACACAGTCATTCCCTTCAAAACCCATTGTGATCGAATGAGGAGTGAAAAAAGAGAGGGATAAGTCACCTACTCCTTTTCTTCTCATAATAATGCCCAGTGGGCTTGCAATTGGTTCCCACTAGGATGAAGGATGGAACTTAAAATCAGGCCTCACTTTGCAGAGGGCCAAATTATTTACTGTATGCAGCAAATCTGTGGAAACACGAGGCTGTAGTCAAACATAGGTTTGGATTTTCTTTTAATTGGTTCACAGGATGTGGGCATTACTGCAGGGTCAGCATTTATTACCCATCTGTAAATGCCCTTGAGAAGGTGGTGGTGAGCTGCCTTCTTGAACAAATGCAGTTTTTGGTGTTAGAACAACCATAGTGCTGATAGGGAGGGAATTACAGTATTTTGATCAAATGTCAATGAAGGACTAGCAATATAATATGTTCCCATGCATCTTTAGATTACATTATTATTACATTACAGTGTGGAAACAGGCCCTTCGGCTCAACAAGTCCACACCAACCCGCCGAAGCGTAACCCACTCATACCCTTACATTTACCCCTTACCTAATACTACGGGCAATTTAGCATGGCCAATTCACCTGACCTGCACATCTTTGGACTGTGGGAGGAAACCGGAGCTCCCGGAGGAAACCCACGCAGACACGGGGAGAACGTGCAAACTCCACACAGTCAGTCGCCTGAGGCGGGAATTGAACCCGGGTCTCTGGCGCTGTGAGGCAGCAGTGCTAGCCACCGTGCCGCCCACAGCATGTAAACAGTTAAACACACAGTCATTCCAATCAAAACCCGTTGTGATCGAATGAGGAGTGAAAAAAGAGGGGGATAAGTCACCTACACCTTTTCTTTTCATAATAATGCCCAGTGGCTTGCGATTGGTTCCCACTAGGATGAAGGATGGAACTTAAAATCAGGCCTCACTTTGCAGACCTTTTCGTTCTGGGTGGTGGAGGTTACGGATTGAACATCAAGGAGCAAAATTAGATACTCGCTTGTTGGAGATAGTCATAACTTAACATTTGTGTGCTGTTTTACTTGCCACATTAGGCCTAGCTTAGATATTTTTCATGTCTTGCTACATATGGAGGCTGACTACTCAGGATGAGGAGCTTTGAACGGTGTTAACACTGCATAGTCATCAGAGATCATCCCCACTTCTGACCCCAGTGCAGCAATATACACAAAAGAGGTGGTATCCAATAAAATGCATCTGAATATTGTTAACCTGTTAACGCAGTGGCTCGACAACAGAGAGACAGGAGGGTAGCAGTAAGGGGAATAGTTAGTGAATGGGAAAATGAAGTCAGATTTCCACATCTTCCTGCTGAGCTCAAAATTAGAGACAAAAAAACTGCAGATGCTGGAATCCAAGGTAGATGGGCAGGAGGCTGGAAGAACAGAGCAGGCCAGGCAGCATCAGGAGGTGGAGAAGTCGCTATTTCAGGTGTAACCCTTCTTCAGGACAGAGCTTAAAGTTAGGGCCTTCATTTATATAAAAAGACTTTAGCATTCTATAAACACAAGGTCCCCTAGACACATCCTCAGCAACCACCTATGGTATGGCCCATTCAGCTCTCCATGAAGGAAAGGCAATCACTTTGTCATCTTCCACAATCATTGAAACCTCTCACCTTGCATTGTCAAGATATCTTGATGCATCACTTATAATCCTGGATTTCGCAGACTCGTTCAACTCACTAAAGAGTGTGTGTTTGGCTGCAAGAATAGCCCAGCAGTAGTGTTATTTGAAAGGCCAGTAATTCAACATCGAGGTAAGGTCATTAGGGTGGAAATTTCTCCTCCCTGGAATGGCATGGGCAATGACAAAAATGTTGGGAAATTATAGGAAGACTAAAACTGAAATCTTTGAGGTCAGAACTTCCAAGGTGAGAAAATGTTTTCCAATTTTCCCCTTAAGCTTCAAATGGTGAGTTCAGAATCTCGCTGTTGAATAACAATTACTTTATTTTCATGCATTTGTATCGCATTCCTGGCCCAATTCACTTCATTCGTATGCCATTTCCTATCCCCCCCACTCCTTCCCTGATAAAGCAAGTATTGTCATGTCCCATCATGAATGTCAGAGCAGTTGTGTGGTGGCAGCAGCTCACTACTTGCTTCGCCGGACCTTCATTTAACTCTGTCTTCACCACAAGATTCCTGTGTTCCATGGGTATCGGCCTCCTCCACTCTTCATGCACGCAAGTGAGCATTGACAAACCATCAGTCTCACCACATCGTCATGTCTGCTCTTGGATCATCTTCCTTCAGCCTCAACAAACATTGACTTTGGAGCTCAAGGTCATCTAAGGCATGCATGCTTCTGCCAGGTCATTTTGTGTGCAGATACACATTTGCATCTTTGCATCTCCACTGGATGATTAGATTGATTCCTTAGCCCTCATTTGTAGGCTGCCAGCCTTTGTGGCTTACATTGGTTTTTAGCACAGACAGTGAGGCAGGCAACTTGTTATAATGGGGAACACTGAATTGGGCACAGGTTGGGCATGTCACCATATGGCACTGGAATATATTGATGCCACACCTAAAGCATGTGCCAACAACATATATGATCAATATACTACATGTGCTTCAAGCAAATAGCCTTGTGTGAAAGTCAAAGGGGAGCAGTACTTAGTCAAATTAACAGAACTATGGTCAGTCAGATGATAATGCCATACTCAGTCAAGGAGCACCTCTGATTCATGTCCACAGTCAGTCAGGTGGTTGGTCCTACCAGAGTCTGGGATCTGGGCCTTTGTAGTCTGGGGATTGGACTACGATCAGTCCTGCAGTCCCATGCACAAGTCTGGGGATTACAATCAGGGTGTTGAAGAGATGCTCATACAGGACTGGGTAGTGATCAGTCAGTGATGAGCTGCCAAGCCTGCTCAGTAACTTTTGTCAGTCCTGGAGTTGAGGGCTACATTGGTCAGGAGATGTTTCAGGGAAAAGGTCTTGGAGTCCTACGGAAAACAAGCAACTCAAGAGATAGATTTCATTGAACTGGGTCAAGGGAAGGATTACAGTGAAAGGAGGCAATTCAAGATAGATGGGTTTAACATTATAAAGCAAAAGAGGGGACAGGGAACTCCAGGAGGTTCTCCACTGTTTGATAGCTTTTCCAGTGTGTAGGGCAATAGCAACAGTGACCACAATGTTTTGAGAGTGCCCTCACAACAACCTGCAACATTTGTCAATAGAAAAGGCTTCCACTCCATCAATGTTCAATTTATATGTGATTATTGATGCCAAATCTTAGAAGTCTGCACCAGGTGCCCAAGAGTTGCCAGATCTCACACTGGAGATCTTATACCAGAGAACTCACAGGTTTCTACCACTTTCTAAGATCTTTGGGTTATACAATGATAGCTAGTGAGAGACAAGGACAAGCTCTGAAGGCTAGTTCTTCCAAATAAACCTGTTGGACTATAACCTGGTGTTGTGTGATTTTTAACTTTGTCCACACCAGTCCAACACCGGCACTTCCACACCGTATCCTCTCCAAACAGAGTTCATGAGACTCTTATGAAACCCTCAGATTGATGCAAAACAAAGATACAAAGACACACATGTTTTTAACAAGGACATAATAGAACAAACTACAGACTTCATTTAGATGAAGTTTTGATGCCCAAATTGTTCTGGTTGAACCTTGCAACATTGCCTACATACTTGTTCCAAATCTTTGTGCCATACGCTGCTCTTCACAAATGGAGCCAACAAAAGAGGGAATGTCCCGGATGCAGAATAAATGGGGGAAATCACCAATCTTCGGAGGATGAAGGTGAAGATGAGGATCAGGACATTGACTAGGACAGCTATACAAGATAGCATGACAGAGCAATACATCATCAAGCCAAGAAGCCAGAGAGAACCTTACTGAAATCAACTGTCATGATAAATGAGCTCATATAGAACAATTACTTAATTTTTGAAAGTTCCATTGTTAATCTGGGATGCAATTTGTGCTTGGTTCACAATGTGTGGCCTTGTTATTGCCGCAATTCTTGACTTTGCTATGGCTTAATACATGTCTGGTTATAATTCTGATGAAGTGTTTAATACTTACGCATTTCATGTATCATTAACCATTAGGGAAAAAGCAGATATCAGTGTGTCAATGCACTCACGATGTCTGTGTAGAAACTTGGTAGATTTTCAGACTTTAGTCAGCATTTCAAACTGAGTGCAGTGCAGTACAGTAAAATCTGTCATGAAATCAGTAGGTTGAATGGAATCCCAAATCCTTTTGCACTTCAACATCAGTCACCCTTTAACACCTCAGACTCTTACTGGATAGCTAAAAGCAGCACATCAGAAAATGGGAAGGTTGGGTGAAGGAAGAGGATTGAGTGGAAAGTAAGAGGTCACCCCATCAGCAACTTATACATCATAATAGATAGCAGTGAGCGGGTGAGCTGGGACTTGAGAAAGAATACAAACAATAACATGCTGTCATCCGCAATGTCCATAATGATGTCAAAAGTTGCAGGCTCCATTGCATCTGTTCCCATGATGCAGAGAGCCATCACTTCTGTATATTTTCCACAGGTTTTCCACTGCAGTATGGGCAATTTTGTCTGAAAATAGAGAAAGCAAACTTGATTGTGATCATGGTTCCTGGGGTTTGAGTGATGTGTCTGCCAGAGCGAAACGTAGCTGGAGTCTGTGAAAGTAGCAGGTTAAATATCAGTCTGTCATTATTGTAACTTATATGTGGGTAAGTTGGAGAATGGGAATGTTAGGTGTAAGTCCTGAAAGTCACCGCCCATTGGAAAGTAAAGGCATTTAATTGTTAGAAATGGCCTTAGATGCCTCTTTTTATGTCCATAGGAAGCTGTGTCAGTTAAGTTTATAGATAAGAATAATTCAAAGGACTTCATAAATGTCTCCCTAACACACTAATTGCTTTGATAACCACCTACCTATCTATCCTAATTAATTATTACTTAATTAATTAGTAGATATCTCACAGGCATCCAAACACGCCTCTGTTATACCTGAAAGTGTAGTAGGGTTGTGACTGTGACCAGAGCCAAATATTTTAACCACCTACATACTTCCAGCCCACCCATTCTAGGTAGTTAAAATTCTCAGCACCCTTGGCATCAATTATTGAGTTATCTGATACAAATTATAATGGAGTTGTTCAATTTGGTGTCTGTGCCAGCTGTATTTGAAAGCTGTAAAATAATATTAACTGAGATTCCTTCTGGTATTTTATTGTGTCCAATAATTCTGCCTTGGGCATGTACCCATTTCATGCCTTAGCATTATTAAGCAAGCAAGAATAATTAAACAAGCATCTGGAATAGTGTATGGGATTTCCTTTGTCCTTTCTCCTTAAATGCCCATTTGGAAGAAAAAGACATCTTTATAGCATGCATTTCACGCCTCCTGATGCCTAAAGTGCATAAAATCCAACAAATATGGGCGGCATGGTGGCACAGTGGTTAGCACTGCTGCCTCACAGCGCCAGAGATCCGGGTTCAATTCCCGCCTCGGCAACTGTCTGTGTGGAGTTTGCACATTCTCCCCGTGTCTGCGTGGGTTTCCTCCGGGTGCTCCGGTTTCCTCCCACAGTCCAAAAATGTTCCAATTAGGTGAATTGCTAAATTGCCCATAGTGTTAGGTGTAGGGGTGGGTTGCTCTTCGGAGGGTCGGTGTGGGCCTGAAGGGCCTGTTTCCACACTGTAAGAATTCTAATCTAATATTCAAAGTACTTCTAAAGTGTGGTTCCCATTGTGATGTAGGAAATGTGGCAGCTAATATATGCACAGCAAGATCCCATAATAAACATTATGATCATGCCATGATAATCTGTGATTTTTATTTTATCGTGAGGGATAATAAATGCCTCAGGCATGAAGTACCAACTAACTCCTAAAGTATTTCAAACTTTGTACAACATTTCTGTTTTGCGATGTCGATTTTTGTATGAATTGTTTGTAGTATTCGTGAAATAGATACAAATATCTAATTGAAGTGGTTGGAAGAAGCTTTATTGTGTCATAGAGTCATAGAGTCATATAGCATGAAAACAGACCCGTTGGTCCAACTCATCCAAGCTGACCAAGTTTCTCAAGCTGAACTAATCCCACTTGCCTGTGTTTGGTCCATATCCCTCTAAACCTTTCCCATTCATGTACCGATCCAAATGTCTTTTAAATGTTGTAACTGTGCCTGTGTCTACCACTTCCTCAGGCAGTTCATTCTACGCACCAACCGCCCTCTACATGAAAAAGTTTCCCCTCAGGTCCCTTTCAAATCTTTCTTCCTTATGCTCTTTTTGCTAAAAAGCACTTCAAATGCATTTGCCCTGAAAATACACAGGATGGCAAACTAGGGAAAAGAGGGGCTGCATGTCTGCCACCAAAACTGGAATACACCAGCTAACCAATCTCTGGAAATTTGAAGCAAATTAATTCCTACTGTATAGCAGAAGCCCTGTCTCTGATGTTCCTGACTACAACCAGCAGTACACTTGCGCCTTCATCAGAGATTATCATGCAATCACTGGAGAAAGGTAATTGACAGCAGGATGGACTTCAGGCTGATGCTGGTGAAAAAGGGAGGTGAGGGATGACCAGAAAAATGGATAGCAACAAGGTAGCTAGCAATATTGAGCCCATCAATCATGTACTCAATGACCATCTACTAGGTCTCAAGAAAACCCAAAAATGTTTGCTTGCCAGGCTCACTCTGCAGTGGTTTCCCTACCTGACACTGATGTTCAACCAGTGAGTATTTATAAGATTGAACAACAGCACTCCTCACTAGTGAGAAAGCTTGTCAAATTAGCCACATACATAGAAACAGAAAAAATGAGAGTAGGAGTAGACTTTTCAGCCCTTCAAGTCTGCTCCACCATTCAATATGATCCACAAGGAGATTCTTCAAACTGCTTGCCCCTTTTTGTTTCATATGCCCAAAGATCAGGAGCGTGAGGCTGAAGTGCAAACACAGATTTAGTAAAGCCCCAAGCCCTCCTTTAAAAACACAAAAAAGGTGCTGAAGCCTAAACAGTCTACGTAAACGTGGCTGATGGACTCCTCAAGGCCACAAAAATGACAAGCAGCCTGAGTGTCTGTGAACTACTTAACCTATGATTGTCTGCAACTGCTGAATGCAACATTTTCCTTCCTTCGAGGTCTCCTATGTAGCACCCCTCCACCTGGATTCTATGCCACAAATAGATGGCAAGATGGAACATGACAACAGGGCATGGCTGGATAGCAGACAAAGCTAAGGAAGTGAACAGAACAAAGCAGCTGCCTGTATAAGAAACCCCTCACAACTGGCTCAAATTGTGGAGAATGGGTCTCCGAGATCAGTTTTGGGATCATGGGCCAATGTGAAATTCCATCCCATGCAGGGTTAATTCAGACGGAAGCCCACCACTTGCTTGAGCTATCACAACAACACAGGAGTCATTAGGACTGAGTGCCACTATTTTGAGGATCTGGATGATTTTGGCCATGAAGTAGACATTGATCGTGGCAAGTTTTTGTCCACCATTCAGAATGCCCCGGAGTGTGATCACCTCAGTTGCCTGACCCCTCTCCTCCATCAGCCACCAGAAACCATACCGGTGTGGTTGCATATTCCTCAGCAGTGGATCCCTAATGACAGCAGCTACTTTGTGTGGAAAGAACTCTAGCATGGACTGATCATGGTCGAGATCTTGGTCAGAGCTGAAAATGTGTTGCTGGAAAAGTACAGCAGGTCAAGCAGCATCCAAGGAGCAGGAGAATCAACGTTTCGGCCTGAAACGTTGATTCTCCTGCTCCTTGGATCCTGCCTGACCTGCTGTTTTCCAACAACACATTTTCAGCTCTGATCTCCAGCATCTGCAGTCCTCACTTTCTCCTAGGAGATCTTGGTCAGACCCTGGTAAAAGACAGGCAATGACTATAAGAGATTATAAAGACCAGAAAAATCGATCAACAGGAGCTGCATGTCATAAATGAGTCCCAGAACCTGGCAGAAGAAACATGTCACGAGTCTGAGGAAGCAGCTTTGATTTAAAGGCATTTGTGTGTAGTGGAAAGTCACCATCTGGGTGTGAAAGCACACCAGTATCTGAGTGCCGTCTCTAAGCAGGAGATTCAGTACCTCAGCATCAATATAGTGTAGTATTTTGTGCCAGAAAAAGTTTGTGGCCATCTGTACCTTCATGAGAAATTCTGGAGAGGGATCAAAGTGACAAACCTGTGCTGTACTGAGGTGGTGATCATTGGTTTATGAGCTGCACTTAACACCTGTAAGACAATGCCCGGAGCACTCATATTCAGTGCCTTTGCTGTGTGGTAACTTCAGTCCAACTCTTGCAGCTTGCCAGCTAAAACTCCTCAGCAGGACTGAGACAGACTTGCAAGTTGGGAAAGAAAGTGATTGTCAGGGTGAAAGACCTGGGTCCCTCCAGCAGGGATTGGAACATTTTTCCTAGTTGATTCTTACACAGCGTGCAACAGAGTATAGCTCTTGCAACTCTCACATCCTCCACAGGTCAGTTGGGTCCATGAAATGAGGAGCTTAATTAGTGGTCAACCCTCACACCCAGAACTTAATTTCTGAGGTGGTGAGAAGGGGCCAAGTACCTCTCCTCTCCATTGTCAACCCACAAAATTATTTACCCTTCCCAATCATTTCTAGAGACAGGAAAACCCTACACTTTATCCTTTGATAGACCAGACACAGATACAGCAGAAACTGAGTTCAGAGAAACCATGGCTGAATTAAATCAACATTTCAAAGTCTATTTATTTTATTTCCATGATTTTTTTCTGTCATGTTCTTCATAGATCACTGTAGCTTGACTGTTCTCTCTTTTCTCCAACATCTTGTCTGAATACTAAATATAATTTTTACAGAGAACCAAAATGTGGGCATTGGCAGAGTGGCTATGCTACCTGCATGAAACCAGCATCAGGATGTTTGAACCTGAATCAGATTTTCTTCTTACTGGACAGTCTGCTAGTATCAAGTAGATATGTTACCGCAGCTTGCAAATTGTGGGTTATCATTCAACTCCTGCGTCAATCTAGCTCATAAACCAGCCCTCAAGGATTGCAATATTTTCCATGAAATTAGCAGTAGCATTCCTGACTCTCCGAAAATAAAAGACCCTTTCCTGGCACATCCTTCGGTGATGTAATTTGTGCATAAAGTTTACAATTGAGCGTTCAAGGACACAGGACACCAAGTTGTTCATTTAAAAAGGCTGCCATCTGAACAGACTTAGATGTTGTTCAACCATTCATAGCAGAGAAACCTGGCTGTAAATGTGCATTTAAAATAGCAGGACAGGTAGAGAGAGTAATTACTAAAGCTTATGATATTCTCAGCTTTATGAATGGGGCATGGAGCATTAGAGCAAGGAGGTGATCTTGAATTTGCATAAGATGCTTGTTAGACCTCACCTGCAGTATCATGCACAGATGTGCCACTTTATAGGAAAGATGTGAATGCATTAGAGAAGCGATTTACAAGAATGGCTCCATGATTGAGAAATCTCTGTTAAAAGGATTGATTTAAAAAATTGCGGCTGTTCTCCTTAGAGAGAAGTATGAGAGGAGATTTTAATAAACATTTTGATAGAGATTTAGGTAGAGATTTGATAGATAATTCAAATCAGGCTGGACAAAGAAGTTAAGGGGAAGCTGTAGTGTTTATAAAGAGAAAAGAATGAAGAGCCAAAGATTTAAACTGATATATAAATGAAGCAAAGGCATTGTGAGAAAGTTTTTTTTTTCACAATGACTCGATAGGGTACAGATTGTACTTCCCGGAAGTGTGGAGAAGGCAAGTTCAATTAAAGCATTCATAAGGGCATTGGGCGATTATTTGGATAGAAATGGTGAGCAGGAATATGGGGAAAATGGGTGCTAAGTAATAGAACTAGTGCAGCTATAATGGGCCAAATGGCCTTCTGCAGCACTGTAACAATTCTGTGATTCCACCTTACCCTACCATCTCCCACTCCAGCATTAAAGGGGGGACGAAGTCCGAAAACCTCCTCAGGATTTCCTTCTTTGGCAATCTGTTCATCATTTATACAGTGGGCAGGCAGCAATTCAAAACTAGTTCCCTTAAGTGTCTCCATCTCAAATTATCAAAGACATACTCCAAAAAATTCCTTTCTTATTTACCAGAAATTCCACTCATTACTCTCTTTGACCCCCCCTTATTTCACTAAACCTGAATATTTGATGATTCAGAGATGGAAGCCTTCTTCAGGGCTAATGCCCGAAACGTCGATTCTCCTGTTCCCTAGATGCTGCCTGACCTGCTGCGCTTTTCCAGCAACACATTTCCATCTCTGATCTCCAGCATCTGCAGACCTCACTTTCTCCTATTTGATGATTCAAGCAGATTCAACATGCACATCCTTAATCATTGAGGCAATTTCAACAGAGTATTAAAGTTAGCTGTGTAGATATCAGTCTACATGTTTAGCTGAAAATGTGTTGCTGGAAAAGCGCTGCAGGTCAGGCAGCATCCAGGGAACAGGAGAATCAACGTTTCGGGCATAAGCCCTTCTTCAGGAATGAGGAACGTTTGTCCAGCAGGCTAAGATAAAAGGTAGGGAGGAGGGACTTGGGGGAGGGGCGTCGGACATGTGATAGGTGGAAAGAGGTCAAGGTGAGGGTAATAGGTCAGACTGGGGTGGGGGCGGAGAGGTCGGGAAGAAGATTGCAGGTTAGGAAGGCGGTGCTGAATTCGATGGATTTGACTGAGACAGGGTGGGGGGAAGGGAAATGAGGAAACTG